>NW_022631036.1:3780328-4380328 GCF_010015895.1 Lontra canadensis
TTTTATTTATTTATTTGACAGAGAGAGATCACAAGGAGGCAGAGAGGCAGACAGAGAGAGAGGGGGAAGCAGGCTCCCCGCTGAGCAGAGAGCCCGATGTGGGGCTCGATCCCAGGACCCTGGGATCATGACCTGAGCCGAAGGCAGAGGCTTTAACCCACTGAGCCACCCAGGTGCCCCAAATAAATAAAATCTTAAAAAAAATTTTTTTTTCTTCACTTCATTTTGTTAAAATAGCAAATTTAAATAAAAATTGAAACTTATTGTAGGTCTTATAATTTATGTAGATGTGATATGTACAATAACACAAAAGATGAAGATGAATAAAACTATACCACATAAGGGTCTTAGATATTGTACACAGTAATGCAATACTATAAGCAGAGTATGATCAATTAAAATGCATGTTATAACTATAAAATCCATTAAAATAATGCAGAGCTACAGCTAAAAATCCAATTGAGAAATTAAAACATAATAAAAGATATGTGATTAAGTAAACAAGGCAGTCAAGAAAATAAAACTAGCTATGAAACGATAGTCATAAATTTAAACATACTAATAATTGCATTAAATTTAAATGGACTAAAACCTCACAACACACAGAAAAGTTATTTAAAAATGATCACACACCTAAACCTAAAGCCCCAAATATAAAGTGTAAGGGAAAAAAATTGAAGAGAGAAAATTGAAATCCCTGTGATTTAGGCAAAAGATATTTTTAGACAGGCATAGAGAACATTAGTCATCAAGTTTTTAAAAAATGATAGATTAGACATCTTCAAAATTTAAGACTTTTATTCAACAAGACACAGCATTAGAAAAAAAGTAAGCAAGTCATAGACTGAGAGAAAACATTTAAAACACATATATATGGGAAAAGATTTGCTTAAAACACGTACAATTGACCCTTGAACAATAAGGGTTTGAACTGTGTAGGTTCACTTACACATGGATTTTTTTTTTAACAGTACAGCACTGTAAATGTTTTTTCTCTTGTTATTTTCTTCTGCATCAGTCAAATCCGTATCCTCCCTGCCTCTTCCATACATCGTATCATTTCCCACCTCTGTACCTGGGCTTATGCTAGCCCTCTATTAAAAATGTCTTACTTTTGGGCACCTGGGTGGCTCAGTGGGTTAAAGCCTCTGCCTTTGGCTCAGGTCATGATCCCAGAGTCCTGGGATTGAGCCCCACATCGGGCTCTCTGCTCCACAGGGAGCCTGCTTCCCCCTCTCTCTCTGCCTGCCTCTCTGCCTACTTGTGATCTCGGTCTGTCAAATAAATAAATAAAATTAAAAAAAAAATCTCTTACTTTCCCTCTGAAACACAACCATCTTCTAATGCCCACTTCTTCCTTGGAGTTAAGCTATTATTTCAGCAAGAAGGTGATGCTTTCTATTTCTATAACAGAATGGGATTGGAGGAAGTTCAGACCAAAGGAGAGGCTAGAGAATTCTAGAAATATCTTTTGTAGCCACTCAGCCATATCTTCAGCATTTACCATAGATTTACTACTTTCTGAAGCATTCACATTACAGAACAGTATATATACCTTTTTTATCACATTGTACATTTATAGCACATTTAATCATTTTACAATTATTTTTTATCAGTGTTCAACCTTGTCTCCCAACAATTAAATATATAAGTAACTTATAATCTCTTTAATGCAAAAAGCATTTTGAATTCATTTTGTACTTAGCTTTGAGCTAGACAGATCATCCTGATTGTATCTTCCCCTTCCATCCCTGCTATTCCTGTACTTTTATCATCTCTTGCCTGGATAATATCAGCAGCTTCCTAACTGATCTCTGCTTCTTGGGTTTCTACATAATTCATCCTTCACATGCCTAGGGAATGACATTTCTTAAACATAGAAATTCCCTACTTAAAACTCTGTGTTGCTTTCTTATCTTCGAAAAGATAAAAGTCCCAAGTCCTTGACACAGCCTGTAAAGCTCTACCAAATACCCTTTGTTCCTGTTTTACTTGGACTCCTCTCTTTGCATAAAGTGTGAATTATGCACTACTGATCCTCTCAAAGGCTTTCAGATCTTTAATCCTATTGTATCTTTTTTTCCCCCCAAGCTTCTGTAGACTCTTCTGCTTCTTACACACACACACACACACACACACACACACACACGTTCTTATTACTTCTCTGGTCTCCTTGGAAGTGTCTAATTTCTTTCAAGCATCTCCTCAAACATTTCCTCCCTCTGAGAATTCCCCAGACCCTTCCAGGTTTGTCTCTCTATGACATCAACACTTATGTATCTACATTGCAAAATTAGGAGCAGGAAGAAGCAGGGTATTTGTATATTTGTGTGTGTGTGTGTGTTTCCAGCAGCATTTGGCTCATGACAGATGATCTATGAAAGTTTCTTGACTTGCTAAATAGAACTGTGCTTAATAGTTTTGTTTGATTAGTTACAGTCATATTTTGGTTACAAATATTAGTAACTCTAATACAAACAGAGAAAAATTTATGAGTTTAAACATGGAAAGCAAAGAGATTTGGCTGAGGCTGAAAAACAAATAAGGCCAGATTATATATTCTAACATAAAATTACAAGTGCCAATTTATAAAAATGTCCTATGAATAATAGACATAGAACATGAAAAATATTAAAGGTATACAGCAGTCTCTAGTCTTAAAGAGCTTCTCAACTCTTCAATCACTTCAAGGTGATTCAAATTTCAATGTTAACATTTCTATTTTAGAAACTAGCACAGCCCTCTGCAATCCATCAATCTGTGCCTTCCTCCCTACACAGGAATGAGGGGAAATCTCCCCACTCAATTCCATGAGGTGAACATAGAAATTAGGTATTGAATTATACCCAGAAGAAGCAACCAACTCAATTCAATGAGGGATTACACATATTATTTAGGAGAAATATCTTAGAAAATTTCTTTCTTCTAAGAAAGTGCATGGTGGCCCTAAAATTTTCACACTTGTGAAAAAAAACTCTTACATTAACAAAAGTAAGAGAAGACATCTTAGTTTTTGCTCCACTCTGACCTAACAATTTTTTGATTTAATGAGATCTACTTGTTAGCTTACTTTGAGGAAGGTACTGCATAATGCTGTGGATGTCCACAAAATAGAGGATGGTTCTGTTAGGAAATGAAGCAGGAGAATGAATCGAGATATAGTTGTCAACTCTTTATGTAGCTGCATTTAGGAATAGTTGTTGGAATTTGGAGGATGCAGTCAAGTATATTGCATGCTAGAAAATGCTGTTTAATGACCACCCCCCCCATCTCCCTGGATTCACTGCAAGCACCATTCATTGTGATTGACTACGACACCCATACAAGATGATTTTGAAAGCTGTCATAAACCTCACCAGGCAATATTTCCATAAATTCTTGATATAACAGTTTTCTCTTTGGAAAATCAGTACAAAGAGGGAAAAAAGACTTTAAATGTATACTTATTTAGAATAGATTCACCACAATAGGAAGATTTAATAGTAAGAAAAATACATTAAGACAGCTTGGAATTCTTGGAGAACAAAATCTGCTGAATTTTGAGAAAGTTGCAACATTGCTCTAATATAGCAGAAATGTCTTCAAATAAAAAATTCCAAAAATGTAACTTTGAGGAAAAAAACAAACAAACAAACTGGAGACACCTGGGTAGCTCAGTTGGTTAAGCGACTTACTCTTGATTTAGGCTTGGATCATGATCTCAGGGCCGTGAGATCCAGCCCTGAATGGGGCTGTACCCTGGCCTGGAAGCCTGCTTAAGATTGTCTCTCCCTCTCCCTCTGTGACCCACCCCCGCAATGAAACAAAAAGTTATCAGAAATCTAATTCTTATTAAAAATGGTCCTTCTAATTGTCTTTGAAATTTCTTGCCAAAAGGAAGCACATAGAAATCTCATGCTTTCCAGAGTTAATTATACCTGCAATTTCTCCAAGTGGAATGTATTTTCCAGAGTGGAATCTTGAGACTCCTTGAACACCTTGAGAGTCTGAGTCATTCTTAGGAAACTAGTGTGTCTATTGAATACTATCCCTGAATATCCTATCTCTAAATAATAGCATTTGACCAAAAAATCCTGATTTCTGCTGGATGTTTACTATATTAAAATCTATATTAATGATTCTAACTTCCCAAATTGTTTATATTTTAATTATCCTATGGACATTGTTAATTCACTAATTCTTTTCTACCTGGTAATGTAATGATTAAATGCCCCAACTTTCCAAATGCTTTACATTAAGGAAAGATGGTGAAATGACTAACAAAATATATTTTCTTCAACTTATTCTATCTACACAATTTCAAGCACAAAGTATTATAATTGCTGGGTTCCCTTATTCATTCAAATTACATTTGCCAAATATGTTCTGTGTCAGCTACTCTGCTAGGTGCTATAAACTGAGTAATGCTAAACAGATTACTTATATACCACAATGCCAATGTGTTCATTTCCAAAAGGAGATACTCATGTCTATTATCCATGGGAGTACTTATTAGTATAAAACTTCTAAGTAAATAACCTCAAGGTTTCTTGATGAGCAGAGAATCAAAACAAAGAGAATTAGATTGTCCCGAATGATATTTTATCCTATCTACAGAGAAGTCTGATAAACTACCTGTCTTGCACCAAAGTAGATTTCTCTTGTGAATTAAATGTCCATGTCTTCCAAATGCATTTTCTCTTTCCTTAGGACTGTGTTAACTAAATACTTAAAATTCTTTCTATCTACTAATGTTTACATCATTATTTCTGAAAATAAGATGACAACGTAAGTGAATGAATTCCATTTTTCTTTAAGGTGGGTATTCATTTTGATTATTTTTATCGGGTATGGTATCACTCAAGTCTCCAATGACAGCTCTTACCAAGACATTTTAAGGTTTTTCTGAAGATAGCGAAGTTATCTATTTTATAAAGAATTGTGCTCAATTTTTCTTTTATTCTAAGTGTATAATTTTATCTCTAAATCCTGAAGCTAGCTTAATGATTTCTAGTGACTGAGGTTTCTGAAATTTCATCATGTCTCTTAGATTTTTATTAGAAAGTTTACTTTAAAAATACATATGAAATATAAACGTGTGCTACAACATGCATAAACATCAAAAACATTAAGCTGAGTGAAAAATACATTTCATATTTACAGGAAATATCCAGAATAGGCAAACCTATACCAATAGAAAGATTAGTGGTTTAGTGTTTGTCAGGGGCTGGGGGAGGCAGAAATTATCTATCCTAGATAGAGGTGGCAGTTCTACAACATTGTTGATGTAGTAAAAGCTACTGAATTGTTTACACTAAAATAGTTTTTGTCATCTCAAAAAATTTTCTCAAAGGCATGCTAGAAATTAAAGCAGAACAAAACATTATGTAAAAGAACAGTAATGGGATATTACATATGCACACAAATCAGACTGTGTTACTCAGTTTTAATGTGAAAAAATATATGGTCATGTTATGCTGATGTGATATAATTGAGCTAATTGATTCAGATGGTCTTTCTACAAGAAGAGAAGGCTTTGCCATGAAGAAGTGGAGATAGAGAACTGAACTGTTTGGAGACATGTTCGTTTTGAATGGTTATTGATATTTCATGCAAGGGAGTGATCATTAGATCATTAGAAATTCAAGTTAGTGGCCAATATCCATTAAAGAGTCAAGAGCATTTGGTGACAGAGAAATACATTTAACTTGATTAAAAACCCAGAAAGAAAGAAGGGAAAGAACAGTACCCTAAAAATAGATACTTTGAAAGGGAGGGATAGAAAGCAATGAAAGAGAAATCAGCAAGATAAGCTGCAAATATAAATTCAGAGAACAGAACTACCTATAAAATTACAATCAGCAATCATTGGATACCTATTTGTCCCAGGCTCCAGAGACACAGCCCGGAACTGCATGTTCAATGAGAGCAAGTTATCTAATCAGTCTACCTCAATGTTGTGTTCCAAGACTGTAACCAAGTATCCAGCATACAGTAGTCTCTCTGATGTGATATACTGTTGTAACTGAAGTGTAGGAGGAGAGCAGGTTTCACACAGAAGGGTATTTTAAGAGTCTTTTGAGATACTTATGAGTGATCTTCTTTAATATTACATCAAAACTCATCAAGTGGTAGTTTCCTAAAGATTAGCTGCAGTGTAGAACCTGAAACTATATACCAATAAACTTTTCTTATTATTTTAATAATATAATGGAACGGAATATTTAAAATCCATTCACTCTATACTTTAAATAGATTGTTTCACCTATGTATGATTTTTTAAAAATATTATGTTTTGGTAATTTGAGAAATACTTATTATACAGTATAAAAAGTTATCTTCTAATAAATTGGTAATAATAATATTTAAATACTGGGAAGTGGTCAATCCTATTAGTGGAGGATAAAAGTAGTCTAAACTTCTAATTTTCACTTGTAACCTCATATTTTTTCATTGGCAACAAATGTCAGTTGTTTCCCTGAAGTTTAAGACTTGTGTTGTTTCTTCTTGTGAACGTATCTGCTAAATACCGAAGTCTGAATAATCTTATTTTTTTTTAAGATTTTATTTATTTATTTGAGAGAGAGAGATCACAAGTAGGCAGAGAGGGAGGCAGAGAGATGGGGGAAGCAGGCTCCCTGCTGAGTAGAGAGCCCAATGCGGGGCTCAATCCCAGGACCCTGAGATCATGACCTGAGCCAAAGGCAGAGGCTTAACCCACTGAACCACCCAGGTACCCGTGAATAATCCTATTTTATCAGTTACTCTTTCCAAATAAAAATGGTGTTTCACTTAAAAAAGTGGTAGGCCAACTCACAATCCAAACACTCACCATATCTTTTTCCCCAAACTGTACTTTGTATGCAGAAGTTTTCTATGTATATTTGTTCTTATAATTTAGGATACTTTAAAAATATATAATCAGAAGTTGAGATTTGTCAAGAAAAAGGTTGAGATTTGCTAAGATTAATTTTTTTTTTACTGCTTTATCAAAGACAGTCAAACTAGCATTTTATTTGCTACAAGTACAGGACCGTGAAGGATACAGTAAGTTTGGTGTCACTCTGGATACATACTTAAGTACCATCACTTTCACCCACCATTTTCCATCATCACTGCAAATAGCAACACAGTAAAAAGACAAAGGTTGTCTTCATATTACTATAAAAATAATTTGATTTTTCAGACCCTTGAAAGTATCTCAGGGATCTCAATTGTCCATTGTCCACAATTTAAGGAGTGCCATGGAAGAGATTGGGAAGAGAATATTGATGGATTTTTTTTTTTTTTTCTTAAAGACCTTTGTCTGCTGAAAATAGAGTGGGGGTGGGAATCCACGACATTGCCAAACTTTCTGAAATAACTGCAGATAATAAAGAAGAGTTGAATAAGGTTAACAAAATCAAATTGGTATACCAAAGCACAAGTTGAGGTTGGAAATCATAAATTAATGAATACTATTTGTATGCAAATTTGGCTTCAAACTCTAAGAAATTTTCCTACTATCTCTTAAGTGTGAAGAAAGTAGTTTGTTCCTTTACTGAATATGGATTCTTGCCTTTCTCGTGCAAAATTAATGACTGTTAGTGCTTTTTAGGTTATGATTGCTGGGAATTGGGCTAATATTAAATATCAACCTTCAAGCATATGAAGGTTTTACAATAAGAGATTTAAAGTATGTAGATTATCAAAGGTAAAGCAGGGGCCCATCATGAGGGAGGGTAAATTGAAGATATTATTTAAAACATTATGAGTGCGGCAGTTTTATAATTTGATTTTGATAAAATTACTTCTCTCTTTAAATTCACATACTCATGCCACACACTGGACATTTAATTGCTCATAGCTCTATTTGCTGTCTTTGTAGCATGGTAATAAGATATATAAACCCATAAACTGTAAGGATAACATATTTGAGATGTTTGTAAAACATTCACATATTTAATACTTCATGTGAAATTGCAGTAGATTATTTTGAAAAACTAGTTTATATTCCTCTTTATTCAATATGCTACACAAAAACCATTATTGAACTAAGAATTATTCTAGATATGTTTGTTGGTGGTGACAAATTTATTGGTATAATGAGAAAATTATAAATTCACATCCAAAAAATATGGAAAAGGTCTGATTACATTTTATACTGTAATTCCACATTCTGCCATTACTATTCAAATAGCTGGAATCAGAAAGCTGCCACATTTGTTTGTTGGACTGTGGAATAGTACATGAATATTCAATTAGTAGATGGCTCCTACTTCAGGTGTGAAATATGCAGTTTTCAAGGTTATTAGAAAGGGCATCATAATCACAGTATCACAAATGTTCTTCCGATTTTTTTCTATAAACCTTATCATTAAACTCTTCATACAAGAGTTTATTGTATGATGTTTTGATGTGCATAAAATAATCTCTAAGGTTGGTATCTAATATTAGTCCAATTCCCAGAAATCATAACCTAAATAGTACCAACAGTCATTATCTTTGCTCAGTAAAGGACCAAACTACTTTCTTCACACTTAAGAGATAGTAGGAACATTTCTTAGAGTTTGAAGCCAAATACAAAATAGTATAGACATTATTTTCTTAATATTTGAGCCAATTATGTTCTACAAATACTTTATATAAATTTTTATAATGAAAGGGACACTTATTCAAAACTCCTGGTAAATTATAATCCCATGCCTATTAGTGTTAATAAATGCATTTTTAATCTCTTCAGTAAAGGCAGGAAGATGCGATAAATCAACCAATACCATCTATAAAAATGGTTATACATTTACGAGTTTTAGCTTAAATGAAGTAATCAATATTCTATTACGTAACATCAAAGTCTATATAACACTAAGTTATATTTTAAAACCATATGACAATTTTACTTATATTATTCTCTTCTCACATTTCAACTATGATTATTTGTCCTTTCCTTGATTAAACTCCTATAAATAATAGACTTGTATGGATATATTCTTATGAAACACCGTGGAAAGATACAGACTTTACCAAAATTGTGAATTTTAGGTGGTGTTATTTTTTGTAATGGTTTGGTTAACATATATGTGTGTATGCACACGTGTATTATAATATAAACAAATAACATATATACAGTAATGACATGGTAAGCTTACTTCTTTTTTCTAATTCTTAATTTTTCCTCTTATTTAATTGTATTGTTTAGTAACTCCACACTTATTCTAATACTAGTAATAATGGACATCTTTGCCTTATTGATTGTATATGATTTTTTTCCTAGAATTTCCTCCATTGTACATTATGAAGAATTTAGGGTTAAAATAAGTATATATTTTAAGCTAATGAAATACCATGCATTTTTAAAATTTATATATAAAGAATAGATATTTAAGTATGTTATCTTTTTATCATTTCTAGAGCTGCTTATATGATTTTTCTTTTTTGATTTCTTAACATGGTGAATTATATTAATAGCTTCACAGATATTAAACTATTTGAACATTTAGTGAACAAATCCCATTTAGGTTATTTTAATATGTTGCTTGATTTGGTTAAAGTTTTAGTTAACGTATATTTGCATCTTGTTCCAAAGTGTCATCCTTGTGTAGGGGCTGTGCTTTTTCCTCTTTGCCCTAGAACAGTCTAAATAGCACTGGAGTTACTGGTTTAATAATTTTGTAGAGTTTACCTGAAAGGCTGATGGAATCTGGGCCTACTATTTCTCTGTGAGTAGCCTTTAAATAATCAAAAACCAAAAAACAAAAAAACCTCTTTAAAATCTTCAGTTATTTGCCTCTTCAGATTTTCACTTTCTTTTAGTGGCAAGTTTTATTACTTAGAAATGTTTTCTTCTATAAAACACTTGTAAAGTATCAACTGTTACTAACTCATTTGGTCAAAGAGACTTGTATCTTTCTTTTAAACACCTTTTCTATCTCTGCTTATAATAACTCCCTTACTTTTACTTGATTTTAATTATATTACCGAATAATTATTTGCTTTTCCAAAAAGCTGCCTCCTACGTTAATTGGTTCTGTGTTTTCCTAATTTAATATTTTTACTTCCTAGACTATAATTAATTAATTAAAGATTTTTCTTATTTGACAGAGAGAGAGAGAGCACACAAGCAAATGGAGGGGCAGGCAGAGGGAGAGCGAGAAGCAGGCTCTCCTCTGACCACAGGTCTGGCCCTATCCCAGGGCCCTGGAATAGTGACCTGAGCCTGAGGCATATGCTTAACCTACTGAGCCACCCCCTCATTCTAAATCTTTGAATTTGCTCTTTAATTCATTTATTTTCATTCTTTTATCATAATTATTTACACTATGAATTTTCCTCTGAGCCCTACTTCAACTATTTCATGTAGGTCCCATCTATGGTTTTTATTTTTAGATATTTTTATACCAATTTTAATTTATTCATTCAAGATTTGTGTATTTTCCCAACAGGTTCAGTTCATAAAATTAGCTTCCAGAGAGTGTGGATTTCTGTTGTAGTGGTGATTTTCTCATTTCTTTTTATTTCTATTTTTAGTATATGGTGATTAGAGATATAGATATATATATATATAGATACCTATTTACACTCTTTATACTTTATAAACATTAATGTTGATAAAAAATTTAGGATCAGCAAACTTCTTGTATAATGGGCAAGACAGCAATTGCTTTCAAAAGTTAGGGTCCATGCGGTCTCCATCTCAACTATTCAGCTTTGCTATTGGAGCACAAAAGCCAGCCATAGGCAATACATGAAAGAATGAGCATATCTCTGTACCAATAAAACTTTATTTATAAATTCAGGCTGGAGACCAGATTTGGCACTTGGGCATTATAATATATGACTCTATCCTAACATTATATCCTAGTAGGAGTCATTTTGGGGATGTTCCATGAACACTTAAAAGGATGATTGTCTATATTCAGGTACAGAATTCAATAGTTATACAAGTTCAAATGACTGAGTTTACTATTCCTTACCTATTATTCTGCATTTTAACAAAGGTATGTCAATTCGTTTCGCATTCTGTTTCCTGCCATTTTTATTTTGTGAATGCCGATCCAAAACCTCTGTAAATTAGATTTTCATATTATCTTTCCATTATTCACTATGAAAGCCATTCCTTTACCTCATTTTTTCCCTATATCCTTAAAACAATATAATCTTAATTTAAAATAAACCTTGATTTCTCCCTTAACTAGTATTTGAATTTCCTCCTTACTATGTCACTTTGTTGTAATTATGTCTTGTTCACACTTTCAGCTAGGTGTTACTTTGTGATCACATCTGAGTGTTAAAATAGGTGACTTTAATCCTGTTTACATTTATAGTCATGGCTGATATATATACTCTCAGTTCCTGTATTTTTTACAAGATTTTTATAAGTATTTCACTACATGTTTTATATTAGTTTTCTGTATATAAATATTCTGAAATATTCTGAAAATTTGGAAAGCTTATATTTTTGTCTAGTGGTTAGATTTAAAACTATAAATTTTAACTAATACACTCCTGTCTATCATAATAAACATTTTTGCTTTTCTTTTCCTACCAATCTATAATCAATTTTGCTGATCATATAATTTCTTAGTGTTTCCTTTTAACTTTTATATCTCCATTGCTTTCTTTATTGGATTTTAATGAATTCTTCTAACCTTAGCAATAAAAGATGAGGAAATAAGCATACTTTACTACCTCCCTCTTCCACTAGCATTTTTTTTCCTTCAACTTTGCTATTTATATCATTCTTACATTATTAGGATTTGAAATATGTGTTTGTCTTAGGAATGTTAACCTTCACATTTAATTATATTTCAGTACACATTTAAATAGAAATCATGCTCATTGTTATGAGCCGTGGACACGGTTCTCCAATAATGCTTTCTAGGATGACATTTGTAAATATATATATAATTATTTTAAGGACCAAAGAAACTTAAGGCCATGAGTTCTTAAATGTTCATACATATTTGTTTTATGCATTTGTCCTTGAACAATTTTTCAGTTTAATGAACATTTTTCCCCTCAAGATTTTAGAAGCAATATTCAAATCCTTCTAGTATCAAATATCGTGATAGAAGACTACAAAGAAGGGGTGCCTGGGTGGCTCAGTGGGTTAACCCTCTACCTTCGGCTCAGGTCATGATCTCAGGGTCCTGGGATCAAGCCCCGCATCAGGCTCTCTGCTCAGCGGCAAGCCTGCTTTCCTCTCTTCTCTCTCTCTGCCTCTCTGCCTACTTGTGATCTTTGTCAAGTAAATAAATAAATAATTAATTAAAAATAAAAAAGACTACGAAGAAAACTAATCCCTTTACACTTCTATTTTAAATATATGTTTGGTCTGCCCAACAAAGATTTGTGCTTTATGTTTGAAATCTGATAATTTGAATAAAATGTCTCATTGTAAAATATTATGTGTATGTTTTGCCTAGGACATGTTATATCCTTTCACTATAGAGAACTGGCTTTTATCTCTGCAATGTTTAAACAAATTTTAATATTTCACTATTCTATTTTTCATGTCTTCAAAGATACCAATTACATATATCCAATCAACTTTGTCTTTAATGTCCATAATTTTCTCTTTAGCTTGAAACTTTATTTTTGCTAATGAGAAAATGTGTTTGTTACTTATTGTGTTTTTTTTTTTTTTGCAGTATTATCCTGTGTACCGGGGCTGATTCCAGTTTGGCTGCCATGGATATTATAGTTTAGTTTTTCTCTCCTATCTCTCTTCTGACTTCTGTTCATAGGTTGTTTCATTTTCTGTTGTCCTGTTGTAATTTCCCTGAGCTCTTGTGTCTCTGTCCTGAACTTTGGACTTTCAAATTTTTTGATTTAATAAAAATGTATTATAATGATCATCTCTCTCAATCCTTTTTGAAATTTTATTGGTGAGTGTTATTAATAAATGTCTTTGCTTTTTCATTTTCTCATTTCCTTTGTACTACTTTTGTTCTGACTACTCATTTTTTGAATGATGGGAGCTCTTCACGGTTCAAAGATTTTTGTTTGCTTTTGTAGTTTCTGTGTTCTGGGGGAAGAATCAGCAAAGGATATGTACCAGCTAACACACTTGAGAGACAGAACAGTTTTTCTATCCAGCTGATCAAAATCAACATTGAAGTATTCACAATGCTCCTGCTTGCCTAACATACAGATGGCTTACTGGGTGGACTTTGTAATCCCTTGCTTATCTTTATCTCTATCACTTCTTTTTGAAACCAAAGTGGGTCCAAGGAAGTTCCCACCATAAGTCTACACAACCCCTTCCAAATACAACAAATAAACTATCATTGGTTTTGTACTCTAGTGTGTTCTATTAATTTTAGAGAAGTAGGTTCTGAAAGTTCTTTTTTAAGATTTTATTTATTTACTTCAGAGAAAGAGCAAGAGTACAAGTTGGGGGAGGGACAGAGGAAGAGGGAGAAAGAGAATCATAAGCAGATTCCTCACTGAGCATGGAGCCCTATGCAAGGCTGGATCCCATGACTGTGAGATCATGACCTGAGCCGAAATCAAGAGTCAGACACTCAGGCGCCCCCTGAAAGTTCTTAACAAAGTCTGTATGCAGGGCTATTAAAATGCTTGTGCAAATTTTGAGGTGCACAATTCTAGATGGCACCATAGGTATTGAATTTCTTAGCAATTCCAAGCATGCCTGAAACCCTAGGTCTCCTTTCTGTATATCGTTTCACATCCTTGTTTGACATTTACTAGTTTGGGTTAAGGATATCAGGTATTTTCTGGTTTTTCAAAGATGGATTTTACAATTTCTTTCTTCTCATGTTGCTTTTGGGTGACCTGAAGTATAACAGATACAGTTTAGCAAACCCAGTGATTTGAGTATTAGTCTTAATTTCTTCCATTCACTTACCTTCCCAACCTAGAAGAATTAATTCTCTTCTATGCCTTTAGTCTTCCTTCAAAACTACTTTTAGTAAATGGCACAGTATCGTTATTTAAACTAAAATGCTAGGAGTTCTCCCATGATTACTTCTTGAGGCACATCTTTGCCCAACTCTCCATGAATCTTCCCATTTCACCAGTATCTCTGCTGCCACCATCTTGTCCTATCCACAGTCATCTCCTGTCCAGGTAGCAATAATAAGCCTGTTCCAGATCTCACTTTTGCCCATTCTACTTTTTATACCTGTTCTTCCCACTATAATGGACAATAGCCAGAGGTGGCTAAGGAACATTTGAAACAGCTTATCTGCATAAACTCACATATAATTTTGAATACTTGGTATAAAAATATGAAATGTTTTATTTAGTAACTTTATATGGCTAAAGTTACTAAAAGTGATCTTTTAGAGTATGTATGAAATCATATATTAACAATTTCCCTGTTTATATTTTAAAAAATATATATATTTTTAAATCTTTTTTTATTTTAATTTTTTTATAATCATTTTTTTAATTTATTTTCAGCATAACAGTATTCATTGTTTTTGTACCACACCCAGTGCTCCATGCAATCTGTGCCCTCTCTAATACCCACCACCTGGTTCCCCCAACCTCCCAGCCCCCCACCTCTTCAAACCCTTCAGATTGTTTTTCAGAGTCCATAGTCTCTCATTGTTCACCTCCCCTTCCAATTTTCCCCAACTCCCTTCTCCTAAATCCCCATGTCCTCCATGCTACCTGTTATGTTCCACAAATAAGTGAAACCATATGATAATTGACTCTCTCTGCTTGACTTATTTCACTCAGCATTATCTCTTCCAGTACCGTCCATGTTGCTACAAAAGTTGGGTATTCATCCTTTCTGATGGAGGCATAGTATTCTGTAGTGTATATGGACCACATCTTCCTTATCCATTCGTCTGTTGAAAGGCATCTTGGTTCTTTCCACGGTTTGGCAACCGTGGCCATTGCTGCTATAAACATTGGGGTACAGATGGCCCTTCTTTTCACTACATCTGTATTTTTGGGGTAAATACCCAGTAGTGCAATGGCAGGGTCATAGGGAAGTTCTATTTTTAATTTCTTGAGGAATCTCCACACTGTTCTCCAAAGAGGCTGCACCAACTTGCATTCCCACCAACAGTGTAAGAGGGTTCCCCTTTCTCCACATCCCCTCCAACACATGTTGTTTCCTGTCTTGCTAATTTTGGCCATTCTAACTGGTGTAAGGTAATATCTCAATGTAGTTTTGATTTGAATCTCCCTGATGGCTAGTGATGATGAACATTTTTTCATGTGTCTGATAGCCATTTGTATGTCTTCATTGGAGAAGTGTCTGTTCATATCTTCTGCCCATTTTTTGATATGATTATCTGTTTTGTGTGGGTTGAGTTCGAGGAGTTCTTTATAGATCCTGGATATCAACCTTTTGTCTGTACTGTCATTTGCAAATATCTTCTCCCATTCCGAGGGTTGCCTCTTTGTTTTCTTGACTGTTTCCTTTGCTGTGCAGAAGCTTTTGATTTTGATGAAGTCCCAAAAGTTTATTTTGGCTTTTGTTTCCTTTGCCTTTGGAGACATATCTTGAAAGAAGTTGCTGTGGCTGATATCCAAGAGATTACTGTTTATGTTCTCCTCTAGGATTCTGATGGATTTCTGTCTCACATTGAGGTCTTTTATCCATTTTGAGTTTATCTTTGTGTACAGTGTAAGAGAATGGTCAACTTTCATTCTTCTACATATAGCTGCCCAGTTTTCCCAGCACCATTTATTGAAGAGACTGTCTTTTTTCCACTGTACATTTTTTCCTGTTTTGTCGAAGATTAACTGACCATAGAGTTGAGGGTCCATATCTGGGCTCTCTACTCTATTCCACTGGTCTATGTGTCTGTTTTTGTGTCAGTACTATGCTGTCTTGGTGATCACAGCTTTGTAGTAAAACTTGAAATCAGGTAACGTGATGCCCCCAGTTTTGTGTTTTTCAACATTTCCTTAGCGATTCGGGGTCTCTTCTGGTTCCATACAAATTTTCGGATTATTTGCTCCAGCTCTTTGAAGAATACCGGTGGAATTTTGATTAGAATGGCATTAAAAGTATAGATTGCTCTAGGCAGTAGAGACATTTTAACAATGTTTATTCTTCCAATCCAAGAGCATGGAATGGTCTTCCATCTTTTTGTGTCTTCTACAATTTCTTTCATGAGTGTTCTGTAGTTCCTCGAGTACAGATCCTTTACCTCTTTGGTTAGGTTTATTCCCAGGTATCTTATGGATCTTGGTGCTATAGTAAATGGAATCAATTCTCTAATTTCCCTTTCTGTATTTTCACTGTTAGTGTATAAGAAAGCCACTGATTTCTGTACATTGACTTTGTATCCTGCCATGTTTCTGAATTGCTGTATGAGTTCTAATAGTTTGGGGGTGGAGTCTTTTGGGTTTTCCATATAAAGAATCATGTCATCTGCGAAGAGAGAGAGTTTGACTTCTTCATTGCCAATTTGGACACCTTTTATTTCTCTTTGTTGTCTGATTGCTGTTGCTAGGACTTCTAATACTATGTTGAACAAGAGTGGTGAGAGTGGGCATCCTTGTCGTGTTCCTGATCTCAACGGGAAGGCTGCAAGCTTTTTCCCATTGAGGACGATATTTGCTGTGGGTTTTTCATAGATAGATTTGATGAAGTTCAGGAATATTCCCTCTATCCCTATACTTTGAAGCGTTTTAATCAGGAACGGATGCTGGATTTTGTCAAATGCTTTTTCTGCATCAATTGAGAAGACCATGTGGTTCTTCTCTCTTTTCTTATTAATTTGTTCTATCATATTGGTTGATTTGCGAATGTTGAACCATCCTTGTAGCCCAGGAATGAATCCCACCTGGTCATGGTGGATAATCTTTTTAATATGCTGTTGGATCCTGTTTGCTAGGATCTTGTTGAGAATCTTAGCATCCATATTCATCAGTGATATTGTTCTGAAATTCTCCTTTTTGGTAGGGTATTTGCCTGGTTTGGGGATTAGGGTAATGTTGGCTTCATAGAGAGAGTCTGGAAGTTTTCCTTCTGCTTCAATTTTTTGAAACAGCTTCAGGAGAAGAGGTGTTATTTCTTCTTTGAAAGTTTGGTAGAATTCCCCAGGGAATCCATCAGGTCTTGGGCTCTTGATTTTTGGGGAGGTTTTTGATCACTGCTTCAATCTCGTTACTAGATATCATTCTATTTAGGTTGTCGATTTCTTCCTGGTTCAATTTTGGGAGTTTATAGTTTTCCAGGAATGCATCCATTTCATCTAGGTTGCTTAACTTATTTGCATATAACTGTTGATAGTAACTTCTGATGATTGTTTCCACTTCCTTGTTGTTAGTTGTGATCTCTCCCTTTTCATTTATAATTTTATTAATTTGGGCTTTCTCTCTTTTCTTTTGGATTAGTGTGGCCAATGGTTTATCAATTTTATTGATTCTTTCAAAAAACCAGCTTCTAGTTTCATTGATACGTTCTACTGTACCTCTGATTTCTACCTCATTGATCTCAGCTCTAATCTTGATTATTTCCCTTCTTATGTGTGGAGTTGGTTTGATTTGTTGTTGATTCTCCAGTTCTTTAAGGTGTAGAGACAGCTGCTGTGTTCTGGATTTTTCAATTTTTTTGAGGGAGGCTTGGATGGCTATGTATTTCCCCCTTAGGACCACCTTTGCTGTATCCCATAGGTTTTGGACCGAAGTGTCTTCATTCTCATTGGTTTCCATGAATTGTTTCAGTTCTTCTTTGATCTCCTGGTTGATCCAAGCATTCTTAAGCAAGGTGGTCTTTAGCTTCCAGGTGTCTGAGTTCCTTCTGAACTTTTCCTTGTGATTGAGCTCCAGTTTCAAAGCATTGTGATCTGAGAATATGCAGGGAATAATCTCAGTCTTTTGGTATCAGTTGAGTCCTGATTTGTGACCCAGTATGTGGTCTATTCTTGAGAAGGCTCCATGTGCACTTGAGAAGAATGAGTATTCTGTTGTTTTAGGGTGGAATGTTCTGTATATATCTATGAGGTCCATCTGGTCCAATGTGTCATTCAATGTTCTTGTTTCTTTATTGATCTTCTGCTTCGATGATCTATTTCTGAGAGAGGCATGTTAAGAGCTCCTACTATTAATGTATTCATATCAATATGACTCTTTATCTTGATTAACAGTTTTCTTATGTAATTGGCTGCTCCCATATTGGGGGCATAGATATTTACAATTGTTAGATCATCTTGGTGGATAGTCCCTTTAAGAATGATGTAGTGTCCTTTTGTATCTCTGACTACAGTCTTTAGTTTAAAATCTAATTTATCTGATATGAGAATCGCTACCCCAGCCATCTTTTGAGGCCCATTAGCATGAAAGATGCTTCTCCATCCCTTCACTTTCAGTCTGGGTGTATCTTTAGGTTCAAAATGGGTCTCTTCTAGACAACATCTGGATGGGTCCTGTCGTTTTATCCAATCTGCAACCCTGTGCCGTTTTATGGGTGCATTTAGGCTATTCACATTGAGAGCGATTATTGATAGATACGTTTTTATTGACATCGTGTTACCTTTGAAGTCTTTCTTTCTGGAGATTGTCTCTATATTTCTGTTCAATGCTATTCTTAGGATTTTCCCTCTTTTATAGAACCCCCCTTAATATTTCCTGCAGTGTTGGCTTGGTGGTCGCATAGTCTTTTAAGCCTTGCCGGTCTTGGAAACTCTTTCTCTCTCCATCCATTTTGAATGTCAGTCTTGCTGGATAAAGTATTCTTGGCTGCATGTTCTTCTCATTTAGTGCCCTGAATATATCTTGCCAGCCCTTTCTGGCTTGCCAGGTCTCTGTGGACAAGTCTGACGTTATTCTGATGGGTTTTCCTCTGTAAGTAAGGAGCCTGTTTGTCCCAGTGGCTTTCAAGAGATTATACCTACAATTATGATTCCTTAATTTGACTATCAGATGCCTTGATGTTTTCTGGAATCTATAATCTTGGGTGGAGACCATTCGGCCTCTAGTACATGAACACTGGTTACATTCACGAGATTGGGAAAATTTTCCTGAAGAACTTGTTCCACTATATCTTCTAGACTTCTTTCTTTCTCCTCCCCTTCAGGGATTCCAATAATTCTGACATTGGAATGTTTCATGGCATCATTTATTTCCCTGATTCTGTTTTCATGGTTTCTAAGTTTCCAGGCTTCCTCTTGATCCTTTCTCTCTGTTTGTCCTCCAGATCACTAATTCTATCTTCTGTCTCAGTTACCCTAGCTTTGGGAGAATTTAGATTAGATTGGAACTCATTGAGAGCATTGTGAACCTCAGCCCTGGTAGCTTTTAGCTCTGCCCTAACATTGTGAACATCCTGTCTGGTCGCTCTCAGCTCGGCCCTAATCAATTCCATTTGGTCATCCATGGCTTTCTCCAACCTAGCTATTGCCTGGATAATTGTTAGCCTGAATTCTCTTTCCGACATATTGTCTATGTTGATAGCCGTTAGCTCTGTTGCAGAAGGTCCATCTTCTGTATTTTTCTTCTGTTGGGCATTCCTCCTCCTAGTCATTTTGGTGAGAGATGACTGAACAGATGTAGCTGGTTGTATTGACCGTGGTGCAGTCTGGGTGCACCCTGGAACACTTCTGAGCAATCAAGATTCCCCACCCAAATGAGAGAAAAAAGAAAAGAAAAAGAAAAAAAGAGAGAGAGAGAGACAGGAAAGAAAGGGAAGATGAAAGAGAAGGTTCAGCCCAAATGGGCCCCAAGGTAAGATTTATGAGGTATACAAACAAAAACAGACCATCAAAAGGACTGATAAAAGTATATAACAAGAGAAAAAATATATATATGCAAATAAAGGAAGAACCTTGTCAAAAAGAGCCCCAAGTGTAAGATTTATATACTATCAGGACAAACACAAAAACACAGAAACACTGGTGGAAGAAAAAGATGGGAGAGTGGATATAAATTCTCAGTGTGGGCGAAGAAGGTTGTTTTGATTCTTCCTGGATGTATCTTGATATCTTTGTTAAAGGACTCAACTTTCCTAGGCTAAAGGGGGATTAAAAATTGGTTTACCTATAGGGGTAGTATTGATTGGGGAAAGGGGATTACTTTGAAGTTTAACTCTATATGAATATTAGAAAATAAAAATAAAAAATGAATAAACTAAAGTAAACTAAAATTTAAAAAAAATTCAAAAAATAGAAATGCAAAAGAAAAACACAGGTGTATGTATCAAAAAGTTCAGGTTAGAAGGTTATTATGGAATTTGATGTACTGGACAGCTCGCTGTGATGGTAAATCGGTTAAAAAATTATCTATATAAAAAAGATGAGCCAGAATAGTGGGAACAAATTAAAAATAAAAGTTGTCCTATGAAGTAGTGGTGGTGGTTCTCTTGTAGTCTTTTCTTTTTTTTTTTTCCTTCCTGGTTGGTTTTCTGGGGGAGGGGCCTGCCACGTGGGTTTTCAGTCAATGATGTTCCCTGAGTTAAGTCTTCCAGTCCCCCTCAAGGGGGTGGGCTCTGAGGAAACCGTTTTTTTTCAGGCTTCTGTTCTCTGGAGGTTTTTATGTTTGTTCACCTTTTTTTTTTTTTTTTCCTCTTGCCTTGACCGCTTTTGATGGTTTTTGTAGGTTTAGAGGAAAGCAAACTACACCCTGACCTCCCTCTCAGAGAGAAGCCTCAGTCTGTTCTTCTGTGGGTGTTGCAGAGCCCATATAAATCCCCCCTTGGCCGCTGGCAGAGCAGGTTCTGAGTCGAGGTCCCTGGGGACGCAGGATCTTCAGCTTGTACCCAAAACCAAAGCAGCGGCAGCTGTTTGGGCAGCTCCAGACCACCAGAGAGGTTCCAAGCAGTGATCACACACTGAGATTTTCCCGCTGGCCTGGGCTGGGAGTGCCTGGTCTTTCTGGGTCTAAGAGTGCCCGGCTTGCGCGCACCTCTTTCAGGGGAGGCTGTGCGTCGCGCGCGCGTCTCAGACTCTGAGAACGGGGTGCAGGTCTGAAAGCACCAGGCTGGGCCTTCGCGCACCTCTCTCAAGAGAGAGTTTGGGGCGCGCGTCTTAGGCTCTGAAACAAAGGCGCGTGTGAAAGAGCGCTGGCTGGGCCTTTGTACCTCTTTCAGGGGAGGATGAGGGGCGCGCGCATCTCAGGCTCTGTAGCAGGGCTTGCGCGCTCTGCAGTCCAGCGTGGCTCCCATCCCCTTACAGGGGCCAGAACCCATGCAATCTCGGGCGTGCTGGCGGCTCAGGGACCAAGACCTTGTTTCTCCACCGCACTCTCTCTGGCTCAGCGCCAGGGGAGGCTGTCCTGGGACCGGGGACTTAAGCCCCTGTCCCTAGCCGCCCCAGATTCCCACAATTCCTCCCCCGCCCATGATCTTTTGCGCTTTTGGAGTGCTTTCAACCTGTCTCCAAGTTAATGCTGGTCCCCAGACGCAGGGCACTCTCACTCGTATTAGGGGTATTACTTTCCAACTGGTCACCTCTGGTGGCTTCCTCCCCCTTTTGTTTATCTTCCAATATCAGTCCACCTTTCCCACTCTGCTTTACCTGCCCACTGGCGTCTTCTGCCCCTGTAGAGATCCAGATGTGTATAATCCTGATCTCAGGCTGATTTCATGGGTGATCGGAGTTCTTCGGTAGGTAATCAGCTCACTTTAGGGTACAGGTTGAAAAGGCGCCTCCTCTTACTTCCCTGCCATCTTGTCCCCTAAAATATATTTTTGAAATAAATTTGAAAATTTTATTTTCAATATATTTGAAATTTTTATTTCAAATTTGAAAATTTTATTTTTGAAAGATATTTGAAAATTTTATTTTCTATTTGAAAATATTATCTTTGAAATTTTTTTGAAAATTTTATTTGAAAATTTTATCTTATTTTTATTTTTTAAATTTTATTTAAATTTTTTATTAACATATAATGTATTATTTGCCCTAGGGGCACAGGTCTGTGATCCATCAGGCTTACACACTTCACAGCACTCACCATAGCACATACCCTCCCCAATGTCTATAACTCAACCACCCTCTCCTTACTCCCCTACCCCCCAGCAACCCTCAGTTTGTTTTGTGAGATAAATTACAAATATAGTTCACAGTTGTGGCTCATAATCTAATTCTATTAAACAGTACTTCTCTACACAGTAAAAAACATAGCTGTTAAAACACAGAAAGGATGTCACAACCCAGCCTAAAACTTTCAGATGACTTTATACTGGAAATCTAATCCAAACTTCCAACCATGACTTGTAAGATATTTCTTGATCTCACCTATCTGTCCAATTCTACCTTCAACCATATATATTTCCACTCATTATAACTCTTGTCATGCTGGTCTTCATTTTACTTTTTTGGACACACAGCCACTTCATTGCCTCAAGACTTGTGCACATGCTTTTCTTATTAAAACACACTTCCCCTCATGCTCAAGTGGCAGCTCATTTCCTTTTTTTTTAGTTTCAGCTCAATGTCATTTTTCAGAAAAGCATTCTTTGGCTGCCCAACATAAAATAAGGAACCCTTTATAATTCCTTATATCATTCCCTTATTAGTTCATAACCTGCAAATATTACATACAATGTAATATTCCGGGATAACCTGAGGTGATTACAAAGTACTTTCAAATCTTGACAATCTTTTGCCTTACATTTTGCCACTAATGAAATCAATGGATGGGAATCAGGGATGAAACTGATACTACTAAGAACAAAGGGCTCATATTTCAACATTCAAACTTAAAGATAATTTGTTTTTAGATTCATAATGAAAAAAGAGCAATTAGATTAATCAAAGGAAAAGATTCTAAATTGTCTTATTTCTGTCAGTGTATCAAAAGCTAGCCATCGTGGACATGATACTATTAGAAGCTAAAAAAAGATTCTAATTAAACCATGCAGGAAAAAAATGTAAGGAGAGGGCAGGAAAGGCATGGGAAGTGTGCTAGGATTCCTTTCATCCACGGAATTCAGTATAAAGAGGAAGATAACATTAGATAGATCAAAAACAACAACAACAAAAGTCAAAAGCAGAGGGAATTTTTGTCTCATTCTCTCAGTAGGACTTTGGGACAAGACTGTCAAGCTAGATGGTCCTATATCAACCTTAGAAGATCAAAGGTGGCAAAAAAGGGTGTTTAGAGAGGAAGAAAAAAAATAAGGGAGACAGAGAGAAGGAAAAACTCCTTCACCTTCCAAAGAGACCCAGAAGTTACCTCATGCCCCAGACATAACACAAAATGGCAATATACACTTTGGAGCCACCGTAGACAGAAGTGATTAGATTCTGTGCCTGTAGGTTCAAGGTATACCACCAAGCCAGGGTCCAATGTAGGATGTCTGGGCAATCACAACAGGCTGCAGAGTATATATAGCCTCTTGAGACACAAAAATTATTGGCTGAATCAGTCAAAGAGAACCACTGAGCTGTGAAATTCTGCCTGAGAACCAAAGATAAGTTCAGTAGCCTCATCTCACAAAGTCAGTTAAGTAAATCCAGGAACTAGACCAGATCAGCTCATCATGAATAGACTAGTGATGGAATAGTGGATATCAACTGGATCTTCTTTTATCTCTGGAAGGTCAAGAACTCCCATCTCCTACCCTAGTCACTTTCTGAGAAAGAAAGAGAGGAAGAAGTTAGACTGCACATTTTCTGAAAGGAGACCAAGGTACTCAAAATAAACTATTGAAATAAAAATTGCAGAGATAAATTTGCCAATTTAAAATATATTCATCACAATTCAAGCAGCTTAGAGAAGTCATAGAAAGTAACACCAAAGTGCAGTGGACAAATTTGTTCACTTTGACACATTACATTCTGTCTCTCCAGCTAAAATGCAAGCTCCACTGACATGGGCCAAGTTTTCCTCATCATTACATACTCAGCATTTAGCATAGAGTCTGGTATGCTGTAGGAAGATAGGAAGTTCAGAGTTGGAGAAGAGATATGATGACAGAAGCAGTGGCTGGAGTGATAGGCTTTTAAAAAGGAGTAAAGCCAGGAGAGAAGGAATGTAAATGGCCTCTGCAAGCTGGAAAAAGCAAGGAAACAGATTCTGCACTAGAGCCTCCAGAAGGAATGCAGCTCTGTCAATTACTTGATCTCAGCACACAAGACCCAGTTCAGACTTCTGACCTCCAGCTCTATAAAATAACAAATATGGGCTATTCTAGGCCACTAAATTTGTGATAATTTGTCTCCACAGCAATAGGGTACTAACAGATTCTTAGTGAAAGAATTAATTCTATTTTGGGGACTTCCAATGATCTAAAGTAACTTAAATATTATAATTTGCTGCTAAATTAAGGTTTTTAATTACACTACACAGTTAATAGTGTACAAACTCTAGAGTGCATTTCTATATTTTACTCATTTAAAAAATGGGAGTACATTGAATTTACATAGCTTATGCTCAGAAAATAATACCAGAAGGTAAAATTATAGCTAATCATACCCTTTAGTGTTTAAGTTAGTATCAGGAGTACACCCGTGTTGCTAGTCTGGCTTTTATGTACTCTAATAAATTGTTTTATAACTTCATAACTGTTGCCAGTTTCTTGTATTTACTACACTAAAGCTTCTTTATGTTTTTCAGGAAACACTTAACTAGTCATAAGGAAGAATTTTCATTAAGCTCCTGTGCTCAGTTATAAGTGCATAGTCCTGCCAAAAAAGAACCTAATATACCTAATTCCAAAATAATAGGATAAATGTAGGAAGTTAATATTCACTTGATGGTTTACAAAAGTATTCTTTTATATGGAAAGCTCTGCAGTAAGTATTTGTTTGAAAATCGCCAGGTACTTGGAAGGAAAGCTGGAGAAATGGAATTTTCAGAATCAGTGATCATAGAAAATTAATCAGTGTTGTTAATAAATGAGTAAAAAAGTAGAGTACCCATTCAATTCTAATATGTGCTAAAGGCAGAGCAGGAATTCATTTAAAAATCACTACCAATTTGAACATACCCATTAAAGAGCACAGACACTGTATAAAGAAGATATATAATTTTTAAAATAACCATTTCTAGTTATGTGACCCTGATTCTCAACATGCTGATTTTCACTGTAGATAACTGAAAATGTAACCACCCTGACAGTACTGAAGTGACTAATAATATTTTTATCTAAATAAAATTCTTAACAAGACCTAATTGCAAACACATCATTGGTATCTGCCTCAGACTATTCCTTTTCCCCTAATCTTGGATTCTAATAGTGCACCTGCTTCCTCATTCTTTCAGTTTTGTCCTACTTTCAAGTCAGTTGAGCCTAAGAAGAATTGAAGATGACATCAGTATCAAACAAAATGTTCCTCATAATTGTAATTGACAATCTGATAGAGAGTCTAGGCCACCCTTCAAGGACTGGAGACCAACGTAATAATGTTGAGTTCAGAGTCACTTTCTTTAATAAAGTTTCTCACCAAGCCAGTAATTAAATGGTGTTCACATGTCAACTAATCCCAAATAATAGTCTGCAACCATTTGTTTAGGTCTTACTCTTTCTGGTATGTGGCAATTTTTACTCTTGAAAATAAAATGATATCATATGAAAGCAAGAAGAGTAGAAAAGTGGAAGAGGGGATAGTAAAGAGAAGAGAAAAATCAATTTACCCACCACTGGATTTTTTTTTCCTGAAATGCCATTAGGCATGGCTGATTTAGGAGCTAGATATTTACTACTTCAATATTAGTGTAACTAATTACAACTTCAATATTTTTCTACTAAAATAGTCATTTTCTAATTTATAACCTATATTTTATAATGCAAGGATGATAAATACTAAAATAATTATAAAAAAAATACTAAAATAATACATGCAAACATTTATATAAGTGATTGTGAAAGATTAGTATGGCTTCATTGATTTCCTTCATTATTTAACTACTAAGAACTGCATGTCCAGTCTTAGGCAGTAAAATGAATGAGGATGTGTGTATGTGGTTTTTAAAGTGAGTCTATCCATTCATTAATGTATTTATTCATTCAACAAATATTTAAATATTTAGAGAAAAGACCAATTTACATAATATGCCACTGTATAATCATTAAAAAGGATTCCCAAGAAAATGTTGTTTTAGGCTTCCATTTACTCACATTTTACTTTCTGCATCCATGGTGACAGATTTAGAATCCTTTCTATTTCCAACATCAGAATAATAAGCATTATTAAATTCTAACCTATTAGCTATTTCAGGCTGTTCAAATGATGAGACTACTCAAATGCATATATTTAATTTGCCTATATATTTTAATAAATGCTGAAAAGAGAAGCTTATTTACTCTTATAATAAACTATAATAGAAAATGACAATCTAGAAATACTAATATAAATGTAAAAGAACATACTAAATCGGCATTTTCAGAAATGTATTGTAAAAAATATTGAGTCATACATATGTTAGCACTTTTTATGCTAGTGACACTAAAAATATATATCTAAAACAATAAATTTAAATAGGCAAATACAGTGTTAACTACTAACTTTGACCTTTCAATCTTTCGTGTTTATTTCATCTTAATATAGCATGTTCACTATATTGTTACTTTATAAGCATGTGCTTAATTTGAATGCAAAGTGGGCAGTCCAAGATCATGTTTAAAAATACAACTAGCAAGAGGGGAGTGGGATTATGGACATTGGGGAGGGTATGTGCTATGGTGAGTGCTGTGAAGTGTGTAAACCTGGCGATTCACAGACCTGTACCCCTGGGGATAAAAATATATTATAATTTTATAAAAAATAAAATAAAAAAAATACAACGAGCAAATAAAGTGACAGCTGATTTAGTAAGTATAAAAAAACCACGCATATTTAGAAGTTTCATTTTTCATGGCTAACAGGGAATTAATTTTAAGTTGTCACTTTTCTTTGACTCTTTACCCAAGTTCAGAAAATATGGGGAAAATATATGCAGCAGTCTGTAGATTTGTTGGTAAGGATGTGAGGGGGTGATTTTTTTTTTCCCCCCAAATACAGGACATTTTACGCTCTAATTTTCCTTCCTGAAAATCCCTGACCTTTCAAAAATTTACATAATGCATGAGGGGGTTGTCTTGATGGTTTGTTTCCTTTGAAATACTTCAGAAGCAATTCTCATTTCATCTGAAGATTTTCTTCTATTATTAGCTTTCAACAACCACAAATAGAATGTGGGGATGCCTTCCTTGATTTTAGCTGTAATGTAGTGTTTTCAATACTTTTTAAGTTGTTCCATAGCACCTCCTGATAGAAAATATGTTTACATTATTTGTTCTATTTCCTTTTCGTGTTAAACAAGTAAAAATTCTTATCCTAGCTATCCTTTTCATACAGATCTGTGTTCAGATATATTGGAAGGGTGTTAAGGATATATTCTATTCTCATCTTTCCCCTACCAAGGAAAAAATTAGCATAGAGGCATTTCTCTTCTCTTCCGTCACAAAGTTTTATTGATTTTTAACTCCTGTTTCCTCAAGGTATTTATGGTCTGATAGGCTGAATATTTTCTATCTCCCCTGCCCCCCACCATTTTTCTATTAATTGAATTAAGCAGAACCTATTAGAGCTGCCTTTTGAGTGGAACTGGTAGTGGAGGAAACAACAGTTACAAACCATCTTCCATGACAAGTTAATTTTCTATAAAGTATGAAGTTCTTGGGCATTTCAATATCTGCTCATTCTTCCTGACCCAATCCTAACTACAACTTGTTCACCAGCAACTCTTTTGCCACTGCTTGACAATTCTTTCAGGTCTTTTCTGACCTCTTCCCCAACACCTCCCCTTACTGCCCCTGCCCCAACCCGCCGTGCCCCAACCCGCCGTGCTCCAGCCATCACTGGTCTTCCGGATGGAGGAGCACACATTTCTGGCATTTACATTCTAAAGACTTTCTCTCTCATTCATCCCTTATGACTGTCCTCACATCTCAAATGCTTCCCAGGTCCAACAGCACTTACAATAATGGACAAGTAATGAGAAACTGGTAGAGTTAATGGTTTCTTTATTGCCAGGAACACTACGAATTCCCATGACTAAGTTTCTTGTTAAGCCTATTAGTTTACTGTAGGCAATCAAGATACTGAATATTTCTAGATCTCTGAGAAGCAAACTATACAAACAATATTTAAGATTTTAACTTTTAAAACCTACTTTAAATGACTCTGAAATATAAATACAGTCATGCATAAGAGCTAATGTCAAATATCTATTTTTCCAAGTAGCTTTCTCATTGCTATAGCAAGTACAAGGATATGTAAGACATAGTACTTCTACGAAAAAAGTAGATATACTGGCCAATGAAATACTAGTAACACTTATGAGTGACTAAATTAAAATAGAAGGCAGTCCATTTTCATAACACTTAATCCGGTAAAGAGAGATATGTATAATTCTTAGGAGTTAGAGAAATTTCTTATAATCAAAATGATGGGGGGTAGGGAAGGAAAAAATGAAACAAGATGGGATCTGGAGGGAGACAAACCGTAAGATTCTTAATCTCACAAAACAAACTGAGGGTTGCTGAGGGGAGGGGGAGTGTGGAGAGGGTAGTTAGGTTATGGACATTGGGGAGGGTATGTGATATGATGAGTGCTGTAAAGTGTATGAGCCTGATGATTCACAAACCTGTATCTCTGGGGCATACAATACATTATATGTTAATAAAAATAATAAAAAGAAAAAAATAAAAGAAAAAGGAAAAAAAAAAAAAAAACTAGCAGAGACCTTAGGTATAATCTAGTCAAGGTCCTTCATTTTCCAGGGCTTAGAAAAGTATGCACAGAGGTTGAATGACTTTCTTGCTCAATGACACAAACCAGCTGAATGCAACATTTATCTGCATCTGCTATCTTAACTCCTATCTTAAATCCTACATAAGCCTGCATTTGTGTTAACCAAAATAATCTATTCTTATATGTTAGAATGGCAATCTAAATATTTCCTGCTGAGTTATCTTACGTAAGCATGAATCTTAGTAACAGCCATGGTTAAATAGTCTATACTAAATCACAAATAATACTTGTTTTCCTGGGATTTATAAGCAGAGAAGTCTGGTGGCAAGTGGGACCCATTTACACAGTTGCTCTTAGAAGGCTGAGAAGGGAATCATATAAGCTCAGGAACATATCTATCAGCAAAGAGCTGGCTTTAGTGCTCTTCTGTTCTCAAGCTTAAGCCCCCTTTAGTTTTGCTGTAGCCAAAACGCTTGTCAAAGCCTAAAGCTACTGAGGTGCTGTCAACACTTCTCTGCTATTTTGGCCTCAGAAAAGAAAAATACGCTGTACTGTCTTTGTAGTTTTTAAAAGCTATGCAAATGAAATATAAAGCTGAATTAAATCCTTTTTTTGTGCATTTAAAAGCCAAAGTACATACTAAATACTCTGTATACTAAAATATTATGCTGCTTATACCAGTGACACATGATAAACTAAGACAAGGTCTTGGCAATTAAAAAGCAAAACCACTTTATTTTCTTTCTTAACAGTGGTTCTCACAGTAAGTCAGTTACTAAAGTTTTATTCCTATGTAATGTGTGAATTAACATTTATACTTAACATATAATGAATTCTAAGATTTAATGCAAAGAATAGTTGCATAAAATTTTACATAGAGGTGTGTGAATACATTAAAAATGAGCTTAACTTATTTTGCTGATTATCATCACAGAGTCCTTTTATTTTAAACCAGAATTTCAAACTACTAGGGCTACAACATCCAGGAAATGCTCAATGTCTGAAAATCAAGAATAACTTAAGGACAAGAATTCCATGGACCAAGCACATTTATCAAAATCAACATGTAATTGGTCTATTTGCAAATACCAAAGTTAGTGGTTTCATATTTTGATATAATGGTTTTGGTAGTAGGCAGAAATAGGTCTCAGAAGGTGCCATAGGGCTTCATTTCTTCTGAAGGCTCTAAGGAAGAATCTGTTTTCCTTACCTTTTCAGCTTCTGTAGGCTGCCTACATTTCTTAGCTTGTGGCTTTCTTCCATCTTTAAGGCCAACAACAGCGCATTATTTCTCATTGTGCATCAGTTAGACACGGACTCTTCTGCTTCCTACTTCATTCTTATGGGCCATTAGGCTGACCAAAATAATCCAGAATAAACTGTATTTTCAAGGTCAGCTCATTAGCCACTTTAATTCCATCTGCAATTTCAATAACCCTTTGCCCCATAACATAGCATACTTACAAATTCCAGGGATTAGGATGTGGACATTTGAAGGCTTACTATTCTGTCTACCACACTCCTCTAGAGCCTCCAAAAGAAATGCAGTCCCACAGGCACCTTGATTTTAGACCAATAATTTAGCCAAATCAGACTTCCAACCCCTAGAACTGCAAGATAATAAACCTATGTGTTTTAAGCCATGAAGTTTGTGGTTATTTATTTCAGCAGCCATAAGAAAATAATAGTTGTCTCAATGAAGGAAAGAGAAGTTTAGACATCAGAATTTGTATCCAACCATAATATGAACCTCCTTGAAATTTTTCAGTAAGCCAGAGGGATTCAGACATTTCATGCACTTTAAGCATAATGCTTCCAGAGTGTTAAAGCCAAGTAATTGGAAAAAGAAAATAAAAAATAGTGTGCAAAAGGGAATTGACAGTAGACCAGGAGATAGATATTACCTTATGCCAACTATCTCAAAATGTGTTCCTTAGAGTATTAGAGTTCTGTGAAATACTGGTTTAAGTTTTTCAGACAAAATAAAAGTTCTCCAATATCAAATATTTCTGAAAGATTTATTTATTCATGAGAGACAGAGAGAGAAAGAGGGAGAGGGAGATTTTATATATATATATATATATATATATATAGAGAGAGAGAGAGAGAGAGAGAGAGAGACTGGTAGAGGGAGAAGCAAACTCCCCATAGAGCAGGGAGCACGATGTGGGACTTGATCCCAGAATACCAAAATCATAACCTTAGCCAAAGGCAGATGCTTAACTCACTGAGCCACCTAGGCACACACACACACACCAAAGTTTTTAAAAATAAACAGAAGACTTTATTGTGTTTACATGCATTGGAAGTATTCAAGGCTGTGTAGGATTTCAACAACTTTTGACCATATGATTTATTTTTTCCCCCTAAGACATAATTCTGCTTGGTATAACTAGGGATGTTGCAGCAGGCTTGGTACATCAGAAAGTCTATTAAAGCTGACATTAAAATAAGATATATCTCTGACCAGCTGATTTCCTATACTTAATGAGAAATGGATGTACTTATCCAATTAGAAGGATGAAAAGAAGTTCACTAATTCAACTACAAATGTACATTGAACATCCCCCGTAGGCATATCTTTCTTTAGTAAGTGTTACAAAGAAGTAAAATAACCAATGGAGCAGCTAGTCCAATGTATACCCAGATAAAACTGGAGGACTTTTTGGTTTGGGATCATTCTGCAGTAAAAACCATGAAAATCAGTGTAAAACTAGACTTGTTCTCTCAATTCCAATCAACCCACTCTTTCCTGGTGAGGCACCTCTGTGGTAAGGTCAGCACTCAGGGTTAGCTCTCCTTCAGAGGCCCATTCACACAGGACTTGATATCTCAGGTACAACCAAAAAGTGAAGAGAGAAGTAACTACCATAAGAAAAGTTATGGGCAAGACTGAAGTAAATAAATAGGGTAAAAATAGAAAGGCATAAACAATATAATACAAAAAATATATATAATACAATTGTCAATAAGATATATACACATCATTGGGAAGTATACAGAAGGAGTTGTGTGATAAGAAAACAAGCATATAGTTTAGGTAATAAGTTCTAACAGAAGCTAGAATAGAAACAATATGGGTAAAGTGTTCTGGTAACACTGATACAATAGCTGAATCTTGCAGATTTTAGTTTTTGGAAGAGTGGAAAAAGCATTCCTAGGTGAGGGGACATGAGAAAAATGTGGGTAGGCAAGAAATACATTCTGTGTTCATTTAATCATGCAATAAAGCACTGTCCAGAATTAGTCAAGTTCCTTCTATATTTATTTTGAGTGAATACCATTAATCATTTTCTTAAGATATGTCACTGTGCATGTGTTTGTATGTGTGTGTTAGAGAGATGCAAGGTAGCAAGAGCTCGAAGGCCAAAATATAGGGGGAAAAATCCAGAGACAAAAGCCAATATAGATATTGTAACTTCTCCCATTAAGGCATTTGCCAATATTAAGGCGGGAGCCAAGACACTAAGAAGTTGAACACAAAATCAAGCTGCGTGGCCAAGAAGCTGAGCAGAGCGTGTAGTAGTACCACAGGTCTAGGAGGACAAAGAATGACATCCCCAAATGAAGAGAGATCCTAGTAAGGTTTTTGGTTTTTGGTTGAACATTTGGAGGGCTACCCCTAAGAATAAGAGCAAAAGAGAAATAGATCCACCTGTACCAAGTATGAAGCCCAGATTCAAATAAGTGTATTTTAGGATTAGTGTCATCTTGCCCTGCCCATAGGCCTGTCAGAAACAGAAAGAAATCCTCAAATCATCTCTATTTTTTTTATATACAATATCCAAAGTTCAATCAAAATTTGCCAGTTATAGGAGAAGTGAAGATCACATAACTGTAAACCAAGTTAACAACAGAAAGTCCAACAAGAAATTCAAGTAGGAGAGTTATCAGACATGGATTTGAGATATCTGTGATCAACACATTGAAACACTATATGACAAAATAAAAATTCAGCAGAACATGAACTTATAAAAAATGGAAATTATAGAACTTAAAATAAGAACTAAAATTAAAAACTCAATAGATGTTCTTAACAATAGCAGTATTAGACACAGTTGAAATAAGAACAAATGGAAAAGAAATCAGGAATAAGACAGGACTGAAGCACAGAGAACTAAAATCATGAAAAATAGATAAAAGAACATAAGAGACATATGAACATATGGCAAAGCATTCTAACCAAATGGAATTTGAGTATGAAACAGAGGGCAGTGAGCAAGAGGAAGCAATATTTGAAGCCATAATGGCTGAGAATCTTATAAAACTGACAGAAGACACCCTGCAGCTAAGTGTTAATATGGCAGACCTGATCTTTCAAAGGGTCTGCTTGCCAGCCTGTTGCATGGCTGGTGTCTGGGAATTTAGCTTTTGAAATGTTCTCTAGTGTTGCTTCTGCTATGTCAGCCTGCTTAAGCTGTACAAACAACGTGATTTATAGTAAACACCTGTTTCCTTCTGAAAGTTTCCAATTTTGGTGGTCAGAGAGTGCTTATGTCCCCAGACTCTGAAAGAAACCTTGAAATCTGAATTTCAGACATTCTTCCCTGGACAGAAATATTACACGCATGCTTCTGCATTTTCACTGCTAAGGAAAGAAGCATGCTGTGTGAACCTTCCTGGGCTAGGGCAAGAGAGGGAACAAAGAAAAAAAAAATGTGCCTGAGTGTCTCCAAATTATGCCTGTATGCATTTTCCCCCTTACTGATTCAGGTATTTGTTTTTCTGTGTCATTATAATAAATCTTTTTCATGAGTACACCTATATGTTGAATCCCATGTGTCCTCCTAGTAAAGTACCAAATAGAAGAGTGGTCTTGAGACTCACTACACAAACATATACTTGCAATGCAGAAAAGTCCATAATCGCAAACAGGATAAGTAGAAAAAAATTATATTTAAGTACATCATCATACCAATGTAGACAAAGACAAAGAACATTTTAAAGACAGTGATGGATAAAGACACACTGCTTTCAGAGAAGCAATATCACTCCCACAGTTGGCTTTAGCACACACAATGGTAATCAGAAAAAAAAAAAAATTGGAATAAAATCTTCAAAATGCTAGAAAAAAACCCAGAAGCTATTAATTTAGAAATGTATATGCAGAGAAATATCCTTCAAAATATAGGATAACTCCTTTGTGTTCTACCTGCAAAATAACACATCACATCTTGTTTTCCAAGTCAAAAGTTTTACTGTGGCAGGTGTGCCACATGAAGGATTGTGAATTTTCAAAACGACTGAAATTGATGGCAGTTATGCATACACGAAGAAGAAACAAGCCACTGATTTCACTGTAACAACTAGGGATAAGATAAATTTTAAAAAATAAATTTTAAAGACATAACGAGTCATGTAATTGAAGATAACTGAATAAACTTAAATCCCAGAGAGGGATGAGCCCTTCCTAGGTAAGCTGAGATCACTAGCCAGTTTCTTCCTGTCTTGCCAAGTCTGTGTAAGCATTGATTATCAGGCTTGACATAGTCAAAGGGAGAAGTAGAAAGCAACAGAATTTATGACTAAGTAGGTTGCCCTAAAGGATTATAATCTACAGAATCCCTGGCAGTAATAGGATCAGTTTTCCCAACAGGATATTTTTTGAGTGCCAGAGTGGCATAAAAGACTAGAGAGCTGTTTCAGAAACACAGAGTGAGAGGTACCTGGGTGGCTCAGTGAGTTAAGCATTTGACTCTTGGCTGCTCAGGTCCTGAGATCAAGCCCCACAGGGAGCCCCTCCGCTGAGCTCACACATGCTCTCTTTCTAAAATAAATAAATCTCAAAAGACAAACAAAACCAAACAGATTTTCCATAAAGAGACAAAGCCACATTAGGAAGAAGTTATAAGAAATTATGACAATTTTCTTTCTCAAAATGTTTTCCATTTTTAATTACCTGAAATATAAGGCTAAGGAGTTAACCTCAAAATATCCAATAGGCTGAAATTTCAACAAGGTAGACAAGGAATGGTCAGATTCAACCAAAAGCAGGAAAGGTTGTGTCTCAGGGCATAAAGGCCGTCTATTTTTCTGTGGCCATACAATGCTTAAGAAACCTAGCTGTCATGAGGAGAATTTTCTGTAATAAATACATAACAGTCCTCACATATAAGATTCTAAATGTGGGCTAAAACTAGCTGAAGTTGTAGTCCAGTCACAATTTAGCTCAACATCTGATTAGACTGAAGTATTAGCCTTTCACAAAATCTGTGTAAAAGAAAAAAATGTTCAAGGAATAAGCAGTATCAACTTCTAGATCTATGGGTATTCTATATAATAGCATATTATCCAACATTATGAGAGATGAGAAGATTCATGAACTATCATGAACTATGAACACACAAATAATAATTTTTAAAAAAGCAGACAGTAAAAGCAAACCCAAGGATTATCTACATCTTGGGACTAACATACAGGGACTTGAGAGAATAATAGGGCCTATTAACAATATATTAAAAATAATGAAGGAAATGGAAAAGTGAAAAAAAAAGATGCAGAATCTCAAGAGAATATTAAGAAAAAATTTATGCCTGCAAACGGAACAAACTAGAAGAAATACATAAATTCCTAGAAACATATAACGTCCTAAAATCAAATCAGGAAGAAACAGAAAATTTGAACAGACCAATTAACAATGAAATTGAATACATATTAAAAAGAATTCCCAATAAACAAAAGTCCAAGACCAGATAGCTTCATAGATGAATTTTAACAAACAAAGAAGAGTTAATGCCTATTCTTCTATTATTATTTGGAATAATAAACTATTCCAAAACATAGAAAAGGAAGAAAAGCTTCCAAATTCATTCTAGGAGGCCAGCATTACCCTGATACCAGAACCAGAGAAAGATAAAACAAAAAAGGAAACATACAAGCCAATATCTCTGGTGAACATAGATTCAAAACTCCTCAAAATATTAGCAAATGAAATCCAACAATACTGTAAAAAAATCAAATGGGTTTTATTCCTTAGATGTGAGGGTAGCACCATATTCACAAATCAATAAATGCAATACAGCACAACAAGAGAAAGGGTAAAGGCTATACAATCTTTTCAACAGATGTAGAAAAGGCATCTTACAAAGTACAGCATTCATTCATGTAAAATCCTTAGCAAAGTAGATTTAGAGGAAACATAACTAAACAAAATAAAGGCCATATATGAAAAATCCACTGTTAACATCATTTTTAATGTGGAAAAACAGAGCTTTCCCCCAAAAGTTGAGACTAAGACAAGGATGTCCACTGTCACTACTTTTATATGACTTAGTCCTGAAAGTCGTAGCCACAGCAATAAGACAAGAAATAAAAGGCATTCAGATTGGTAAGGAAGAAATAAGACTTTCAGTATTTGCAGATGAGAGGACACTACATATAGAAAATCCTAAAGACTCCATCAAAAAACCTACTAGAGCTGATAAGTGAATTCAGTAAAATAGCAGATTACAAAACCAATATATAGAAATCTGTTGCATTTCTGTATGCTAATAATGAAGTAGCAAAAAAAGAACTGAAGAAACAATTCCATTTATAATTTCAAAAAATAATAAAATACCTAGGAATAAATCTAACCAAGGAGGTGAAAGTCCTGTACTCCAAAAACCATAAAATACTGATGAAAGAAATTGATGAGATAAAGATATGGAGAGACATTCCATGCTCATGGATTGGAAGAAATCCTTGTTAAAATGTCCATGTTACCCAAGGCAATTTATAGATTCAATACCACTCATATCAAAATAACAATAACATTTTCCACAGAACTAGAACAAATTATCTTAAAATTTTTATGGAACCATAAAAGATCTTGAATAGCAAAGGAATCTTGAAAAAGAATAAAAGTGGTGATATCACAATCCCAGATTTCAAAATATACTTCAAAGCTGTAGTAATCAAAACAATATGGTACTGGTATGAAAACAGACACATAGATCAAAAGAACAAAATACAAGCCCAGAAACAGACCTATGCTTATATGGCCAATATTTGATAAAGGAGGCAAGGGTATGCAATGAGAAAAAGATAGTCTTTTCAACAAATGGTGCTGGGGAAACCAGACAGCTACCTGCAAAAGAGTGAAACTAGACCACTTTTTCACACAATACTCAAAAGTAAACTCAATATGGATTAAAGGTCTAACTGTGAGACCAGAATCCATAAATTTCCTAGAACAGAACAGAGGCAGTAATTTCTCTGATATGGACCATAACGTTTTTCTAGATATGTCTCCTGAGGCAAGGGAAACAAAAACAAAATTAAAAAATTAGGACTACACCAAAATAAAAAGCTTCTGCACAGTGAAAGAAACTATCAACAAAACTAAAAGACAACATACTGAATGGAAGAAGACATTTGCAAATTATATATCCAATTAAGGGTTAGTGTCCAAAATATATAAAGAACTCCTACAGCTCAATAGCAAAAAAAAAAAAAAAAAAAAAAAAAAAACAAAACAAAAAAAAATAGGCAGAAAACATGGACATTTCTCTGAAGACCTATAGATGGCCAACAGACACATGTAAGTATGCTCAACATTAGAGAAATTCAAATCAAAACAGCAGTGAGATATCACCACACCTGTCAGAATGGCTAAATCAAAATTACAAGAAACAAGTGTCAGTGAGGATGTGGAGAAAATGAAACTCTTGCGCACAGTTCATGGGAATACAAACTTGTGCAGCCATTGTGGAAAATAGTATGGAGTTTTCTCAAAAAAATTAAAAGAGATCTACTGTATAATCCAGAAATTCTACTGGGTATTTACCCAAAGAATAAAAAAAAACATTAATTGAAAAAGATATAGGTAATCCTATGTCTATTGCAACATTATTTACAATAGCCAAATTACAGAAGCAGACTAAGTGTCCGTCAATAGATAAATGGATAAGGAAGATGTGGTGTATATATACACTGGAATATTACTCAGTCATAAAAAAGAATGAAATCTTGCCATTTATAACATAGATGGAGCTAGAGAGTACAATGCTAAGTGAAGTAAATCAGAAAAGATATCAATTCCACATATGAGTGAAATCATAAGAAACAAAACAAAACCAAAAACCAGACTTAACTATGCATAACCAACTGATGGTTACCAGAGGGGAGGTCGGTGGGGGGGATGGATGAATAGATGAAGGGGATTAAAAGTACCCTTACTCAGATAACTGCTGAGTAATGTATAGAATTGTTCAATCCCTAAATTATACACCTGCAACTAATATTACACTGTATGTTAACCATACTAGAATTTCTTTATTTATTTATTTCCCCCACACCATTTATTCAATTATGAAATTAAAATTTTAAAAAGAGACAATTCCATATAATTAGAATAAACATAAAATATAAAATATTAAAAAATGAGTAACATGAAATTAAAAATCCATTAGCTGAATGAACAGCAGATCAAATATAACAAAAAATAAGATTAGTAAATATTAAGTCAGGTAAGAAATAAAAAAACAGAACATATGCAAAAGAATTTGAATCTAGTGAAATGATCTTACATATATATAATTGGAAGAGTTAGGAAGAAAGAATGGAAAAAATGGAGTAAAACTATCTTAAGTAATAGTTGTTAATAATTTTCAAAATTGACATCAAAAGACAAACAATATATTCAAGAAACTCAACAAATGCAGGAAGATATAAAAAAGAAAATACATCAGAATAAAGTAAAAAAAGTCAAAGATGAGAAAATTATATATACAGCTAAAGATTTAAAAAAATCCATTACAGGGATAATATTCTAGGAATTTTATGGTTTTGGTCTCACATTTAGATCTTTAACCCATTTGGAGTTTATTTTTGTATATGGTATAATAAAGTGGTCCAGTTTCATTCTTTTCCATGTAGTTGTCCAGTTTTCCCAGCACTGTTTATTGAAAATACTTCTTTTCCCCATTTTATATTATTGCCTGTTATAAATGAATTGACCACATAAGCATGGGTTTACTTCTGGACTCTATATTCTGTTCCATTGATTTATATTTTCATGGCCTGTTTTCATGGCCATACCATATTGTTTTCATTATTACAGTTTTGCAGTATATTGAAATCTGGGGTTGTGATACCTTCAGCTTTGTTATTCATTCTCAAGATAGTTTACTTAAATCTAACTACTGAATTATTTGAGTTAAAGTCCACTGTCTCTGTTTGTTTTCCTTTGTCCATCTGTTCTTCCTCCAACATTATTCCTTTGTTTCTTATTTTTCTTGTGCATGAAATTTGTGTTGACTACAATTTGGCATCTTTCATAAAGAAATCTATCATATATCTTCTTGTTACCTTGTATATAATGGCTCTTTTTAAAAATTTTTAAAAAGATTTTATTTATTCATATGTCAGAGAGATAAAGAGAGTGAGTGAGCGTGTGCACAAGCAGGCAGAGGGAGAAGCAGGCTTCCTGCTGAGCAAGGAGCCTGATGCAGGACTCAATCCCAGGACCCTGGGTTCATGACTTTAGCTGAAGGCAGAGGCTTAACTGACTGAGCCACCCAGGCTACCCAACAACACATCTGCCTTTCTAGAAGATGACATACATAGTAATCTCTTTGACATCAGCTGTAAAAACATTTTTCTAGACATATCTCATTTGGCAAAGAAAACAAAAGCAAAGCTAACCTATTGGGAATACACCAAAATAAAAAGCTTTTGCACAAAGAAAGAAACCATCAACAAAACGACAATGCATCCTAATAAATGGGAGAAGATAATTGCAAATTATACATCCAATAAGGGGTTAATACCTAAAATACATAAAGGATTTATACAACTCAGTACCAAAAAAAAAAAAAAAATTAAAAAAAGGGCAAGGGACCTGAATAGACATTTTTTTTTTCAAAGACCACCTCCAGATGACCAACAGACAATGAAAGGATGTTCAACATCCTTAATCATCAGGGCAATAAAAATCATAACCACAATGAGCTATCACCTTATGTCCATTAGAATGGCTAAAATAAAAAACACAAGAAATAAAAAGTATTGGCAAGGATGTGGAGAAAAAGGAAGCTCGTGAGCTGTTGTATTACTTGTGGAATGCCTATCAGTATAGCTATTGTGGAAAACAGTATGGAGTTTCCTCTAAAAATTAAGAACAGAATTAACACATGATCCAGTAATTCCACTACTGAGTATTTACCTGAGAAAATGAAAACAGTAATTCAAAAAGATACACGCACTCCTATGTTTATTGTAGCATTATTTACAATAACTAAGATATGGAAGCAACCATCAATAAGTGATTGGATAAAGAAGTCACGCACACGCGCGCGCGCGCACACACACACAAACACACACACACACGAATATTACTCAGCCATAAAAAATAATGTGATTTTGAGATTTGCAACAATGTGGATGGATCTAGAGGCTAAATCCTAAGTGAAATAAGTCAGAGAAAGATAAATACCATATGACTTCACTCATACTTGGAATTTAAGAAACAAAACAAAAAAAAGGAGAAGAACCAAAAAAGAGACTTAATTATAGAGAGAGAACTGAGGGTTGCCAGAGGGGAAGCAGGTGGAGGGTTATGGGTAAAAAAATAAAAGATGTAAATAGACTAAAGACTACAATTAAAAGATAAAGATTATAATCCGTATTAAACAAAACCCAACTATGGCTTTCACAAGAGGTAGACTTTAATAAAAAGAAATAATGTGGATGAAAGTAAAATAAAAAGCTTTATCATGCAAATAGTAACAAAAATTAATGAAGCTATATCAATATCCACTTTTAAGACAATATATAACGGGAAGCATTTCTAATAATAAAAGGGACATAAGGGTCACTTCATCAAGGAACAATAATTCCAAGTGTGCACATTATTAGATAACACAGCTTCAAAATATATAAAGCAAAATTTGACAGAATCAAAAGAGAAATAAATTCAATCAGGGTTAGAGATTTCACTACTCTTTGTCCAGTGATTGACATAAAAAGCAATAGTCATAACATCAATAGGAAGACATCAAATCAAAAATATAGAATATTTGATCAATACTATTCACCAAACTGACTTAATATATAAGCTTTAGAGCCAATAATGGCAGAACATAAATTTTTCAAGAATACATGAATCATTCATGAAAATGGACCATATGCGGGGTACACAGATAGTCCTCAATAAATCTCAAAGATTTGAAACATTTAGAGAGTTTCTCTGACCAGAGAGAAGTTAAACTAAAGAAGAGAGAAAAAAACAAATCAAAATATTTGGAATTTAAAATATGGTTCTAAATAACTTATGTATTAGAGAAGCAATCAAAATATTTGACTACATGAAATTGAAGTTAAAACATTTCATAATTATGAAATATAACTATACCAGATCTTAAAGTAAAATGTAGACTTGAGGGTGGGTGGGGGGGATGGGTGAAATAGGTGTTGGGGACTGAGGAGTGGTACCTGTTGTGATGAGCACCAGGTGTTGCATGGAAGGGTTGACTCACTATATTGTGCACTTGAAACTAATATTACACTGTATGTTAACTAGCTGGATTTAATTTTTTTTTTAGAAAAGAAGATAGTTTCTGGCAAACAGAAACCATCTACAAGTTTCTAGTTTTGTGGGCAAGAGTTGCCAAAATAAATCCTCTCCTGAGTACAAAAAGACCCCGAAAACAAAAAGAAAAACCCAAAGCCAAAAAGCCCTAAAACCCAAACAAAACAAAAAAAAGCATATATTAGAAAAGAATAACATTGGAAAGCAATAGTATAAACTTCTGTATCAAAAAGCAAAATTCTAGCTGCTAGTTTTCTTAGGTTTTAGAAAAATAGTAATTTAACCCTAAGTATAAAAATGAATATCCTGGGTGCATGGGTGGCTCAGTTAAGTGTCTGTCTTTGGCTCTAGTCATGGTCCTGGGATCCTGGAATCCAGTCCCACATTGAGCTCCCTGCTCAGTGGGAAGCCTGCTTCTCCCTCTCCTCCCTGCTCATACTCTCTGTCATTATCTCTGTCTCTCTCAAATAAGTAAATAGAATCTTTTAAAATAGTTAATATCCCAAAGATATGGACATCAGTCAATTAAGAAGAAAAATATAAAATAAAAAACCCAACAAAGCCAAGAGTTAGCTCTTTGAAAAAGTTAACCAAATTGGTCAATCTTAGCAAGACAGGTTAAGAAAAAAGGAAAAACTTACATCAATATCATCAAGAAAGAAAAAAGGATGGTCACTACAGTTGTTAGAGATGAAATAAATTGAAAAACATAATTGTAAAAATACCGATATACTGGAAAATTTAGATAAAATGTAAAATTTCCTTGAAAACACAACCTGCCGGTCACAAAAACAGAAAAAACATCAGGGACCCTCTAGTTGTTATACTAATTGAGTTTCTAAGCAAAATATTTACCACAAGAAATCTCTTGCCCCAGAGAGATTTAATGTTGAATTTTCACTCATATTTTAAAGTTGAAACAAAACACTGGTATCTGAACTCTTGCAGAATAGGCAGATTTTAATAGTCATAATTATGAAACCAACACAACTCTTATACCAAAAGCTGACAAGAACATTGTAAAGAAAAAAAAATGAATTACAGATGAAAATCTTTCATGAATGTTGAGTACAACATGAAAAGAAAAAAATAATTGAATTGTTATATATAAAAAGGATAATATTAAACAAATTAATTCTAGCCATTCAGAGAGCTTAGCATTAAAAAAATTAATGGAATTTGTATTAACAAAGAAAAACAACTACAATCTCATTAAAAACAGAAAAAGCAGTTGACAAAATTCAACAACTATTTATCATTAAGAAAAAGAAAATCCTTGGCAAACTAGAAATAGAAGCTGGCATTGCAAATTAGTGGGGGACAAACTATCTTTTTAATAAACTCCATATCTATGTAATAAAAATAACATTAATCCTTTACCTTAAACCATACAGCAGGGTGATTGCATATCAAAACAATAAACAATCTAAAGAACAAAACAAAGTTTCTAGAAAATAATGTAAGACAATATCTTTAAGACCTTGGAGGCAAGCTAAGATTTCTGGTCAGGATATAAGAAATACTATAAAGGAAAATGTTGGTAATTGGACTATGTAAGTATTTTTTAAAAGTCTATTTTTAGACAGTAACAAAGTTACAAAACTGGCCAAGAGTGGGAAAAAATATTTTTACGACCTATAGCCAACATACTACTTGTATCAAAGCCATACAAAGTTTCTTGATAATCAGTAGGAGAATTTTCAAAAAAATTATGAAAGACATTTACAAGAACTTTGCAGAAGAGGAAATCCAAATAGTCAATGTCCATGTGCTATGGGTCACTAAATGCCCATGAAAGCTAATGAAATATTTGAAAATGCAACCACCTTCTCACTGCCAGAATGGCTCCCGGGAAAACCAGTGACCATTACAGTGTCAGTAAGGACGTGGAACAAATGAGCTTTCATACAGTGTGGGCAGAAGTGCCAAGTAGAACAACTGTAAAAACTGGTATCTGTCCAGACACGGGTGTAACCCATGAGCCACTGGTTGCATCTGTATGTACACATCCAACAGAAGCCCATACTAAGTACGTAAAAAATAGAAAAATATTCAAGGAGACATTTCTGAAATAATCAAAATTGTCCATCTACAGTAAAAGGAACAAACTGAGCTATATTCATAAAATGGGACACTATATACAGCAATTAAAAACAATCAATATAGTACTGCTATACACGATAATATTTACTAATCTCACAGACCTAATATTTGGTGAATGATGCCAGACACACAGAGGACTATCAACTATAACATTCAATTTATATGAAAGGACTAAGATAAAATACAAATTTGTCTATGAGGTTAAAGCTAGGAAAGGGGGTGAAGTTAGGAGCTGCTGGATTTGGTTTCATCACCAGCATGGTGGACACATGAGTGTGCCCAGACATTTATCATACTGCAGTTTCATGCCTCTTTCTACACGTATTTTTGTAGTGCCATTAAAAATTATTTGAGTGATAACTTCTTTATTGTTATCCTAGTACTATGAAAACAGAATGAAACAGAATCTTAACTGAATAACTATAACCAATAAGCACTAATTGACATGTATTATGTTAGACTTGTGAATAGGACTCGAACTTCACAAATGACTTACTTAATATTTTTAAAATTTTTTTTTATTTATTCAACAGAGGGAAAGAGGGATCACAAGCAGGCAGAAAGGCAAGCAGAGAGAGAGGGGGAAGCAGACTCCCTGCCAAACAGAGAGCCTGATGCGGGGCTCGATCCCAGGACCCTGAGATCATGACCTGAGCTGAAGGCAGACGTTTAACCCACTGAGCCACCGAGGCGCCCCAACATTTTCTTTTTTAAGATTTTATTTATTTGTGAGAGAGACAGAGAGCAAGTGAGCACGAGCAGGGTGAAGGGCAGAGGGAGAAGACTCCCTGCTGAGCAAGGACCACCCCCCCCCCGCCCCCGCAATGAACCCCTTGACCCCAGGACCCTGGATAAGCTGAAGGCAGTCGCTTAACCAACTGAGCCACCCAGGTGTCCTGACTTAATATTTTAACAAAAACTCTGGGAAATTGTAATCATCATATAAGGACATGAACTTAGGTGAAGTAAATACAGAGGAGGATAAAAATATATCCAAAGTAGTCCTGACAACCTGGGATTTAATATTTTGTGGTTTAGTGTTTTTAAAGTCACATTTAATATAATAGAGGGTCTGCACTTGGTTTAAAATATATGCTGGGCAAAGAGCAGTATAAACAGAAATATTGTCTTAGATTAGGTCTTCTGGGAGCCCACAATTAGGCCAAATTCAAAGTATATGATGCTTGTTAACAATCAACATATGTGGAAAGGCAGGGTGGGGAGGTGAAGAAGCGGTGCTGGACAGAGGAAAAACTGAAACAAACTTGGGCCAACTGAGTGGAGAGCTATGGAGCTTATATTTCCTGTCAGTCATCCCCCTTTGGACTGAAATGGCTGGGCTTTTATACATCTGCCTCCCGCAGTCTAAGGAGGCAGAATGCCCCGGGAGGTAGTGGCCTGGGTAAGGCTCAGCTTTGCAGCTGACTCTGATCTGGAGAACTAACAGCTGATGGCTATCTTCTGACCCCACTCCCCTCAACTGGAAGCAGCTTGAAGAGGGATTAGAGTAGGACATTTCCATGTCTAGGACACAGATAGAAAAATTGGCACACATTCAGATGAGACTAACAAGAAGAGTGATTATGTTGAATATGAATGAAACCATGGCATGTATGGAAACTGCCATGTCTATCTCAGGAAAGGGGGAAAAATTAGGCGATGTTTTTAGAGATCTGAGAAGTTGTAAGGTGGGTGAGGTTTTAAACTTTATCACAGAAGAAAACTAGGACCAATTGATAATTTTGAGGCATATATATGTGTATTATAATGAACAATATTAAGTAACAACTATTTTTTTGAGGTGGTAAGCTTCCCACCTTGCAGCCATCCTGGTGAACCTGGATCACCACTTGACTGGAACACTACAGAGAAGATTCAAACACCAAAGAGAGGACTTGACCAATGACATCCATGGCTCCTATCAGGCCTAGTGGTCCATGGTTTTCTGTAGCCACAGGCCAAGATATATTTTAAAACGGAAGTGTAAATAAATTAGGTATCATGCAAATTGGAGTTACCAAGGAAAATATTTTGATATGTGGATGTATTGTAATTAAGGACTGAAAAAGTATGTACACACCTAAATTACAGTGAAATTTACTAAATTCAAAAGAGATCAAAGGAGAGATGGCATTGCCTGGCTAACATTTAGGGAGGTTTCCATCAGAACTGGAGACTGTGGAGCAGGAATGTCAAGCTGACTTTGGATGAAAAATTGAACTGTATGTGAGACATGCAGAATACTGGAGTGTAAAGAAAAGAGGGATTGTGCAAAGATGTGATGAAATCAAAAGAAAATGTCAATATATTTTTATCTGACTCCATTCCCTTGAGGATTTTCCAAGTTGTGATGGAGGTGCTCTTTGTCATCCTTAATTAAGGCTACATCTTCACCAAGTACAAGTAACTATTTTAGTTTAGATGATTCACTGAAAGGAATCTCAGAAGGTTGTACATATACATAATTAGTCCCATCAAGATTGTAGAACTGGTAGTTTTAGTCCCTAGTTTTACTTAAGATTCTGCCTTAATTATTCCATTTGAATGTGTGGCAAACCTGTGTTCCAATCTTCAGAGTATAGGATGGAGGCAAAGGTCATACTTATTAAAAAAAAAAAAAAAACAAAAAAAAACATCTGATTTGTCTGCTTCTCTAAGTTGTAGATTGCTAAAGACTACATTGTTTTTGCTGTATTTTGATACCATGGTTCAAATGTTATCTGCCTCACTGGTATGTTTTTAGAACTGAAAGTGTTAGAAATGTCCAGTCCTTGTTTCCATGATTATCTCTCTACCCCACCTTCCAAAGATGAAAGGAATAAATAGATTTTGCTGCCTTGCTAATATGCAAATACAAGCTACTTGCCTTCAGAGTTGTTGAGTGCATAAAACTGATAGGGAAGTAGAAGCTGGTGGAAATGATGCTCCCAACTTTGACATAGGAAGAGATGATTAAAATAAAATTGCACTTCTCTTGGCGGTGTTAGACATTGGCCAGCTGCCCAAATTCAGTAGTGCACATTCCAGTAGGCCTAGCTTCTCTCCTGATACACTGCACCACTGAGCACAGACTTCTGTTACTTCAGATGTGCTGGGATTGATGTATGTACCCCACCTCGTTGCCTGTGAGTACCCAAGGCATTAAAGAAAAGATTAACCTATAGGTATGATGAATACTGGGGACTTTTCTTACATTAGATGTCACTTCCCAAAATATTGGCTTTCAATGGCACATACAAGCAAGATCAAAATGGGATTTGTCAGTAGTTTTAACCATTTGCTAGAGGATGGAAATTTGCATAAGACATACCATAAAGCTCTATACAAATTCTCACTTTATGTAGCAGATCAAAAATGGAAGTTATTTTTAAGCTAACTTAAGAAAAATGTCCCTTTCCTCACCCACATTTTCCAATGAAGTAGTAGCTTGGCTTCCTTTTTACAGATTCTGTTATATGTTGCTGCATAGAATACATATCATTATAGCATAGTGACTGGGAAAGCAGACCCAGAATTGTCAAAATTGTAGTTGAGACCTCCGGCAGATTTCTAAATATGTCTTAACATATCTGTGCCTCAGTTTTCTCACTTGTAAAAAAAAATAGCTACTCCCTCATAGGGTTGCTGTGATAATGAAATGATTTAACACATAATAAGCACTTAGAATGGTATTGACACATGATGGATGCTTGGTTCAAGGTCAGTTATGATTAAAGAGGATAGTGAGCATACTGAATGTTCATGAAACCATGGCATACATGGAATGGTTTCGTTTACCACAGAAATGAGAAATTTGAAGGTGAAATGATAACTGTTTATAGATATCTGAAAAGTTAAGTGGTTAAGGTTTTAAACTTTTTGTATCACAAGAAAAATGCTAACCCATTTTATACACACACACACATACACACACACCATATCACCTCTGTTCTCAACCAAAAGTCATGCCCCCAAAGGTCTTAAGCTGATACAATTTTAGAAATATCAATTTTTGGATTATAGAATTTAATCGGTTACATATGTTGTCTATAAAATGCAGTCAGATAATGTACAGATCCCGGCCTCTTAAGATATTGAGGTATTCACATAGATAAAATAAACTCTAAAAATACAATAAATCCTCAAGTAACCTCCCCATAGTTCCATCTTCTCTCAGTGAAACACCTGTTTCTTATAATTGGGTGATGAACAGAAAAGGAAGGAGAAAGAGACTAATTGGACTTTTTCTTGAGCTCTATTATCCTATTCTATGGTTTTGTGAGCAAACCATAGACAATTCAGCCAAATTCATAACTCCTTAATTTAAGAAAAACAGTCTTCTACACTTTTCAGACTTAGTGATAGATATTTTACGGCTATCAGAATTCCAGAAGCAGTGATTCATTTCTGGATACATATTGGAACTACCTGGGGCCTTGGGAAAAATGCTGATATCCAGGTTCCATCCCTGGGGAGACTATTTTATTAATCTGGGGTAAATTGGAATAAGTGTTTTTGAAAGCTCTCCAGCTGATTCTAATATGCAGCCAAGGCTAAAAACCACTGATAGAGTATTAATTGTTCAGAGATAACCTAACAATTAGGAAGGAAATAAACAATGAAATATGATATAAATGTATAACCATTTAAAGCTACTTTGTAGGAGGATAGCAGGTTTGAACTCTTATAATTAAGTTCTCAGTAGAGTTATAGATGATGTTATTAATATTCACACAGAAACCTGACAACTACAACACATATATAAAAACAAACCCCAAATGTTTAATTATATAGTGTAGCCATTGGTGGGGGGAAAGCAAGCACCAACTGGGTTCAGAATTAGGAATATCAAGATGGCCAAAACAAGGTCCCTGCTTATAATAAATTCAAAGTTGAATTTTGACATAAAGTAGCATGATAGCTACTTCCTCACTGAGTGTGGAACTAACATTTTTTTAAAGATTTTTTTTTAATTTATTTGACAGAGATCACAAATAGACAGGCAGGCAGAGAGAGAGAGGGGGAAGCAGGCTCCCCACTGAGCAGAAAGCTCAAAGCGGGGCTTGATTCCAGGACCCTGGGAGCATGACCCAGCTGAAGGTAGAGACTTCCCCAACATTTTTTTTTTTAACTGTGTGCTCAGACATTGTTCTAAGGACATTACATCAAAGAATTTTATATTGAAAAAATGGAAGAACTTAGCTGCTAAGAAAATTTTCCAAGATTATGATATTTACATATGTTGCTGCTAATGAGAGTTTAGATTTTAATTCCAGTGATAGACTTGGAGAACTTTTTAATCCTATTTTTTATCAGATTGCTTTTAAAGCTCAAAACATCCAAGTTGTCATTAAATGATCCACAGTGTCTTCATGTGGAAGTCTGTATGCATTTATTAAGAATGAAGCGTTCTTTTGAAAATACATTGTTTGAGGACTTATTAAAAGCAAGATTTGAAATGTGCTGGTTTGCTTTAAGGTTTTGAGAGATATCTAACAAAAAATAGTGATGTTTAATTTCCACCAATGAAAAACAAATTTTAGAGCTTGTAACCTAGATAATTTGTTAAAGATTTTAAAAATTTAGGGGTGCCTGGGTGGCTCAGTGGGTTAAGCCTCTGCCTTCAGCTCAGGTCATGATCTCAGGGTCCTGGGATGGAGCCCCGCTTTGAGCTATCTGCTCAGCAGGAAGCCTGCTTCCTCCTCTCTCTCTCTGCCTGCCTCTCTGCCTACTTGTGATCTCTGTGAAATAAATAAGTAAAAATCTTAAAAAAAAAAAAAAAAAAGATTTTTAAAATTTATTTGACACAGAGAGCTCGCGACAGGGAGAACACAAGCAGGGGGAGTGGGAGGGGGAGAAGCAGGCTTCCCGCAGAGCGGGGAGCCCAATGTGGGCCTCCATGCAGGGCTCGATCCCAGGACTGTGGGATGATGATCTGAGCCACCCAGGTGCCCCAACCTAGATAATTTTATGGGGGCATATGGAGGAAATAACTTGTAGAACTAAAAGAAAACCTGAAAAACCAAACCTTGGAAAGTTCAGGAGCCAAGGCAGTCTTAGGAAAAAAAAAAAAAAAAAAAAAAAAAAAGAAGCAGGAACATGGGGAGTCTTTTCAGAGCTCCATTATTTTAATAAACTATATTCAACCATTTTCTCACCTTTTATCACTTGAGGAAATATCAACGTTTGAGGAAGAATCTGATTGGCTGAACTTAGGTACCCCGCCCACCTCTTGGCCAAGAGAAGCTTAGCATCTTAAAAATTAATTCCACCATAACCATTTCAAAAGAAGGGAAATAGTTATCCAAAGGGATCAAGGTGCAGTTACAAAAAAAGGATGAGGAAAGCGAGCAATAGCAACAGCTGGCCCATAAAGTTCTATTGCTATTGAGATGAAGCAATGCAGTGATTCTTTGGTCTTATATCAGGAAGTTTGCCTATTGGTCAAAAACTGCCCTTGAACAAGAAGGTGGGAGGAGGACAAAGGGTAATTCATTCACAAGATAGCTACAAAGACAATCACTATTTATGAATAAGCTTATTTGTCCTCCCCTGAGTCCTACCTTCCTACCCTCCTACCTAAGCATTTAGGACAAAATCAGTCCTTTCCTAGATAATTAAGACTGGAGCTGATTAGCCCAAAGCTTCCATCACTGAAATTGATTTAATGTGAGGCTAGGAAAAGCTCTTTTCTAATTTAGCTAAATTAAAATTTGAGATTACTTGTCTGTCTTCCCCTAGTTCCCTTCTAAAGGCTGGATCTCACCCTCCAAGTAGAACAGGGAAGCATCTGTCAGGTTAGGTCTAGACATTCTGTCATCATCACCTCTACATTTACTATTTTCCCTGGCTCACTTCTGTGCTAAAGATCCTTCTGTTACTCATAAAAATGTTCCAATTCCTACTCATAGCCTAATTTCCCAGTTGCACATCACTCCCTAACTCAAGATTGACTTACTGTGTTGTGTTACCTCTTCTCTCCAAAAAGAGGAAAGTAGATGCTATCACCTCTAGAGAACTGGATATAAAGAGACCCCAGACATAGTCCAAGGAAAAATCACCATGTAAGGCAGACCGATCTAAAGGACCAGGAGAGTTTGTGTTGCAGAAGCAAATTGGACACATGGCCCAATGACTGGCATGAAACAGCCACTTAATAAACATTCGATGACTGACTAGCTGAATATATTAATATAATCATGACACAACGTTTTTTGTATTTTTTCCTTAGTTTGAGAATTCTGGCTAACTACTCTTTAAGAACACTTAAGAGTATTCTGTGGAAAATGATACGTATAAACATGAAATCATTCTGATGACATTTTTCAGTTATGTTGAGATATCCTTAACCTGAGACCTGCACTTTAACTTGCATAGCTTTATTATAATTCGTTCATGACAGTATATACAATTTGATGATTAGATACTTATTTAAGATCTTTTACTGTCTTCTTTCCTCAAAAACTGCTTACAAGTAGAAATTGTCAACTCACTGAAAACCTTGACAACACGATCCATCAAAAGATGGAACTGCTGACTGGATTCTGCATTTAATATTGGGCTAATTTTGACTGGAGCACTTTATAAATGCATTACCATTTTCCCTTGATGGACAATATAGAATACATTCTGGACATACATGCAAATGTTCAAAGTGCAGAAATTACTACAAATAAGTGAAAAGGGAAGTTTTAAATTAAATTATTACTCTCAAGGAAAAAGCAGAGATGGAACTCATTCAAGACAAATCATTAGGGTAATCTTTCCAGATAGCATTCAAAAATATGAGAATCATGAGACTTTATAGGCCTGGCTCATTAGGGCTATTTTGTAGGCTGTAGGGTAAGCCATTCATCAATCTGGTAAGACAGGGGATAAGTGGAGAACAAAGGTAAATAAATGATAGATCCATTCAACTGAAGTCACTGGAATATTTACAATTACTAGTTCCAGAATCAAGGTCAATCCACCTAACATATTCCACTTAAAAGGGTCTTCATATATCAAGACCTTATCCAACATGTTTTTCCATTTAGGATAACTTTGGTGAAAATAGGAACACATAACACTTTCCTAGCCAATGTGCACTACTTTAAAAACATTTTCAATCACCCACAAATTCACAGATAGTTTTATTAGAATCAGTTCTCAAAAGAGGCCACAGTGTGTCTTATTTCTAGTGTGCTAATTCAACCTATCAAGTGATGGACATATTTTCTCATATGAAACTGAATGAAGGAGCATATAAATTGTGTGTCCAATAACCAGTCATCTACAAAGCACCTTGATTAATGATGATGCTTTCACCTCTGTTCTCTTCCATTCATAGTCCACACTTCAGTAATCTAGTCCAATGCCAAAGTCTATTGTGCAGTGTTATCAGACGTACTTTCTGATGGTTGAAGGCGTCTCCTTAATCATCTTGTAAGAATAGTAATTTAAAAATCCAAGCAAGCTAGAGCTTCTAAAGAAGTAATAGAATAGTAAAATTTTCTCTGTTATGATATTATTTGCCCCCAAATTTTGCTGCAGTTTACAGTTAAGTTTTGTCAAGCAGCTGCCTTTATGGCCTAAATAATTTATGGAAGAAAAGTTGAGTTTAACATACTGTGATTCACAGTAGATGCCCCATTTTCATCTCATTTTTGCATTTCCTACTCTTTTAAAGATAAAGACCCTATCATTTTGGGGATGAAAATTGAAGGACTAAGAAAACCCTTTCCCTGGCATAAAACATGTACTGTGCCAAGCACGAAAGCTTAAAGACAGAGACACGTTTCCTTAATGTGAACAAAGGTACCTATAATTATGTCCAGTACTTTTTTCCTTTCTGGGAACCCCTATTTCTGCTGTCCATTGACTACTCACTTACTCTAGTCAGAACCATGACACAATTCTACTGAACTATTCTTATAAAATTGCACCACTTTATATCCATAAATTTGTTTAATGGTTGCACTTCTTTTCTCAGTTTGCCAGAATATCAGAAGCATTTGATACATGTGTCTACTCCCTTTTTATGGAAAAATGGCTTCTTTTTATGACATAATATTCCACTGGCTTTTCTCTAACTTCTCAGAACCCACTCATGTCAGATTTATCAGAAACTCTCCCTTTCCAGATCTTTGAAGCTTGACATCTTTTAGGATGAGATTAAACATTCTGTTCTTGTTCTATATTCTTGTAGCTCATCTCATTTGCCCATGTCTGATTTCACTTTTATACTAAATACCAGCAAAATTATATCTAGAGTTCAGCCCCTCCCTTCAACTCCATACCTAAATTGATCAAGTATCTCCTCTTGAACATCTTATCGACAGCTCAAATTCAATATACCCATACTGTACCACTCTGCTGCCCTTCAGTGTTTCTATCTTAATAAAAGGCACTTCTCTCTAACCAGTTGTCCAGCTCAGAACCTCCTGTGTCAAGCCTGACATCTCCCTTTCTTTCATCTGCCAATTGTAACTATCAGTTTTTACTGATGTTGGTTATTAAAGATGTTTGGATTATAGTAATTATTCTTCTATCCTAACTACTCCAAGCCATCTCATGGGCATTACTATCATAGCCTCAAAAGTGTTTTTCTTGTCTTTTCTTGCTCCTTTTTCTCATGTTGGATAATTATACTTTTAGTTAAAAATTCTCATTTTTCATATTGGAGAAAATTATAATTTTAACAAAACTATATTGTGTGCATGTTTTTCTTTCTCCCATGCTTAGGACCTTTCAACTGCTTCCCAACTTCCTTTTGATAAGGTTCAATGTCCTTAACCTGGGCACTTCTGGTGGCCCACCCAACAATAATTTTCCCCTCCTACCAGACTAGTAGTACCCAAATTTTAAACTGCTATCAAAAATTTGGGAATCTTATGACTGATCTTTATGACTTTAAGGAGCCTAATTCCACACGAGTAAGTTCACACTAGAATTTACCAGCCTAGCTCCCTCCACACAAACAAGTCTAAAGAACTGTATACATTCAGTGCCTCCACTTACCTACGTCCCCCCCCACACTCATGTATTCCTCAAATGACTAGTTATGGCAGTTACATTCCCCTTACAAATCAACAGTACAGAAAACCAAAGATCCTGTGACCCATTCTGGCCAATAAGATGAAAGGGAAATTTCCCAAGTATTTATGAAGATAATTTTTTTCTTAAAAAGAGATACAAAAAATGTATTATGCTTACAGCTCTGGATATTGGTATGTGAGGATGTGCATATTGCAGAGGGGGAACTACTCCAGTTCTGAGTAACTCATTCAGTATTTTTGATCTAATGCTCCCTGCCTGTCCCCTCTCCCTCGAACATGAAGCATATAACCACCAGATTCATACAGCAAAAGTGCAGTTCTTTCTGCCTTCAGGTCCTGTCCCCAGTGCTACTTAAATAAACTTATTAAGTTGCACCACACACACACACACACACAAACAAAAACAAACAAAACCCCACAAATTATGAGATAATGAATTGTTGAATTAACCAAACTTAAAGCTGCTTTACTTTAGGACTTCTTGTTACAGAAGACCAAAAAAAAAAAAAAAAAAAAAAAAAAAATCTTTTTATTGAAGCCAGTGGAGGCAATGTTTTCTAATGTCTCCCCAAGGCCCATGACAACTTAAATGGTAATTTCTGCTTAAAGACCTATGGAGATCTGATGCTACTTTTCTCAGCCTCTTTGGCTATTGGTGTCTTCCTTTCTCTTGATATTGCAACCATACTGGCTCTTTTTCAGCTCTTGAAATACTCTGTGCACATCTTCACCTCAGAGTTATTTTGCAAGGAATTTATCTTTATGGAATTCTTCTGCTCCTGCTCTATAGCCTATTCAAGCGCCAGCTGAAATGTCACTTCCTCAGCCCTCTATTATATATGCTATAGCATGACACTTGTCCTTACACTACCCATCATACCTCTAATTAATGTTCAATGTCATCCATTCTGGCTTCATTGTCAGCTTTATAAGACAGCAGCTGTGTCTGTCTTATTCAGTTTAGTTATAGCACTGAGCATGGTTCTTGGCATACAGGAAGTGCTAAATATGTACTTTTTAAATAAATAAAACTAAAACCATTAGTCAATAAAAGACTTATAAAGTTTTATCCCTGCAGGTCTTCTTTAGTTCTAGAATCTACATACTGGATAGAGAAGAATTTCCAACCATATCCTGACCCTGTTTAAGATGACCAGCCACATAAGGTAAGGCAGCTGGCAGACATAAAACTCACTGGCTATCAACAGCATTCCTTACCTGGACCGAGAGACTTAAGTTAAAATAAAAGTGGAGATGGATAAATGTAACCCTAGGGGAAAAGGAAACTCTAACAGAAGCTGTGCATTCATTCAAGGTGTCTTATTGCTAGTAGTCTATAATGGATCCATTTGTCTAAGTGAGACTCAGAAACAAAAAATAGCAGAACCACTGGGGCACAGGTAGGTTGATTTAGTACCCATAACGATCTGCCTACCAACCAAAGCTAAAGGAGAAAAACAAACTGAAAATATCCCAAGCAAAATTATTTTCTCTTCTCAAACCATTTTTTCCCTCAGTAGTTTAATCTGCCCAGGAATATGTAAGCACATCTAGTACCAATCACTACTTGGATGCTGAAACCCATTCCAGGAGACTCCTATCCCTACCATACTGTTTTGTGGTTTATAAGCCCCACTCTGTGTCAGTAGCAGCCTTCTTTTTTTTTTTTCCCCCTAGCACTTCCATTGTATCATATATTGTGATGATCTCTTATGTTTGACCCTGCTTTTCCATGGCATAGATTAAATCCCACAGAAATGATGTATTATTTCTAGGACCTAGCAAATTGTGGGACAATGGTAAAAATTCAGAAAACATTTCTATTTCTAAATGATTGTGTTGAGCATTGCCAACTGAAGGAAACTTATTACACTGAAGGATGTTTTTGTATGAAAAGATAAGATGAGGCAAAGGAAAAAAAATCTCTTCTCTGCAGTTGGTTAAGTATATAATAGAAAATGCAGTTTTCCTCTGGAAGATGGACCCCTATCTTTTTATAAATCATACCTTTTGTAAACACTCTGGAGAGATCAATTTGAAAGTAGTTCGTAAAAGTTTACATTTTTATGTTAAAAGTACCATATTTTTACTATACATATTGTCCTGTATTTTCTGATTATATAAGTAAAAAAGACCTAAACAGGAAATCTAAAATGAAAAAGCATCTAGAAGAAAATATAGGAGATAATCTTTGCAACCTTTAGGATGACAAAGATTTCTAGAACAAAAAAAGCACCACCTTAAAAAAAAAATTATCATTTGGAGTTCATGAGAAGTAAAACATTCAACTTTTCACCATACAGTTAAGAAAATAAAAAGGCAAGACACAGGCAAGGAGAAAATATTTGCAGAACCTACAGCTGAAAGTGTATCTGTATTTGTAAGGGCTCTTACAACTCCATAATAAAAGGAGGGAATGCATTCTTTTTTAAAAGGGCAAGAGATTTGAAAAGACAATTCACAAAAGATAAGAATAAGCATGTAAAAAGACAGTAAGCACCTTTCACCACCAGGGAAATAAAATTTAAACTCTAAAGAAATATCAGTAAGTACCCATAAGAATAGCTAATATTTAAAAAGCTGACAGTAACAAGTGCTGACAGGTTAGTAGAACAATGACAATGACAATGACAGGTTAGTAGAACAATGACAATGACATTGTTCTACTAACAATGACAACTGTCTTACATTTCTGGTACTGATACAAAATGATACAGCCACTTTGGAAAACTCCTAGCAGCTTTTTTTTTTTTTTTTTTTTTTTTTACAAAATTAAACATACTTTTTACCCTAGGACCCAGTAATTCCAGTGCTATGTACCCATGAGAAATAAAGCATTTGCCTATAAAAATACTTGTACATGAATGTTTATGGTAGCATTATTCATAATAGGGAAAAATTAGAATACAAAAATCCATCAAGAGAAGACGAAAAACAAAACATGGTATATTCACGTAACAATCAGCAATACAAAAGGAAGAAACAACTGCTTCATACTATAATGTAGGTACTTAAAGTAAAAAATCAATATACTGATCAACAGAAGATAAATACAAAGAAGAAACCGTGTGACTCCATTTTTGCTAACGTCTAAAAGAAGTAAATTAATGAAAAAATAAGATCAGTGTTGTCTGGCGCCAAGGGTTGGTATCAGACAATTGATTATAAAAGGCTCGGAGACACTCTTTTGGATGAAGGTGGCACAAATGCACACATTCCTCAAAATTTGTAAAAACTTACAATTAGGGACACCTGGGTGACTCAGTGGGTTAAGCCTCTGCCTTTGGCTCGGGTCATGATTTCAGGGTCCTGGGATCCAGTCCTACATTGGATACTTTGCTCAGCAGGGAGCCTGCTTCCCCCTCTTTCTGCCTGCCTCTCTGCCTAATTGTGATCTCTCTAACTGTTAAATAAATAAATAAAATCTTTAAAAAAAAACAAACCTTACATTTAAAATTCTACCTCAAAAAAGTATCATTGTCACTAATACCTGTATTTTAGTCATTTATGTTAATGTTAACTACAAACCTTCAATTATAAACATATTAAAATGATTATGGAGATTTTCCTATATTAATATCAGTCCCAGAGAAAGCCATTTTAAAATAGTTTGATAATATCTTACCCTGCAACTTTGTGTATGTACATACATGTGTATATACTTTTGTTTTACAAAGATGGGACAAGCTACATATAACCTATTTTCTTAAAAAGTAATAATGCTTTTTAAATTTTTTTTATTTATTTATTTGACAGACAGAGATCACAAGTAGGCAGAGAGAGAGGAGGAAGCAGGCTCCCTGCTGATCAGAGAGCCCCATGCGAGGCTCCATCCCAGGACCCTGGGATCGTGACCTGAGCCAAAGGCAGAGGCTTTAACCCACTGAGCCACCCAGGCGCCCCAAAAGTAATAATGATTTTTGATGATCCATGTCAGTCCATATAACATTCTAATGAATGCAATCCAATTTTCTAAATGAATACTATACTAGTGCTATAGTAATTTATCATAGGTACCCTGTAATTTATTTTGCCCATGTCCGCTGGTGGAAAAAGACATCCAAAAATCCACTTCCAAATATTTTAAGTGAGAAATGAAATAAAGCTGTCATTTTTTAATACAAAAATATCTTTATTGACTGCTTTAGCAAAACAGGGTCTTAGAAATTTATTCTGACCCTGAGTAAATTATACATCAGTCATGCATACTTTCCCAACTGATGAAAATCACTAACAGTGAAAACACTGCATGATAAAATGAGATTTCTAAAGGGACTATTAGACTGATGAAAAAAAAAAAAAAAAGGCAGCTCAGATTGATCAAGAGACATATCCAAGGTCATACAGGTTGAGGTTGGCTGAGCCAGCATCGGTTCCAGGTCCCTTGACCTTAGTGCCATGTTTTCCCCACATTTTCCTTTGTGTAAATTTCACTACCCTGCCAGGGGCTTCAACCTATCAGCTTGGCATCATTAGCATTGTGTCTAAACATGGAGATCACCAATCTTTCCCGTTTTTGAATAATTCAGAAAAGAGAGAAATGCTTTATGTTGAAGATGCGGAGGTAACATGGTGCTTATCTTTCAGAAATGTTTCTTTATGCTTCACAATTTAACATACTGCAACAGCATGATGCATCTAATGATTTTTTTTTTAAAAACAGCTTTCTGCTGACAGCATAAACAAAACAAGTTTATTTTGAGTGAGCAGCTGCTGTTTTTTCATGGAGGAACGTCACTTGCTGAAATAATGCAGCAGGCTGGCACTGCCGTGAATGGATAAACATCTATGGGGTTTGTGGACTGGCAAGTATAGGACCATTCTGCTACTGCCGCAGTTACCAATAAAACAAACAGCCCATCTCCGATTTTATGAGAATGGAAAGTTAAGGCAGTCTGCAAAAGAGTTACAGAAATGGGCTGCACAGATTGTCTTATTTTAATGAATGGATCAACTGCAGATGTCAGATTTTTTTGTCACTATATTTGGGATTTGTAAATTTCTTTGTTGATTAGGTTCTTTGAATTAGTTGATTCTTTTAAGAAAATCTTTTTTGCTTGCTTTTAAACAGGATTTATTGCAAGAAAAAGTTAAGGCAAGGTTCTGGAGATTTATTTATACAAAACTCCCTTTTTGCCCTCCTCGACAATGTATTTACCAATATTTCTTTCAAAAAAGATTTTAATGGCCTAAGTTTGGTCTGGGGGAAGAAAAAGTACTCAGGAAAAGACCACTGGTCAGCAAGTGATCTGAAGGAAGTAGTGAATTGACAAAAATATTTAGATAAGCGATCTCTTTTTGGAATGTTTTTGATCTTTTATCAACCCCACCTTGGTTTTAGTGCTTCAGGGAAAGCTGACAAAGTCTGTAGTCTGAAAGTTATTATTTATCTTTCTGTTTGTACATTTTTGCAAGTCTATAATTATGTAACACCATCATTTGGCTGACCTCAGACATTCTGTTCAAGTAAAATGAGTAATCATATGATCTATGAAGACTGTAAATTTAAATCAGAGTTGCAAATATGGTACTGAAATTTCCCATATACACTTCACCCAACTTCCTCCTATGTTACATAATCATAGAACATTCATCAAAACTAAAGTTTCATATTTGACTTTATCATTTTTAAAAATACAATTAGTATAAGTCAAGAATACTGCTAAATGATAAACATATACAAGCACAAGAACCGAAGAGGAAATATCAAGTATAGAAATTTCTGGAAGGGAAACAGTACTTCCAACCAACTAGAACACTAAGGTGTTTATGGCTGAGTAGGATTTCTACTGGGACCTGGATGGTTATTAAGACCTAGACTTGTAGCATTGGAACAAAAGGAGAACTCTTGAAGTTTAAACAAACAAACAAACAAACAAACAACAACAACAAAAAAAGAGGAGCAATGTAGAAGGCTAAAATTAAAGTGTAAGTGAAGTTGTGAAAATCTGCACCCTATGGAAATTTGGAAACAGAGGAGAGAGATCAAGGGCTCTTTTCAATGACTTTTCAATGCAATAATTTTACTGTTTTATTATTAGAAGAACTACAGATTATATGAAACATACCAAAATTAAGAAAAGAAAATATACAAACCTCGATCCCTTGGTAAACTACTGAATATGCCATTAAGTTAAATAATGAACTCTTTCTTGGCCTAATCCCAGCTAATTATAATTCTGTTCACACCTTCTAACCTTTGCATAGTTAGCATTTTAGCAGGTGAATAGGTCAGGTCTTTGGGGTGTCAATTAATCATATCACAGAAACTTCACTATTTTAACACTTTAAGAACATTTAATACAGGTTCTCTTTGAGGACCATGGAAATTTGTTGAAAATGTTAAGTATCATAAATGAGATCATTCATGTGCTATATTATTAATATCATTTAGAATTTATATACCACCAATGTTTTAAAAATAGGGCAAGTCCGAATTGATGTAATAGTCACAAAGGCAAAACATTGCTAGAATAACTCCCAGGGTCCATTGGTTAAAGGGGCAATGGCCTATTGTTGCTAAAAACAGTTTTGATATGGACTTACCTACAAATATACCTACTCTGAATTATTTGTAGAGAGAATAGAGGTGCCACATAAACTCTAAGAATTTGATCTTATTCTCAAAAAGAACGGATATTTCTCCTTATATGGAACTTTCAGATCCCTGAAAGATGCTTAAACAGAGGGATGCAAACAAAATTGCTTTGATCCTTATTCAAATCCAACAGCAACCTTGAGTGATCCCTATATCTGGAACAAAATTGAGAAATCCATGGAAGAGAACACCCACCTGCTACATATTATGCTTTTTTTTTTTTTTTTCCTTCACTGAAGCCATTATTAACCAAGAACTCAATTCTGAAGGTCATTCCCATCTCTTCTATGTCCATTCAAATCCTATCAATTGTACCTGATTCAATGTTCAACTTTGTGAAGTCTTAAATGACCATCCCTCCTCAGCACTGTTCCCTCTTCCCCTACTCCACATTTGTGTAGCCTTTATGTTCTACACCACTTATTGGACCCTATTATATTATTTGTTTCTATATCATATTTTCTATTCTTCCTAACTACACGGACCTCATAGAGGATAGAGCTGATGAACTTATTAACATCTCTTCCTATGGTAAACTTTCCTGGGTACTAAAGCCTGATCTTCCTGTGGATTTTGTTTTTAACCTAGGCATGAACCATGATGGAACACTATGCATCACCAATTCATTTTTATTCATCAAGTAATTCAAGTCTCATTAAGTACAAACTACATACTAGGGATATACAAAGATGATCCACATGTGATTCTACCTCTACAGGACTTACTGCTGAAGAAGAATGTACAACTGCATAATTATGATACAACTTGGCAAGTCATGGATGTCTAAGGATTTATGGTTGAAAGTTTCTCCGTGTGCTAAAGGTCTACTTGGATTGAATCTTGTTGGACAAGAGAATTTATGAAGGAGAAAGTGTTAAGGAGGCCATTCCACACAAAGGTGCTCTTTAAACCAATACAGAAAAGCACAAAGAATCCACAGGTACTAGTGCAGAATTAAAACTGATAAGAAAAAAAAGTAAGGAATTCCAATTCATTTTGAAAAAGGAAGCCAGGTCCAAATAATAAAGGCTATTAAATTTGACATTTGGGAGTTTTGACTTTATTCTGTAAGCGTCATTTTATCTTTAATTTGGTAAAATCTTAAATATGTGTTTTCAGGTAATTCTTGTATCAGAAGGTAAGATAGGAATGGGAAAAAGATTTGGAAGACTGATGTCTTAGTTTGACAGTTTGGAAAACAAGCATTGGAAATAGAAAGGAAGGATGGATGGGAGGTACTACAGAAGTGGAATCAATAGAACATGTATGTGTCATCTTTAAGCAAGCACTCAATCTCCTTCAGGAACTCCTATTTGAAATTAAAAAAAAAATGTACTCTGTCTTACAGAATATTGGTAGAGAACTCAGAGTTCCCAGGGAGCAAAGAAAAATTTGAGGAACTCTTCTACCAATATCTTTCAAACAAGAAAGTTTTAGTAAAGAGGATATTGTCTTTATAAGGAGGCAAAAAACCAGATTTTAAAATAAGTATTTTGGAATAAAAGAGATAAGGTCAATATGCCAAAATTTAAGGCATCAGAACTATTATAAACAAAAAAGAAATCCACTCCAGCCCCAGAGAAGGTCAAAAGATGGCTACTCAATTGTCAGCTGCTTCTTTAAACACTGGATATATTGAAAAAAAAAAAAATCATTTGCGCAAGGAAACTATGCTGCTAAACATCCACCACAGATAAACATAGGACTGTGTACCAAAATCAGGGATGGTCAATGATATCATGAGCTAAATATTGTGGACTAAAATTCAGATCTTTTCTTATGTTATTTCTGTTATCTTTTTGTTCAGCATCCAACAAATTGATTTTAAAGAGTCTGAGTGTGATCTCAATATATACTTCTGGTATCATAGTACATTATTAATGACTTAAATTAATATTTTGTAATGAACAAAATGAAGAAAAGGAGATTATGAATCTAAGACGAGAATATTTATTTACAAAGCTAAAGAACATATTGAAAAGGAAAAAAAAAAAAGAGACAACATTGGAGCTAAAAATAATTACCCCAAAATAAACTATTCATAAATTAAACATAATGTTTTCTTAGTAGGACACCTATTAACTTGTATTGATCAAAGTAGTGACATTAATATGCACAGTCAAATTTGTTTTCCATGGAACATCTCTTTTCCCTGTGGAATATTTTATGATAATTGAGCATGCATAGGAGGAAGCTCTTCCATTAGCATGTGGATCCACTGGTGCTAGAGCTGCAGTAAAATTTCTCTGGAAAGTTTATATATTGGCAAGGAGACATGTATTTTCAGCCATTCAGCCTATCAAGCAACTCTGAGAACTTATGAATCTCTCTATATACACACATACATATACATATATACATGTGGACACACACACAGACTTTTTTTCAGTCCTATGTGTTCTGTAGATCATGATGCCATTCAATCATTCAGCTTACAACTCAGGCCTGAGATCATGAAGATATACACACACACACACACACACACACACACACACACACATATATATATAAAATATATATGCACCTGCACAGATCATATATATGTATATACATATGTAAAAATACACTTGAGACTATATATGCATAAAACATATATTATGTACCCAAATATGTATATTTATATTAAAAGTATAGGGACACCTGGGTGGCTCAGTCATTGGGTCTCCAGCTCTTGATTTTGGTTGAGGTCATGATCTCAGTGTCATGGGTGTTAGCCCCTCATCAAACTCCAAGTAGGGCTGCTTTGTCTGTGCAGAGTCTGCTTGATATTCTCTCTCTCTCTCTCTCTCACTCTCTCTCTGTAACCTCCACCTGGCTCATGCATACACCCTCTTTTTCTTAAATTAGAAAAAAGAAAAAAAGAAAAAAAAGCAGTATAAATACTAAAGTATATTCTAAAGACTATATAATTAAAGTCTAATTTTTTTTTTTAAAGCTCTTGATCTCGGTGTTAGTCTGAGATCCCAAGAAATAAAAATCCTCATATTATTAATTAATCATAACTGAAAAAAGAAGATTTAGCATGGGGCATTAATAAATGCAGACAGTATCTAAATTTTACAGACCAAAAGCATTAGTGATTTTCTTTACCTCTCATTGGCTTGGGTTCATGCCTGCTACAAAACCAGTGAAAGACTTGGCAGAACACACTGTAGCATCTACCTTCTCTACAGAGAAAAAAAACTCATTTCCTCTGAGGAGTTAACACAGATATAAGCATATCCTCTGTGCATCTTTGTACAAAACCTCTGTTGTATTAGGAAAAATATGAAATATTCACCATCATTGATTTACTTTATTCCAAAAATCACCTAATATCTTGATTCATTGTTTATTTACTACAGTTCTAATTGGTAATGAAATGGTTCTTCAATCATTACTGGAAAATGGAGTATTTTACTACATTAAGTACTCAGGGGCAGAAACAAATACAGCTCAGCATGAAATTATATATACTTTCTGACTAAGCATGATAGGAAAATTATTTTCCTTATTTATTTACTTTTAGCTGTTTACAGAATAAAATTAAATAATGGCTTTCAGAATCCCAGAAAATGAATTTATCCACTGTCAAAGGGGGTCTTTTAATTTTACCATCATGCACAAAGCAATGTAGTCCCATGCTATAGAGTGTATTGCAAACAAGGATGAAATGAAAAAACTAACATAGCATATGCTTTCCCAGAACAACAGAAGACAAAAATCCAACTGGGAAAAGCAGCAAGCAAATCCTAAGAACAATTTTAAGTGGTGCTCTTTTTTTTTTCTTTAATAGAAAAAGAAAAGTTCACAAAACAAATTCAAAAAATTTTGTGTTCTTAAAAATGGAATTTAAATGGTATGAAAGGTAAGGATGTATGAGTTTACAACTGATAAAAAGAGATAGCAAGTGCCTGCAATACACCTCGAGATTTGCAGGCATCTGGCAAGGTTATCTATGGAGCAGTCCTGAGATCCTTTAGCCACCCAAGATTATTTACTGAATGCACAGTCATCATGCAAAACAGATGCAAGAGGGTCTCACCTTTGGATAGCAACATCATTATATTAAAAGAAATCAGTGAGAGAAGAAAATGCAAAATGTCGTTGTTTAAACTGTCTAGGGGGAGAAGGGGTACAGAGGACACATAATTACAGACTCTTCCTCCACATCTGGAGCAAAGAGATGCTAACTTCAAAGATGTCATTACTATCCTTAGCATTACTATCAGCACCAACATTTTCCACAGCAATAGGGAATGAACATTATGGTAATAATGATCCTTATGGCCCCTAAACTTCTTGCTCCCTAATTCTAGGACCTTATGACCATTTATAAGTCTCAGGGCCTATACAGATGCTTTTGTCTACATGAAGAAACAAGATCAAGATGGACTTTTCTACTGTGTTTTATTTTCCCACAGAGAGGAGATATTCAGGATTCTGGAATTAGGGCAAATTTACTACCTATACAGATACAGGATATTGCTGTTAATTTTCTCTATAGTTCTACTAAGAAAAGAAATTAAAGCCCTCTAGCTAATACCCTTTAGGTACATCCATGTTATTGCAAAAGATAAGAGCCTATATATGTATGTATACACACACACACACACACACACACACACACATCTAATTACCTAGATACTGATAATCTGTAAAGAAAGAAGTTGTGTAGGAGCCTGAAGGCAAGTGTGCTGAACAAGGGAAGAAAATGCTTGCTAGGATCAGTAGACGTAAATTTGCTGAACAAGAAAGATGTAAATTGGTTAAATTTTTCAAGAGGGAGTCATTTTCCTTTCTTTACCCCTCATGCTGAGAACATTTCTTCCCCCCAAAGATCATGGTCACTAGAGGTTGAATATCCACTAAAAAGCACATTTCAGCACAATTATACGTCAAAGCTTGCTAGACAGAATGTGTGCCAGTCTTTGTGGGTACTGATATCTTGGAAATAAAATGTGTGTTAACCAACAGTCTATACTGATGATACAAGTTAATTGCATCATTACGTTGTGATAAGGCGATGCAATTAACACATTTCCCTGTACAGAGATCTCAGGATGGGTATCCAATTAACTCAGGTCACCAGGCGCCTTGCTTAGAATGGGGCTTTCAGTCTGCTCCCAGAATGACTTCACACAGTTGCCTATCTCCTGACATGCAAGAAAAAGTTTTTAAGAAATAAGGCAATTTTGAAAAGGTTAGGGTAAAACTGCTGTATCAACTTGGTTCAGAACATGCCATGCTGATAAATCTCTTCCAGTGTGTCAGGAAAATATTGTTTAAAACTGAGCAGAGTGACTAAAATATGCAAGAGTTCATCATTGTCTCCTATAAATATTTCATTCACTCATTATAACAAAGCTGAGGATGTTGGACTTGACCATAGTTTCAAAAATACCAGAAAGCATGGAATTCCTATTCGATAATGGGATATTTAAACTGAGAAGATTACTGGGATATCACAAACATAGCAACAACCTAGCATATCATTTTGGAAGATCTGAAATACCTTTAAAAACATGGCAAGGAAATAGCTTTTAGATTTATAAAGGAAGGTATGACATCATACTGGGGTTCTTTAATTCATGTAATAATCTACACCCCCCCAAAAGAGAACTGAGCAAAAAGCAAGAGAGTTAATACTTATTGGTACCACCCTTTTCAACAAAAACTGGTAAACCCCTTTCCCCGCTCCATACTGTTTACTCACCACTTTTTATAAACACTTGTCATATTGCAACATAATTATTTCAAAGCCTCTCTTACAGTAATATAAATTGCTTAACGGAACATTCACCTTTTCATCCCTATTATACTATTGGTTTCCCCATAAGTATTTGAATAAAAATGAGAAAATTTATGAATAGTAATGTAATACATTCCCTTATTATTAGGGCATACAGACATTGGTCTTTTGCAGTTATTTGAAACGAAGCCATCCTTAGATTCACATAAAGGGGGACATAAATAGAATGGCAGCATCAAGTTGTATCTTACATGAATGAAATGCCCTAGTCCACCATGACGGTAAGCAGCCCGTTGGAAAAGCTATGAAGTGGAACTAAACATAGTCGCTAAAGTTGGTACAGATGCTGGGAGAAACTCCAGACTGATAGACCATACAAAACACCCGAACATAAACTAAGGTAATGCACAGACATTGGCATTCCTTATATGGGAAAAATAATACCAAATGATATTTCGTAAGTCTATGTCAATGCAACGCCTGCCTTTTCCTATTTAAAGATTCTATTATTTATTGCAGAGTGAGCAAGTGTGAGGATGTGAGCGAGGGCAGGGGTGGAGGGAGAGAGAGAGAATCTCAAGCCTGACTGAGCACAGAGCCTGACCTACGGCTTGATCCCATGAACCTGAGATCATGACCTGAGCTGAAATCAAAAGTTGCCTGCATAACCAGCTTCATGAGGTGAGTTTAAATACAAGGTAACTAGACATTTTTAGCCTAAAAATGATTCTGGTTTATTAGGCTATATTATATTCTGCTTTCTGGGATTACCCTAGATCAGTTTTTTATTCCTGTTTGAACTTCACTTATTTGGGGCTACTTTCTGAGTTTTCTAAACCTATATCCTTAACTGCTTAAAATCCTGAACTCTGTGCATTTAATCTTTGCTTTGGAAACCGGAACACTTAGCTCACGGATTGTATGTGGATGTTTGGACTCCAATTCATTCAGGAGTAATCCTCTTTAGCTTGATGAAACCCACATACCTACAGCAGTTGGCAAGATCCCTTCTGCTTCTCACAGTCCCAACCTTGAGGAAATGAGATGGGATGGCTCCCAGGTTTTTCCTGCTAAGTGCCCTGGCTATGGAACTGCAAGATGAAGGATTACACTGATTAGACTTTGGTTAGACTACACTTTGATTAGACTTTGATTAGACTTTTACTTTAGCCCATAACCTAAACTCATGGACTACTATCTCAGTAGTATAAAAGGCTCACATTGATGGTTTGTAGTGTTGCCGCAACAGGTGTCCCCACAAATCATGAAGAATATTTACTCAGGGTGTCAAAGCAAGGGAGGTAGACCCCTGCAACCGCATATTCCCCTTTTTGGTTTTTTGCTGTTTAGTAAGGCATAATCTGAGCATCCTGATGGTGGCAACACCAAGTCCATGGGTATATCACAATTCAAAATTCTGCTTGCAGAGAAGTGACAAACCAATGTTCATGTAGACCACACAGCCAGAAATGTAGCTGTATGCTGGAAATGAGGGGCACATCAATGAGGAAAGTTATAGACAGGGAGTGCTGGGAAGGCCCTCTCCCCTCCACCCTCTGGGAAAATGATTTCTCAGATGATAACAAAGACTCAAGAAAAATATCTTAAATATCAAACTTTAAAGACAACATAAAAAAAAAGATTCAAAACTATAATTTTATTTCAAATCTTTTTTAAAAAAATATTTTGTTTGTCAGAGAGAGAGAGAGAGAGTGAGCACACACACACAAGCAGGGGGAGCGGCAGACAGAGGGAGAAGTAAACTCCCTGCTGAGCAAGAAGTCCTGTGCAGAAATTGATCCCAGCCTCCTATCACCTGAGCCTAAGGCAGACACTTAAAGACTGAGCCACAAATCTTTTGATTTGTATTTAATCTTTTGTATTTAAACTCACCTCATGAAGTCATAATGAAGGACTGAATATGCTGGTAGGGAACAAAGGTGGCAGACTTAATGTTAGACTTTGCTTAATTGCCTACCATGGCAGACTTTTTTTTTTTTTTTTTTTTTTTTACTGAGAGGTGGAGTGTGCTCAGCTTCAATTTGCAGGTGCAGACCAGCCTTGCCTCTGAAACCAAGTCTGACTTTAAACTGGGAAAGAAAAGAAAAGCAACCTAAGGCTTAAATGCAGTGATTCACCCTCTGGGTCAACTTCTTGCTCTATTTAATGCTGTATCTTGGATTCAGGATTGATTTAGCAGATTCCATTCCATGTTGTTTCTAGCTTCTGGATAACTATGTTTTTCCCAGTGACCAAGCCTGTCCTGGTTTTTGACCAGTACCTCAGCTTCTATGCAACCAAGGCCTTATCTAAGTTTGAGACCTAGACTGATCTATAAATTGTAGTGCAGTGGCCAGGGAACTGAAGAGAGCTTAAAGAGACAGGCATTGGGGCACCTGTGTGGCTCAGTAGGTTAAGCAACCAACTGCTTTCATAAACTGTGTTCAAGGGAAGTTAAAATATTTTGCTTATGCTCATGATGAGGGTGCTTGAATATTTAACAATTTTATTAGTTTCTCCTCAATAAGTTGTACAGTTAACTACAGAAATTTAGTTACTATTTCCAGGTCTATTTTTAAATGCCCCTCAAAAATTAATAATAATAGACCTGAAAAATCATGTTACACATCTGGATAAAAGAAATGAAAATGATTTTATTCTCAATCTCTCCATATAAGTTCTGGGAAGATAGAATCCCCAAGGTTGAACTGACATTTATTTTTTATTTATTTATTTTTTTTAAATGATTTTATTTACTTATTTGACAGAGAGAGAGAGGGAACACAAGCAAGGGGAGTAAGAGAGGGAGAAGGAGGCGCCTCACTGAGAAGGCACCCCAATGTGGGGCTCGATCCCAGGACCCTGGGATCATGACCTGAGCTGAAGGCAGACGCTTAACGACTGAGCCACCCAGGTGCCCCATGAACTGACATTTAATACTGCAAAAAATGACCAGTTCTCAAAGAGAATGTCTTTACCTTTTTTAATTTCTATCGTTTTTCTAACTGAAACTAATTTGTAAATGGTGAATCTTCTCTAAATGTCTTAAAGTTAACTGAAATTAAACTAAATAAAAAAACATAATCTACCTTTAATACCAATTAGTCAAGGAATTTTAAAAAGTAAGAGAACTCTACCACACCATATGATTTATGTTACCCACTGTTGATACGCTTTCTCTAGCTAAAATCGGCTCTTGGTAGGTTACAAGAATTCTGAAAACATTTTCAAATTCCACAATTGAAGATTCTTGATAGGATGGTAATGTACAAGTAGTATTTTAGTCTCTTAGATATTTAGCTATCCAAAAGGCCATCACTTGGTTGATGCTGCCCTGAAACCCAAAACCTTCTATGGAATGCTAGAACAATACACTAATGGTGATATCTAATATCTAAGTAAACTCATGAACAAATTAGTTGATTAATGCAATGGAAACACTCATGAAATTTTTCTAAAACTTTCTTCCCCTTTTGTGCTATGGTAGAAAAAGAAATTCCTTCAACTAGTCTATTTCACATGGCCATAATAATCTTAAGAATTAAAAATCACATACATATGCACTTAACCTTATGAGAATCATTTCAAAACTATGCCATATGCAGTTAGTGAATTGTATAGACCATAAAACGCCTGTTTTTCAAACTGATTCCATTCTAAATAAAATACTGTATTAATCTTTGTGATAGATTAGAAATTCTTGTTATATTGGAAAAAAGAAGCTTTCTCACTGATACTGAATAATTAAAAATAACCACAACTGATCACTAACCTATCAAGTTTCACATTTTCCAAGCTCAGACCCATGTTTTCAGTATTTTTTTTTTCCTGTCAGGGCAAAGGCAGATGTTGTCTGTTCCTATAAATCTAAAGTTACAGAATCCATGAGCTGTAGAACATCACATTTTAGTTTTCATTTTTATTATATTAATTAAAACGGTGTGATGTCTTCTGGACAGGAGAGTGGTTTTAACTGGATTTTTTTTTATATTTTAAAGACTTTATTTGAGATGGTGAGAGTGAGTGTGAGTGAGCAGGGAGAGGAGGAGAGGGAGAGGAATAAGCAGACTCCACACTGAGCACAGAGCCTGAGATAGGGCTCAGCCTTACTACATCTGGCTCAGCCTCACCACCCTGAGATCATGACCTGAGCTGAAATCAGGAGCCAGATGCCTAACCGACTGAGCCATTCAGGCACCCCTAGGTGGAATTTGTAATAATTCTAGAACAATTGTAAACTAAAAGCCTACATATCAATAATTAGATCTTTTCTAGACTGCTTCCAAAACAACCATTTTTGTTTATAAAAATGAATTTGATAAAGTTTATACTGAAACTTTTATTCTCATATTCACAAACTCACTATTAATCTAATCTGTTTTGAACTTTAAAAGTAACCCTAAATATTGAAATAGATCTTTGCTTTAGCAGTTCTAGAAGTTTTGCTTAGATTTTTGGCAAAACCAATATAATTCTGAGCTAAGACCTAAGTAAAGCTTAAGTATCCTTACGCCAAGTGTATCTTAACTCATGATTTCCTACAGAAGAGGCAAAACTGGGAACTTAAATAGCATGGTATTTAAGTAATATTTTCTTTCATCTACTACTTTATAGGTAAGAAATGTGAGAAATCTAGACACTAATATTGTTTTACCACATTTTTCCTCCCAGGATAGATTAAAAGCAAAAAGAACTATAGTGACTTAAGGACTTCGTCACTCTGGTAGCAAGATTTATATGGCAATCTTTCGATCACAAATTGCAATATTTGAAACTAGGTGTAAGAGACAAATTCAAAACTCCAAGACTAATGGACCTCTAGTTATCTGGGGAGTCAGAAAGAGATTCAATTTATCAATAAGATTACATCTATCCATGTGCCCTTTGAGAGCCCCCCAGACTTCATAAACAGGCTCTTCCAAACACAAACCAAAGCCCTATTTCCCTCATTTAATTCCTTACTGGAACTCTCATTTTCTCAGTCTCTTGACTATGAAATGGAAACGAACAGATACAGTTGGAGACTTGGGACTTTATTTCCAACCAGTTCCTCTTTAATGGCCTCCACAATACTCCAAACCATGTATGTTGTTTCATACATTTGATGGATTTATACATTTGAGATTGTACCACTTCTATTTCTTGTTTCAGACTGGTTGAAAATGTGTTTTTCCATTATAATTTATTACTGGTTTCTGGCAGTTGATAAAAGTTCCTAACATTTCTATGTTTGTACCAATGATCATTAATGGTCTAAAGTGGAATTATAATGGAATATTTCATATTATTTATACTTTCAGAAATTAAAAATAAAGGAGCTTTGAAACAAGACTCATTTTCTGGTCAGGGAAAATAAGTTCCTTTTTTTTTTTTTTTCCTTAGCTATGAAATAATGAATTCTTCTTGGCCAAATCTTCAATAAAAACTGTTCTGGGGTTGTCAGGGACGCCTAAAAGAACATCTGAGACAAATGTCTCCATCTGACAGAGAGGAAATTTGAGAGGAAACAGGTTCAGCTGTGCGGAAGGACACTAGTGGCAAGGTTCAGGTTTGGAACTTCTACCTCCTAACTCTGGTGTGATGTTCCTTTCATATAAGGATACTTACCAGCCTAATTAAGTATCTAACTTTTTAAAGGAATCAGACAATGAAAAGAAACAAAAAGTATCCAGATCAGCAAGGAAGTCAAACTTCAGTTCTTCTCAGAAGACCTGATAGTCTATGTATAAAACAGGACTCTACCAAAAATTGCCAGAACTGATACAGGAATTCAGCAAAGTTGCAAGATATAAAATCAATGGTGTATAGTCTGCATTTCTATACACCAGCAATGAAGCAGCAGAAGGAGAAATCAAGGAATAGATCCCATTTACAATTACACCAAAAACTATAAGACACCTAGGAATAAACCTAATGAAAGAGGTAAAAGATCTCTACTCTGAATACTTTAAATTCTGATGAAGGAAATTGGAGATGGCACAAAGAAATGGAAAAACATTCCATGCTCATGGATTGAAAGAAATATTGTTAAAATGTCTATATTACCCAAAGCAATCTACACATCCAATGTAATCTTTATCAAAATACCAACCAACATTTTTCATAGAGCTGAAACAATTCTCTAATTCGTATGGAACCAGAAAAGACCCTGAATAGCTAAAGAAATGTTGAAAAAGAAAAGTAAAGCTGGAGGCATCACAAATCTGGACTTCAAGCTGTGCTACTAAGCTGTAATTATCAATACAGGAATCTCCCAATTTTTACATGATGCAGACAATAGTGTACATAAATCTGTTAAAATGCCTAGCATGTGAAAACAAGATAAATTTTAACCAGATATGGGAATTAGGTCTGGGGTGATAGGTCTTAATGTGTGGATTATATGTGTTTTTGGAGTTCACTTTGGGAGCCATTAGAGCTAGACAGATCCATAGTCATCTTCTGGAGCAACTAACACTGAGATCTAAGAGAGGATTATGTACAGGTCTTTCAAGAAAGATAGAATAAAAGAGCCCTGAAAAGAAGGAACAACAACATAGTTGGGGCATCAAATGCAAGGACAGATTCTCAAATGAGGGTCTCCATTTTCGATGTACTATACTGTAACTCATCTGGAAATATTTGAATAGCTTACTCCAGGCTAATGATAGCAAAATTTAATTACACAGGAAGAGAAAGCTGCTCCTGCCTTTTCTCCATGTTTTGTAGGACACCTTATAGTACATGGAAGGTCTACTCTCCTTGGTCTCTAACACCCCAGATTTTTCTGCAGCTTTGAGGCTCACTGACTTAACACTGAGCCCCTAAATTCAGAAGGGGTAAAGAACTGTAAGTCAGAGTTTCTCCACACTGTTTGTCAGGTCCTTCACGAAGATAACCATTAGAAGTAATATTGTCTGGCATCATTTTATTTTTGACACCTTTATATCCGAAATAAGATCTTGAAATCCTCAATCTGAACTAACACTGAACAAGGATAGTAATGAAGCAGAATTACTTAAAAGTAAGCAGCAGGGTTGGAAGCACCTAGGTACTTCATACTAGCAAATGAGTTGCATTTGTCTGGCAAATAGAGACATGAATCACCTCCTTGCCTAAAGCTGCTCATTCTTTGAAGCATGAGGATCACAACAGAAAAAAAGAACAGTCACTGTTTGCTCATGTTACAACCAAGAATGATAGTTAACAGAAGACATTACTGAAACATTTGGTGATGATACATTTACATTGACAAATCTATAAAATCCCATCTGCAGCTTGCCAATAGTGTATAAACTTAGATCAAGCTTTGATCAATAGCAGCAAGTGGTTATCTTGGAAAAATTTGCTTTGCTTTTTCATTTTCAGATTCTGTTAAGGTGATTTACTGATTGAATTTTAGATCTCATGTACAAAGACTGAAGATTATTAGCATTCTTTGAATATAAATGAATACTCTGTTATGGGATTCAATTTCTCTTGGAATTTTAATTTTGAAGATGTTCTCTTTTGTTTTGTTCATATTAATAATCAGAATTTTAATCATTTTCATGTTCCCATGGAAGTACTACAGAGAGGGAAAAAGAAGCAAATGCAGTTGGATATATAAACTATAAAGTTTCAGCTCTGTGACCACACCGAGATCATAATATACCAGAGAGAGATCTCCAATGTAAGTCAACCTCATTGCTCTTTTAATCTGTAAGGAGAGGCTATGATGAAAAGATGTTTACTGACTATAAAACTTTTCCTTTCCCTGTGACCATGCCTCCTGGTCAACTGTGCAGGAGGTCACCTGGGCATATTAAATTGCCTTCACTTGTACCTATATGAGGCCACTAAATGAGCCTCTTGCTTGTAGAGGAAAATAAACAACAGACTTTCCAGTTCTCCAAATCAAAAAAGAATAACTATCCAGGAGGAATTCACAGAGGAAATGGAAGCAGTCTGCTCTCTTGGGTAAACCTTTAAAGCAGAATCTATTTTCACCTTCCAGACAGCAGACATTAAAGTACACCTCACCTTTTCCAGCATCTCTCTCCCCACAGCACATTTTATGAATGGAATAACACGAAATAGAAAATAAAATGTCCCGGTTAAGGTTGATTCAACAAGACAGTGTAAGACTTCATAAGACGAAAATACTAACGTTAACAGATAACCAAGAAGTAGTTTCATTGTAACTGCATGCTTCCTAAGGTCAATTACCCTTATGGTAAGGATATTTACTAACACAAGATATTTAACATTGTGCAAATAATTGTTTTGCTTTTCACCAAAAATATTTCTATTGTGAACTAACTTTGTGCAATATAGGACAGCTTTAAAGATTTTCTTTAGGTTGGGATAGAGGTCATTCAGGGAGATTGAGCTAATACTCTTTCAAGAGAAAAAGAGGAATTGTAAGGGGAATTGTATCAGTGCCTGAAGATAAAAATACTGGAGCAAGAAACGATTTGCAGTTTTAAAATTTGTCATCCTAATTGCCATTGCACAGTTTTGAGAGGAAGGGGGTCAACTCTAGACATTCAATTAATACAAAATATTTTTTTCAAATCAGATTCTTTAACTATCATTAGACAAACAGCAGAATCCAAGCACACATGTACCATGTAGCTGAAAACAGACTTCTCAAAACTTGGGTCCTCGTATTAGTTATTCAGAAGATCTTGCTAACAAAAAGGGTTTAAAGGGATTTCACCCTTCTAAAATTTTCAATCCACAAAGACATCTTAAAACAAGTACAGGGTGGGTCAACCTGAAGTCCTCATGTTCAGACAGATAAATTACCATTGTTTTTATACTACCAGGTAAATTTGACAGTTTCACCTTTTTAAAGATACACTTCAATTTCTTTAACTTTTTCCAGAGGTTTTTATCTTCGGTAGTCACCTCAGTACTCTGGCTCCAAAACCTTTTGATTGGACTTAAGTATGTTGCTTTCTACCTGCCCATTTAAATACATTCCACCAATTGTTCTTTTGTGGGTTTTTCCCTTTTCTTTTGTTCTAATACTACACCAAATATCAGCCATATGCTAACAAATTCTGGCACCACGAAATATAGGAGAAATCATATTAAAGGGATTTGGGGAATGGACAGGTTTTTAAAGAAGTTATTTAAAATAAAGCCTTCTAGAATTTTCAGCTATTTCTCCCTGAAAAATGTTGATCTCTATTTTCCACTGTTCAGCTTGAGACTATAGAGAAACCCTGCCTGCCTCCCAGCATAGCCTCTACAAAAACATCAAGTGGGAAATCATTGAGCTCTGCCATAGCATTTGCTTTTTATGGGGTTCATTTTATGGGAGCACCTGTTCATGTAGATAAATGATGTCAAACTTGGATTCCAGCCTAAAAGATAGTGACTTCAGCACAGAGAGCCAAGCAGGAGTTGGACCTGCTTTCAGCAGGCAAGTCCATCCAGCCTCTGTAATCAGGCCCTAAGGGCCCACGTTTGCAGCAGCTGGTTAGACCTCCTACATGTCTGCTCCTCCTGCTTACTATGGAAGAAATACATTTATAAACCCAAACGCTGGGTGAACATTCAACTATGGCCACAGATTAAAATAGGTCCTCTCGTCTATATTCATTGCTTGGCAATTAAAGAGTCCATTTGAAGGAACATGGTTTCACGCACATAATTTGAAGTGTGCGTTATCGTAAACACACACACACACACACACACACACACACACACCCCAGATTTTGTCTACTTTCACCTGTTGCCAATTCTACAACGAAGAGGCTATTTTGGAGCTAAAATGCACCAGGATAGAGAGAACTGTTCCCAGTCTCACAAGTTCTTTCTTTTCTGTCAAAATATATAAACTATCCTTTGAAGCACATCTTCATCAGTCCAACATTGAAAGCAAACTTAATGTTAATTTGGGATAGTAATCAATTCTACCAGAAATAGAAATCATTTTAAGAACCAGTTTAGTTTCCAAATAAATACCAACTTTATGAAAATACATACTATAAACACTTAACAGTCTAAAATCACTTCCATAATTATGGATAAGTAGGACTGTATTCACTGATGTGGAAAACACTCCGGCATTGAAAGTTATATGGAAAAGGCAAGGGCAAAAACTGATGTGCTATCATTTTTGAGGAAGCAATGGTAAATATTTACAAATATATGGCATATTTTGGTAGGATACAAGAATCTATGAAAGTGGTTGCCCCCCGGAGGGGACACTTTCTAAGTGGGAGCAGAGAAAGGATGGAGAGTTTTTACGTCGTTCGGTATCTATTGTATTTTAGACTTTATGTGTTTTATTATAAAAGAAAAAAGATGAATAAATTTAAGTCTTACTAATGCCATAGAACTTACTAATGCCATATAACTAGTTATAACCAAGTTATATTGTTTGGGGTTGTTACCAGCATCTGAGCATTACTACATTCAACCCTATGAAATTTGGATTAACTCTCCATTATATGGTGAGGGGGTTATGGAGCACAGGCTGGTGTTATTTAACGGTTGTTCAATGAGAGAAAAGCCAGGATTCTCCTATTAACTTCAATACCCATTTCTTCAGATGTCAGAGACCCCTTACTCTGTTTGGGGTAATGAGGGGCTTATCTTGAGCCAATGAAATTGGTAGTGAGGGAACACTGTCCACACGGTCTCCATAAATTTCTTGGAAGATGACAGTCAATAAAATGGTCATTCTCCTAGGGCATCATCATGTGTGTATTTGTCAATGGGAGGCTTTTATTCCACAGAATCCAAAGCAGCAAACAACTCATTTCTTCTGCATTGTGGACCCACAGTATTACACAGAATGGTGAAGGGAGGTCGGGTTGAGCCGATACAGTTTTCCCCCAGCTCCCTGTAGCTGCCCGGTGTGTGTGAGGGGAGTCTCTGTTACTCTCGCGTTTATGCTCACCCGTTCCCAGCCCTACCCCATCCCCCAACACGTTATGGTGTTCCATTTCTAAACTCTTCAGGAGTGGAAGCAATGTGGCCTGGCTCTAACTCTTGTTTACTTTTCAATGGTACTCTTCTGGCATAAATTCTCTTCCTAGTTTCCCTTAATCCCTCTCTTCTGATGATCAAGACCCTTATAAATTACACTGCAAGTTCTAGAGACAATCAATGCACACAATTCTGGCCAACTAGGGAAGTTATTAAGTACAGAGCCGTTTGAAGAAGCTGACAAAAATTTTGTATTTCCAGATATCATTTCCCTACATGTTGATAAAGACATTGAGACAGGTTGATTGGATCAAAGTAGCAATTACTATAACCGGACTCCCACCCACCTAAAGGGTTAACTTGATCAAGTTCACACCCTCCTTACTTGCTGACCTGCTCCTTGCTATGTAGCAGACAGACTACTCGCCTGGAGGAGTGAAGGACTGAACCGTTCCCAGGCCACAGAAGCCAGCAAGTCTGTTTGAAGCAACCTCAGTTTTTTGATTAGCCTCGAATTTTTTTTTAGCAAAGAAAAAAAATTCTTTTTTAGGTTACATAAATGATTTTACTAACCTCCTTCTGGGTATCTGTGGACTTTGTCCTCTTTTGCATAAAGAACAGAGTCCTCCTGCACATCATGAAACAGAAACCGGACTCCCTTGCCCAGCGCTGAGATAACGTCTGTAGTTGGCACAGTTTAGTCTGCAAGTGATAAAGAAATATTACAGACCCCTGCATTTTCTTCACTGATTAACCACCCCAAACTCCTTTCAAACCCCCTGAGCCAAGCACAAGCTTCTGAGGTGGTTTTGGATGAGAGTCTGCCTTCTCCCCAGGTTGCTGGCCTCTTGAATAAAGCTCCCAATTGCTTTCCAGTCAAAACTCATCCCTTGAGTATCATCAGCCTTTCGAGCAACAGGCAGCCAAGCTCAGGTTCAGTAACATTCCTATTTTGAGAGAGGCTCAAGACGGACGTATCTAACTCCAGCATTTAGGTTCTAAAACATTAGGTTTTACGTTATTTCACCCCTTCTCAAGGCAAACCCATACAGCAGTTTTCTATTGTTGCCACAGCAAGCTATGGCAAACTACAGCAGCTTAAAATAACACAAATTCATCACCTTCCATTTCTGGAGGTTGCAAGCCCAGAATGGATCTCAGTGGGCTACAGGCAAGTATCAGCAGGGCTGCACTCCGTTTGGAAGCTCTGAGGAGAATCTGTTTTCTCGCTGCTCCCATGTTTTGGCTTGCAGCTCCTTCCTCCAACCTCAAAGCCAGAAACTGAAGACCTTCTCATACCTCGTCACTTTGATAGTAACCCTGCTGGCTCCCTTGTCCATATTTAAGTAAGCTTGTTCTTACATTGGGTCCACCTGGATTATCCTCGTTCCTCTCTTTAAGTATACCTGATTGCATCCTTAATCCCAACTGAAACCTTAATTCACTTTTGCTTTGGAACACAATTCACAGGTCGCTGGTGGGGTGGGGGATGGAGAGGGTAAATATCTTCAAGGACATTATTTTGCCTACTAAAATAGGAATAGTTATCCTCATTAACACATTTAAAAAGTGAGGCTAAGGGGTACCTGGATGGCTCAGTTAGTTAAGCGTCTGCCTTGGGCTCAGGTCATGATTCCAGGGTTCTGGGATCGAGTCCTGCCTGCATCAGGCTCCCTGCGGAGTAGGAAGCCTGCTTCTCCCTCTGCCTGCCACTCCCCCTGCTTGTGTACCCCTCCCCACCCCTGGCCTGTGTCAAATAAATAAATAAAATATATATATATATATATATATATATATATTTTAAAGTGAGCCTTAAAGAGGCTCTATCATTCACCTAAATTTGCACAGTTATATTGGGAATGCTTCTATTCGCTTTGCCTAATATCTTCTGTTTCTCTCAGGGTTTATGGCAGGAAAGAGATGGCAGTTCAAGTTTGACAATTTAAGGAGAGTTTAATAAAATGATTATTTTTTAAATGCGGCTTTTTTCACTTACCATGATGTCCTCCAGGTTTCATTTATCACTTTTTCTTGGTCTGTTCATCTGTTGATGGACACATATCCACAAGATACGGATTGTTTCCGTATTTTGGCTGTTGTAAATAATCCCTTTCAGATGGTTCATTTTAGTGTATAAAAACAAAGATGATTTTGCTACACAAATAAGCCAGTCACAGAAGGATAACTTTGAGGTACCTAAAACAGCCCAACTCATAGAAGCAAAGAATACAATAGCAGCCTCCAGGGACTGGGGGGGGGGGGGGGGGAAAATGAGGAGTTATTCAATGTGCATAAAGTGTCAGTTCTACTGAGTGCAGAAGTCCTAGAGCTGGTATGGTATTGTACACTTCAAATTTGCTAATAAGGTAGTTTTCATGTTAAGTGTACTTACCAAAAAAAAGGGGGGGGGGTGGAATTCTGAAAGGTGGATATACATAACCTTGCTTGTGGTAATGTATCATAGCTATTTGCACATGTCCAAACTCAGCAAATTGTATACATTAAATATGTGCCCTTCTTTGTATATCAGTTTTCTCAATAAAGCTACAGGCAGGTGTAGGGAAATTCTAAGAGGTAATGCCCTACATGGGAACTAGTATCAAAGTTCTTTCGACTGCTGCTCTGAAAGGGTAAAGGAAGGGTGAGTATGATCAGAACCTAGAGATGGTATGAAAAATTGACAGGCTGGCAGGACTTGAGATCTTCTGTTATGGAAAACAGCTGGCCAGTGGTGACCTGGCAGATCTGGATCTGGAGGAGCAAAAGAAGATACATGGGAATTTCCTCACGTTGATTTATTGATTTGTTATTGATTTACATTAATAGTTATTGCTGTTTTTGAGGTTCTACCAAAAAGTATAACTTCAACATTTAAAATTTTTTCAGCAATTAGTATGGAGGTAGTCAGAATCTGATCTTTTCCCCCACATCACCTCTTCTATAAAAATATACTCACTTACCTGCTCTTATTTGATTGGCTTTAAGACGCTCAAACATATATTCACTGAAAATGATTTATGATTGAGCTTCTAGTGGTTTCATATGGAATAGGTCTTTTCAGATGTAGGCAGTCCAAGACTTCACAGGGTTAAATTATTGAAAAGGTGTCATAGGTTAAAATTACTCAAGTTGAATCTGACTTGACCATATAATGATATAATAATTAAGGTGCCACCATAGAAATAACCAAGGAAATCACATTTAAGCTACTATGAATGATTTATTAAGATGTTATATGTAAATCAATTAATTAGCACAACTTAATAATTAACCTTATAAAAGTATCTTTAATATAGTGACGAGATAGCAACAGAAGTAGTTCCGAACTTCAATCCCCTTCACAAGAAGACCAGTTAACAACTACCAGATAAAAAGATAAAAAGCCATTGTGTAAATCCTAGAATGCAGAGGTGAGGCTGAAGCACCCTTTGGGATCATGGAAACAAAGAACATTAGAATGATAAGAAGATCAGTTTTACTTCCACCCATTGCCACCCACTAGGTGGGCTCAGAACCACACCAAGAATAACCCCGTGGGTCTACAGCTTCTCTGATGAGAAAAGAGAACCCGAGATGGACATCCAGATTTTCTGGTCTTGTGGGAGCTTCTTGGGAGGCACACTCAGGTCTCGCCTCACCAGGACGGCCAGAGGAATCGTAGGGCTTTAACACTGGCTGAGAGATAGAGATAGAGAAGGGGGTGGGGCTTATGTAGCCAGTGCTTAGATAGTGGACAATTAGATTGTTTCTTTAGCTGCATTCAAGAGGAAAATCAAGTTTCTTTGAAGGATCTCCTTCAAGTAGCTTAACCTTTCAACCTTGGTTCTAGCGTGCATTCAGGTTTTAAACCTTTAAATTAAACCCATATTTATTTGCTCTGGATTTTTTGCTGTTGTTATTCTTTGACCTCTTCCTAATTTGTTATCCAATGTTAAAACATTACAGAGCTTTTACTTAGAGTGTCAGCCTCAAATGCACTTCTAGACACATGGAGAGCCTTTCAGTGGTCAAATTCCTGCCTCTCACTACTTTTTAGTCTGCCATCACTGGACGCAGAAGAGTGAGATAATGGAGCGAAGATAAATCTAGGAGAGGAAATAGAACTGAAGAAGGGAGGAACCGGTCATTTATTTTTGTGTCACGTCTATGGCAGTGAGAAGGCATTATACTGAGTTTGGCCGGGGTAAGGGAAGATGAGATGTGGATTGGGGCTAAATAATCTTAGAAAGAGTAATCGCAAGAAAACTAACTTATTCTCAGTTTCATGAGGCGTCTTTAAAGTAAGTATAACAACTCATGTTCATTTTAAAGCTAACATGCATTTTAAATACTTGTGCTGAAAAACAGCATAAAAATTTCCCAGTGTTAGTGTGATGGAGCTATACTACATTGTAACCTCTTAATCAAGGACTACATCTTCTAAAAGCATTCTTCCCATTCAGTGACCCTGTGTCAATTTCAGCCATTCTATACCATTAAGGCTCAACCTGAAATTTGCCACATGATGAATACAAAACCCCTCATTTAGTTATGCATTTAAGTTTGTCTTTTCAAGTAATGGCTTGTCTGTTGAAAGATGAACTGCTTTGCTGTTTCGGAACTGAACTCAGTTTGAACTTCTGCCTAATACGGAGGTTTTTCCTAGGTGAGGCATTCCTTTTAACCAGAAACAATTTGGAAATTAACAAAGTATATAGTTCCCTGTCTTCCAACTTATGTTCAGCCCATGACAACTTTAGAGGCCTACACAAATTGGGCCAAAGAACAGAGTTGTGGGCTAATGGGGAAGAAATTTTTATATGGTTTCTTAGATTATTATGTTTTATGAGCAATGGAAGAAATGATCAGATAATCAGAAAATTCTACTTGTGTACAACTCCTTTTCCAACACTGCTATGCAAATCAGAGAGACCCACAAATTTTTGCAATGCACATTCAAGAACAGGTTTAATATTTATATATTGAATGTATTTTTGTAGGAGGTAAAGCATCCTGAAAGTTTATCAGAAGCAAAGCTACTAGTAACAAAAATCCAGTAGGTGGAAATGTTTCTTCTGTGCACCTCTAAGGTCTCTCGGCTTCCACCGGTGTCAGCAGCAGAGGAAAGTACAAGTGAAGAAGGGAAGGGAACAGTAGAACCAAGCTAACTTAAGCAAAAGAGAGAAAAGGAAGGCCAGACATAGAGACAGCAAGGATATCCAATATTGATCTTTGAGCAATTTACAGATAGGCCATTTTGAATTTGAGTTTTCAAACAAATTATGAGGAACTCTTGGTGCCTGAGTATTCTAACACAGATGGCACAGAATATATGGGATGCAGAGAAAGAATTAGTGAGTAACCAAGAGCCAGACCAAAGAAAGCTAGTGTTGACAGTCAAACTAGACCAAGAAAGAGATGCGAGACATTTACCACAAACTCCTAAGGGTCTCACCAATTCCCTGATATAGACAGACTGTAGACTAACATCAGAACCAAACTGCGTGTTCTTTACAATTTCTTGTTTTTTTCACATTTAAGCTAACTATTTTATGAACTATGAATAATTCGTTTTTCAGTGAGGTCTAAATAGCATTTGAGTTATCATCCTGAAGTCTTGAGGTAAAGATCCCTCTCTTCCAGTGTTAAAACAAGCCTATCTAAACTGAAGTGACTCAAAAGCATGTTACAGACAACACTTTTGTGGTATTCGGAATAGACAGGCCAAGTTAGGGACACCTGACTCAGAATGCTTACCTCACAAGACTTGCAACTGTCTGGGAATGCTACAGATAAAAACCACTTGGAACTCAGATCTTCCCTGAGTATCATTGCTCATAATGGATCTGAAAAACACTGCCGATACCTTTCCTCCTCATTAAAAGTGCAGTGCATGTTTGCAGCCGACAGTGATTATTTTAAGCCTATTTCTTTTAGACACGTGGACCTTAGAGATACTGCAGGTTTGGTCCCACACAACCACAATGAAGTGACTATTGTAACAAAGCAGGTCAAAAAAACTTTTTGGTTTCTCAGTGCATATAAAATTTATGTTTATAGTACTGTAGTCTATTAAGTGTGCGATAGCATTGTGTCTAAAAAAATGAAGATACCTTAATTAAAAAATGTTTTATTGCTAAAACATGCTGACGATCATCTGAACTTTCAGCAAGTTGTAATCCACAGTAAAACTTCTTTCAAAATTGAAGTCAGTCTTCTCAAATGCTGCCCCTGCTTTAAACCTACTAAGCTTACATCATATTCTAAATCCTTCATTGTCATTTTCACAATCTTCACAGCCTCTTCACCACGAGTAGTTCACATCACAAGAAGACACTTTCTTTGCTTGTGTATAAGGAGCAGTTCTTCATCTGTTCAAGTTTTATCCTGAGATTATAGCAACTCAGCCCCATATTTAGCCTCCACTTCTAATTCTTGTTCTCTTGCTGTTTCCACCACATCTGCAGTTACTCCCTCCACTGAAGTTCTGAACCCTCAAAGTTATCCACGGGGGTTGGAATCAACTTCTTCCAAACTCCTGTTAGTGTTGATATTTTGACCACTTCCCATGAATCACAAATGTTGTTAATGGTATCCAAAATGGTAAACCTTTCTAGAAAGTTGTCAACGGACTTTGCCCAGATCCATTAGAGGAATTACTCTCTATGGCAGTTACAGACTCATGAAATGTATTTCTTAAATAATTAGACTTGAAAGTCGAAATGACTCCTTGATCCATGGGCTGCAGAACGGATTTTTTTTATTAGGCATGAAAACAACATCAGTCTCATCATACATCTCCATCAGAACTCTTGGGTAACCAGGGACATTGTCAATGAGCGTTATGTTTTGAAAGGAATCTTTTTCTTGAGCAGTAGATCTCAAAAGTGGGCTTAAAACACTCAGCAAGCCATGTTATAAAAAGATGTGCTGTTGGGGTGCCTGGGTGGTTCAGTCAGTTAAGCGGCTGCCTTCGACTCAGGCCATGATCCCAGGGTCCTGAGATCGAGCCCCACATTAGGCTCCTTGCTCAGCAGGGAGCTTGCTTCTCCCCTGCCTGCTGTTCCCCTGCTTGTGCTTGCTTGTTTGCTCTCTGTATCACTCTCTTTTACTCACTCTGTGTCAAATAAATCAATAAAATCTTAAAAAAAAAAAAAAAGATGTGCTGTCATCCAAGCTGTGCTGTTCCATTTATACAACACAGGCAGAGTAGAGTTAGCATAAGTCTTAAGGGCCCTAGGTTCTCTGGAATGGTCAGTGAGCACTGGTTTCAAATGAAAGTCACCAGCTGCATTAGCCCCTAACAGAGAGTCGCCTGTCCTCTGATGCTTTGAAGCCAGGCATTGACTTCTCATCTCTAGCTATGAAGTCCTGAATAGCTCCTGAATCCAATAGAAGGCAGTTTCATCTACACTGAATATCTGTTGTTGAATGTAGCCACCTTCATTAATGATCTGAGCTACATCTTCTGGATTCCTTGCTGCAACTTCTACATTAGCACCTGTTGCTTCATCTTGTACTTGTATGTTACTGGGCTGGCTTCTTTCTTTAAATCTCATGAAACCTCTGCTAGCTTCAAACTTTTCTTCTGCAGCGTCCTCACTTCTCTCAGGCTTCATAGAATTGCAGAGAGGTAAGGCCTTGCTTTGGAATAGGTTTCAGCTTAAAGGAAATGTTGCAGCTGGTCTGATCTATACAGACCGCTACTAAAACTTTCCCCGGATCAGTAATAAGGCTGTTTTCTTTCTTATTATTCATGTGTTCCCAGAAGTAGCACTTTTCATTTCCTTCAAGAAATTTTCTTTGCAATTACATATTGACTAATTGTTTGACACAGAGTCTTAGCTTTCAGCCCATCTCCACTTTTAACATGTCTTCCTAAGTTTAATCATTTTTATCTTTTGACTTTAAGTGAGAAACCTGTGACTCTTCCTTTCACTTTAACACTTAGAGGTCATTGTAGGGTTAAAAATTGGCCTACTTTAAATATTGTTGCTTCTCAGTCATAGGGAGGCCCAAGGAGAAGGAGAGAGTTGAGGAAATGGCCAATTGGTGGAATAACATGCATTTATAAAAAACATTTGTTGATTTAAGTTTGCCATATTATAAGGGCATGGTTTGTGGCACCCCCAAAAGAAAGAGTCACATCAAAGATCATTGATCACAGATCACCATAACACATTTAGTAACAACGAAAAAGCTTGGAATGTTGCAAGAATACCAAAATGTGACCCAGAGACACAAATGAACAAATGTTGGGGAAATGGCACTCATAGATTTACTGGGTGCCAGGTTGCCACAGGCTTTCAATTTGTAAAAAACACAGTGTCTACAAAGCACAATAGAAGGAAGCACAGTGAAATGAGGCATGCCTATATATGACCTCTTTTCAGTGAAAAACTGTACAAAATGTTTTAGCCCATTAATAGAACCATTTCTTCCCAAATGCTAATTCGTGGAATTTGTTTCTCTGGAGCAAGAAGATCTTTTTAAAGTTTTCCAAAAATGATGAAACTGAAGTTCTGTTTTTCAGCCAATGCGCTGTCCCAGGTCTGTCCTTCCTTATGATGTGTTCCTATGTCCTGCTTCCCAGACCAATTATCTAAATGGCTGAACTTCAAGTTTGTCATACATTCTTGGTCTATTTAGATTCATTTTTCATGCTCCAGATCTTTGATCAGCTCATCTCACCTTTGTAATTTGTTTTCTTGTTCCTGTTTGTCTATCTACCTTCTGATCCACTGATTATTTAAGCTGACCTTTTTAATATTTCTGACTATGTGGTGCCAACTACTCTGATGTACTTGGTAATTCTTCCACACACAGAGCACCAATTGGAACTCAGCTCTGGTTTTGTGAGACTCACTTTTCTGTCCTGTAACATACTTCCTCTCCCAAGCCAGTGACCCTCTCAAGTCCAATCCAGAGTTTCCAACTCCAGCCTTCACATGTTCACTCTGCTCCTTGTGTATGGCCCACAACTTTTTACATCCCCAGTCAGAAAAGAAGACAATTCTCTGCATGGCATCTTCTCATTTCCCAGAAAAATAATTGGCAAATGATAACTATTTGAATTATGTAGGAGTGTTGACAATGCCCACCCCATCTTTGGCCCTCCATCTTGTTCATGCCCGTGCAATGACCTCCCTCAAAGCTACATATTCCAGGCTGCATGGAGGTTAATGGAAACTGCCCAGAACAAGGGAAGGCTTGTTCTGATTTTCCCTAAAGTGGTGCACAGAAGATCCCATTGTAGATAACTAGTAAAGATCCTCTGGTATACAGGTAGCACCACTTTATTTTTATTTTTATTTTTTAAAGATTTTTCTTACTTACTTACTAGCCAGGGTGGGGGGGTGGGGGTGGAGAGTGAGCACAAGTTGGGAAGAGGCAGAGGGGAAAGGAGAGGGACAAGCAGACTCCAAGCTCAGTGTAGAGCCCCTCCCATGGCTTGATCTTATCACCCTGAGGTCATGACCTGAAACAAAATCAAGAGTCACGTGTTCAATAGACTGAGCCACCCAGGCACCCCCAGATGGCACCATTTGAATACCCTGTGACCATGCCTCCATGTCCCTTGCTCTATAAAAGCTGAGGATTAAGTTAAGGACTTGGCAGAGAATAGGGGAGGAGAGTAGCTGCATAGCCCTTGGATCATTTGCCTGTTGATCGCCCCTGTCCGTAAGTTACCGTGGAGAGAATTCTGTATAAATGATATGCAATGTCTTGCTTCGTCTTCACTTTCAGAGAGCCTTCTTAGTCTGAAGGCTACTTTACTGACCCTCCTCCACCTTCTAACAAATTGTTTCTGCATTCCAATAAAAATAGTTCTAATTGTTAAATGAATCACTGTTGAGAATGATATGGACAAGATAAATATTCTTCTTATGGCAGTTAAATGGAGAAAAAATAGGAAAAAGAAAACTTGGTTTTTACTCTAGCTAAATGACAAAATGTTGAATTCCTCCTAACTCAGTTTCTTCATCTCTAGCACAAGAATAATTGTATCAGCCTTGCCTATGTCCAGAAGGTAGAGGAAAATCAAATAAAGTTGAAGTAAGTGAAAACACCTTGGAAAAAGTGTGAGTGTGAGCATGCAGAGGAGGATGTAGGGAGCCTGATGTTTGAAGCTGATGACCCTCTCTTATATATCTTAAAACAGTTTTCTAGTTCTGCTGATGGATGTGTACAAATATAAGCAGTATTTTTTTCCTTATCAGTGCATCCCTGGAATCTTCCTGATAGTAGACGACAGTGGTACCCTGGCATATACCCTTTGCTCTTGCCACCTCAGTGGCATCCACCTACTAACACTCACGGTTAGTTGCTCTGGAGTTTTTTTCTGTTCAACAATGCCCACTTTGGGGCACCTGGGTGGCTTAGTGGGTTAAGCCTCTGCCTTTGGCTCAGGTCTTGATCTCAGGGTCCTGGGATCCAGTCCTGCATTGGGGTCCCCATGCAGCCACTCAGCAGGGAGTCTGCTTCTCCCTATTCCCCTGCCCCTCCCTGCTCCAGCTCCTGTGCATTCTCTCTTGCTCTCTCTCTCAAATAAATATTTTTTTAAAAATAGAGTATAAAAAGCATTGTTATACATAGGTAGTTTTTTATTATACGACAGATGTTAAAAACATCTAATCCTGTTATTGCTGAACCTAAAGTTCAGCAATGAGCTCCTCACAACCTAAAAAATGAAGCATATCCTCTAGGAACATTTTCTACCTAGATCCTATACTTCAGCCCTAGTGAGCTACTCCTGACATCCACGGGAATGTTTTGTGCTTCCACGTCTGCATACGCTATTTTACAGACTCTAAAATATCTCTCTCTTATCAAGTACCTGGGAAGTGTCTACTGATCTTTGACTGCACAGATAAACTATCTTCCCCATTATACAGCTGGCCCCAGGCTTCCTTTACAGAGCTGACTTTTCTCCTTCATTTGTTCATTTGAGATCAGAGATGAAAAAAAAAATCTGATCCCCAATTTTCAAAGATCACAATTTCAGATAGTTCTTGAATACATTAAGACTTAGGATCCTACCATGATAATCAAAGATCTGTTGAGCTGAAGATGTTGGTTGGAACCAGCTACACTTGATTCCTGACTAGTATCTGCATGCCAGGCTCCTAAAGCTCATGGTCAGAACAATGTCTCAAAAATAACAATCATTTCCAAGTCAAGAGCTTAGGAAACACTTTCAGATAGTCAAAACTATGAATGAGAAACTCAAGAATGCTGAGTCCAGTGTTATTTGTTTTATTGCAATTGCTATATTTCTTTACATATGTACCTTTCTTTTAGATTATGAGGTACCTATGGCATAATTTTTTTTTTTCTCCCCAGACCCTAGGAAAATACAAGCCCATAATATGAACTCAATGAATATATGTTGAATATGAAAATAATGAAAATGATTATTCGGGCCATTATGTTGGGAACATACATCTTAAGAATGAGGTCACATTGACGGTATGAGCAGTCACTGGACCAGATGCCAACCTGGAAGGAAAAAATCAATTGAGTCCGTTACGAGATGGGTGGTGAAGCAAGGACTGTGTGCATTTGCAATGTACCCTTGACTGCCTTGGTGACCAGTATGCATTTATTTCACAAGTCTTTCAGTGAGCACATGTTTCATGGGTGTTTACTATGTGGTATACATTATGGATTTGCACAGCAGCAGACAGGAACAAAATGTGTACTTGCTACCGGGTAAGGAGGTGTTTTACTGTTGTAGTTGCTGATTTCTAAGGGCTATACTGTCAGGTTTCCAGAAAATGTATTCTTAGCCTTTGCTTCATGACTTTCTCAAATAAGATGATCAAAGAAATTACCTGTGGGTGTTCTATTCCTCTACATGTGGAAATGCTGGAATGAGTTCCTACTTAAAGGCCTAACAATTTATTCCTTGAATATTTTTAAAAACAGGAGAAATTCTGACACAGATTTTAGATGATCATAGTTGATCCAGATGTAAAAAGAGGAAGGTAATGGCCTTGCAATTCTTTTCCAGGATATAACTCTTAAAAATGGAATTAAAATAATAATGAACACCATAGATGGAGACTTCATCAGAAGCCCAGCCAGTGTTTGGAAGCACATGCTTCACAGCATCTGCATTTTATGCTTTGACTGGTTTGTAACACACCAGTTCCTTCAGGTTTTAACTCAGCATCACACTGTGTCCTTGTCTCTCCTCTAATGGGACCATGAGAATTCAGACAAGGAAGGTAAAGCCTATCAAAAACTGGCATAATGCTTTTACAGACTTAAGTGCTGAGGAGTGCTTCTTTAACCACTCTGTATAGACCCGTTGCCTCCTTCTTCACTTTCTAAAGAGAGTTTGCCTGACTTAAATTACCAGGTTGCATGAGCCAATCTAATCAGAAATTAACTTGCATGAGAGGTGCTGAGAAATTAGGTATGGAATTACCTGTGAGGGATTCATAATGACAGAGAGGGGGAGAAAGACGGATGTTCAGAAAGTAGCAATTGACTGACTTAGTAGCTCCACCGTTTGTAACAGCTCTCAGCATTGCCTTTTTTGATACTGTGCACCTACTTTTGGTAAGGCTTCCATGCATAAAGAAATAAGTGTACAGTAGTTAGCTCTACACAGACTGAAGAGCCCAAGGTTTAATCTCAGTTGCGCACTGATGGAGTATAATTTGGAGATTCAGAGAGATGCATGAAATGCATCTAAATTTAGAATCTGACACAATGGTGGTTGCTAGGAGCTCAAAAAGAAATCAAGGAACAAAGGGAGTGGCTTTTGAAGTGGTTGAACTCATTTACAGAAGCAGAAAGGCTGTGTCTTGTGATGTGGACTCTGTGCTCTGTGGACTATTAAGATGAATGACTAAAGGATAGAGGGGTAGCTCAGCAAAAATGTCATAAAAGCTAGAATTCCAGGAGAGGCTGAGAGGTGAGTCTTATTACAATGAGCCAGGACTCAAGTATGAAAGTCACATTAACAATGCCTGATTCTTGTGTCTAATTTCCTGCCTATTGAGTCAAAAATTGTCTCCAGATTTTATATAATGATAAATGTAAGGTATTTTATTTGATCTTGTCCTTTTTAAAAATCGTATGCACAATTTCGTTAGCTGCTATCCATTTTCCTCTAATTCTGTTCTTTCTCTAGTGATGCCACAGTAATTTCCTGACTTGCTTTGTTAGCATTAAGCTGTTCTGCACAAATATTCAAGAAGGGCTAAGGGTTAAAAAAGAGAGCCGCAGGAACAAAATAATAATAATAATAATAGGCTTAGTTTAAGTACGAATTATCTTGCTTGTGTAAAGTTCTTTAATTACTGAGTTCTCTTCTGCCAGCCCTTTCCAAAGTACTCCAGTGAATTCCTTCAGTTACTGAACTAGGTAGATCCAAATGGGATTCTAGGGATGATGACAAATTCCAATTGGAATCAGCAGCTGAGTCATCACATAGTGTCTTGGGCTATTGTTAGACAACCGTTGTTGGATATATGATGCTCAAAAATCATTCATAAGACAAAGAGTTATCATGTCACAATCCCAGTGATGAAGTTAGACAGAAAACCTGCCACATTTGGAATAGGAGAGACCGTGTGGGTTTTTGTTTTTACTAACAATAATCTTCCATTTCACTAGCATTCCAGATTCTCTGTTCACAGATTTCTAAGAATGTCTTTATTCAAAACAAGCAGATAACCTGCCAGAGAATTCCCCTCCCTTCTTTCCTCACAATCTGCTTCAAGTTTATTTTAAAACTACATTTGTTTCCATACAATCAGGAAAGTTTCCTCATGAAAGAATCTTACTTTTCTCATGACATTTTTCTTTTTTCCTAAAAAAATAAATAAATAATCAGCATCCAGCTTCCCATGCTGGTTCACTTATTTCTCTAACTCATATAGCATGTCATCAAATAGGTCCATTAAATACGGATCATCAAATAGGAACTTTCTAAGTGTATACACTTGGTGTACATGCCCGTGTTCTCTTAGTAAGAGGTAAAGAATGTCAGTAAGAAGACCCAGTTTTCATACCTGCTTGAGAAACTTTGGCCACATGAAGACATCTCGGGCACCTTCAGTCCTGTGGTCTGGAGACCTCTCTAGTGAATTCAGAGTGAAGGAAACTAGGGCTCAAAGTAAGGGCTCTGGACCATATAACTAAAATCCACATAATGTTAAGGGTGGGAGAAAAAAAGCATTTTGCCTAATGAAATGGCAAGGAAAATAATGAAAGATGGGGAACAGGAATGTCCAGGGAGCAAAGCAGACAGAAGCCCAAAACAGTGCACCTGCTTGAGGACAGGGTGACACCAGAGATAAGTGGTGGTCCTCCTGAAGAACTCCCGAGTCCCTGTGACATGTACAGAAAGAGCTAAAAACCTGGACCATTAGGCTATCTTTAAGGATTTAAATAACTTCTCCCATGGCTTTCAGAATACCACTCACACCTGTTTTGCTTGGAGGGTGGTTTTTCCAAGTTCCCCTACCAGTGTTCCTCCCTTTCAGACTTCCTCCATCTGCATCTCCAAGAGTGGTGCTCCCTGGGTTCCTTACCAAGCTCCTGCTGCTGTTCATTGAGAAAGTCCTTTCCAGGTGAATGCATCTATTTTCATGGTTATAACTACCACTAGATATCGATTCTACCTTGAACTCAAACCTCTCTTTAGAGATTCAGCCTTGGTATCCAAATGCCTTCTCCACAGCTTCACTTGTGCCCACAAATGTATCTAAACCTAAAAATGTTCATCATTCTTCACCACCCAAATGGCTCCTCCCCTTATATTCATCATGCTTGATGACCTCTCATCTTTGATTAGTCCACACTTCCTACATTGGATCACTCTTCGAGTTTGGATGTTGTACTATATTTGTTTACATTTAACATTTATTTATTAAAACCTATTTTGCACCAGATGCTGACCTAGGATCGACAGACACAGAGTTATATGAGAGAATAAGGCATTCTTATGGAGTTGTTAGTCTAGTTGGAAAGACACACAATTAACAAGTAAACAAGTAAATAAACTAAATGATTACAGCTTATGTTAAATGCTATGAAGACTATAACCAGGTTGACATAATAAAGAATAATGGAGGGTATATATTTTACATAGCGCTCAAAGAAGGTTTCTTCGAGCCATGAACTGAAGGATATAAGGGAACAAGCCGACTGGAAAAAGAGTGTTCTAGGCTAAATTTAGGACAGAAAGTTTCAGTCCTCCAAAACATGTAAGTTCATTCTGTATTCCGTCAGAAGGCCAGTGAAGTTGAAGTATATTAATATAGAGAATGGCTTGAAATGTGTTGATTAGCTGGCATTCGCTGAGTGCTTTGCATAGCCTAACTACTGTGTGAGAATTTGAAGTGGATTATCACATTTTACTCTCATACTGACTTCATGATTTTTATCCTTATTTTGAGAATTAGGAAACTGAGTCACATGGAGGTTAAGTAATTTACACACGTACTAATTGGTAAGCTGAGATTGAAATATGGACAAGTTCATTCTTATGACACTGTGTTATATTGCCATCTATTGTCACTTAGGAGTCAGGTTTTGCAGAGACTTTAAGGGCATGAGAGGGAGTTTGGATTTTATTTTTATTGGAACCGAAAAGACACTGATGGTTCTTAATAAGGTACAAGTCTTACTCCCTGAGATTCTCTGAAGTGTGTCTCCACTGACAGGTTCTCAGTTCACGCCTTTTTTCTTGGCTCCCATGGGTCATAGCATCAGTGTTATCATTAGTCCAGTCAATGCATACTCCACACCACCATCAGATTTTAATACACATGAATTCTGAACCAATCAAATCACAACATTGCTTCAAATTCTTGCACAGGGATTCACAGCCTTTAGTAATAAAATTCAAACTCCTCAGCACAGTACAGACTGCGTTTCATGATCTGTTTTCTGCTTCTCTTCCTAGTCTTGGTCTGGCCATGTTGTGATTTCTGTCTTGCGCTCCCCCCTGCACTGCACATTTTAGAATTCCTGAGTGTGCTCTTTTCTTTCTCTCAGCAGCAGGGAAGAGAACCTTGCTGGTGAGCATTACAGTGATTTTGCTCAAATGGACTTTTTCTTTCTATGTCTACTCTTACGTATGCTCCTCCCTCTGAAAAACACATGCTCTTTCTTGCCTGGAGAACATCTCCTTACCACCACTAATCCCTATCCTTTACTGTACTGTTTTGGGGAGCAAACTGCATCTGATACTCACTTTTAAAAGCTCAACTCTGAAGTAACCTCCTCTGGGAAGCCATCGTCCCACAGTATCCTCTGCATGTATCCTAGCACCTGTATATAGCATTTTAGTTGTTGTTTTCTTATCTGTCTCTCTCTCTCTCCAATATTATGACTGCTTTGAATTTAAGGATTTTGTCTTATTCACATAATCCAATGCCTGGAACATGACATGAGCTTTACTAAAAACTTGCTGTATGAATGGTAAAGAGAATGGATAAAGGAACTGTAAAAATTCAAATGTCAGCCCAAAATGTAATGAAGATCAGGGGCTGCATAATTTATTTTTCAGGGACCATATACCATTTCAATTGGTATACATGTACAAACTCATTCTACCATTTAGAATTCACCAAACTGGGGTGCCTGGGTGGCTTAGTTAGTTAAATGTCTGCTTTCTGCTGCATCATGATCTCAGGGTCCTGGGATCGAGCCCCACATTGGGCTCTCTGCTCAGTGGGGAGTCGTCTTCTCCCTCTCCCTCTGCCTGCCTCTCTCTCTCTCTCTCTCTGTGCCAAATAAATAAATAAATAAATAAAATCTTTTAAAAAAGATAAGGTCCACCAAACAAAACAACCTGGTACTTTTATCTGAATCAATTAGTGAATAATATTTAAACACCCCTGTTAAAAGCAGATATGATGTTTGGGTCATATAATCCACAATCTATATAATATATAATGTGTTTATTTGAGGAGAAAGGTTATTGATTTTAAAAGTATAATACTAATATGGAGTATTTTATAGTATACATAGTTGTCTAGTAAAACGTTTGTCACATATTCCTAGCAATCCTACCATATGTGACATGTGAATTATTGGTAATCACCATTTTAGAGATTAGATATTAGAAGTCCTGAGAGAGTGCAGATCTGCTGGAAATTCAGTATCCAGGAAGTTCAGTGGCAGAAATTAAGTTGTACACTGAGTTTTCCAAGTTGAAATAATGTAACTCATTTAGTAATGTAATTCATTTAATATTAAACTGATATTACAGTGCATTTAATAATTCCATCTGAAAATATTTACTTGAAAAAAAGAAAAAAAGCTCCAACCGTCTAGTTTAAGAGTTATACAGCTTACAGTAAGACATTAACATTTTTTTGCAAGTTTAGCACAAGCTCTAAAGTTTAGACTTCTGATACTTTTTTGAATTTTGAACATACCTCTCTTGCTACAAAAGGCTTAAAGTTCCTGAGATTTTTTCTGAGTCTGAAGCAAGGGTTTTTGTCCTGAGAAGACTAACGTATTTCAGGGCATTTTGTCATTCTCTGGCCTAGAAAACACAAATATCATTATCCTCTCAGCATAAAGTGAATTTTAGATAATTCATTTCTAGGTGAGGGTTAAGAGTTTTATATGTATTTCCAATGTTGTTTTGTGCTGAGACCATGAAAAATTATGGCATTCTGGTTTGCGATTAACTTTTAACTTCATTTTCTAGCAAAAGAGAGGCTACCAAGAAGAACACCCACAGCCATTTGTCAGGTGTATAGAAAAACAGCCCTGAAAAACAAGACATGTTTAGTTATTTAAGGAAAAATGTAAATGGAAAAATACCCAAGGAGGCAGAGTAATTAAATGGTCTTCAATGATTTAAGTCCCATTCATTATAGAATTGTATACTTTGCATACACATTTAAGAAAGATTCCCAATAAAATAAATGTGTCCAATTTCTATCATGCCTTCTCACTGAGGCAACAATAGAAATAGTTGTCAAAAATAAAAAAGTCTTTGGCTGAGAATACCCTCCAGCAAACATTGCCTTAGCTGCTGCTAAGGAGGCTGGAGATGCCTTCCAGACTGGGGTGAAGAGGAGGCCATGATGCCCAGGTCCTGGAAAATAGATATGTTGCACCCCAACACCACCTTGGAGCAGTGGCACTGAACCATTTTTTACTATCAACAATTTCTTCCCAAGGTCCATTAGAAAATTATCTGTTCAGGAACATTAATGAACAGATATCACCTAATAATTACTATTTTGACAATAACAGCAATATTCCTGGTCTTGAGGAGCTGAGAATTTAATGTTTTAACACTCCAAAGTTTAGCAGCCAGGATGATCGGTGGCAAAACCTAACTTACACCCAGGTTTTTCAAATCTCAATAATGTAATTCATGTCATATTAAACTTATGCTAGATTTCATAACCCCATCTAGAAATATGTGCTTGGAAAAAAAGAGCACTAACCATCCAGTATGGGTTAGAAGTAATATAGCTATTAGTAAGGCTGTATACACACACACACCATCAAAATGCAATGTGCTAAGTGTTCAAATTGATGTTTGCACAGAGTGATAATGGAAGCACAAGGAGAGTGATCCAAACATAACCTAGGGGAAATAGAGGTTCTAGGAAGAAGTAATGTTGACATTAGGCAGGATGAGAAGAGATTAACCAGATGTTAAAGACAAGGGACTCCAGCCCCGGTAGAGAAAGAAATACATAACAAAATATGGCTCTGAGACATAGCATGGAGAGTTGTAGAAGATGTGGTGGTTCAGTATGAGCACAGTATACAGTGGTTGGAAAGGCGGGTAGGAGATAATACTGGAAAGATGGAGAGGTGGCTGAAAACACAGAAAGTTGTATATCATCTTATAAAATGTATTTTTTTATCCTAAATGCTGTAGATAGTTCTTACTGGATTAAAAGCAAGAGGATGAATGTTATGGTCAGATTCATATTTTGTGTTTTATACCATTGAGGCACCGTGGGAAATGAATTTTAGAGAGACAGAGAAACAGGCTAATACAATCATCCTAGTGAGAAAATTATGAATGTCTGACTAACACCAACACTGTGGTTATGAGAGAGAGACTAATCTAATAAATATTTAGAAAGTACACAAGATATAGAATTGACAATCAGTATTAAAGTAATAATTGGTGATATAAAGCATATATGTAGTCAGCAATAAAGAAGAGGAGGTCTAGAATGACATAATTGATTTCTAATTTAAGCATGAAATTATTGGTGATACGAACAATCAATGTAGGGAATAAAGGAGAAAGATCATGTTTGGAAAAGGAGGATAGGAATTCTGTCTTTGTACAAGTTGTACTTAGGAAGACTGTGGCACATCAGTGTGGAAATACTAAGGGGCATTAAAGTAAGGATCTATAAATCAAGAATGAGGTCTGGGGCGCCTGGGTGGCTCAGTGGGTTAAGCCTCTGCCGTCAGCTTGGGTCTTGATCTCAGCATCCTGGAATCGAGCTCCGCATCGGGCTCTCTGCTCAGAGGGGAGACTGCTTCCTCCTTTCTCTCTCTCTCTGCCTGCCTCTCTGCCTACTTTGTGATCTCTCTCTGTCAAATAGATAAATAAATTCTTAAAAATAAAAAAAAAGAATGAGGACTATATTAAAGATATATTTTATAGTTCAAACAAAAAAGTGAGAGTTGAAATTACAAGTGTGGACAATAGTGTTTAAAGAAACCTATAAAGTGAAGTGAGATAAATATTTTATTGAGTTCAGCTTATCAATTCTTCTTTCATGGATCCTGCTTATGGTATTGTGTTTAAAAAGTCATCACCAAATCAAGGTCAACTAGATTTTTTCCTTTGTTATCTTTTTAAGAGTTTTATAGGTTTGCATTTTACATTTAGGGTTATGAACCATTTTGAGTTAATTTCTATGAAGATTGTAAGGTCTGTCTAGTTTCATTTTTTTTGCAAGTGGATGTCCAGTTGTTCCATTACCATATGTTTTTTTTTTTAAAGATTTTATTCATTTATTTGAAACAGAGAGAGAGAGATCACAAGTATGCAGAGAGGCAGGCATAGAGAGAGAGAGGAGAAAGCAGGCTCCCCGCTGAGCAGAGAGCCCGATGCGGGCCTCGATCCCAGGACCCTGAGATCATGACCTGAGCCAAAGGCAGAGGCTTTAACCCACTGAGCCACCCAGGCGCCCTCCATTACCATATGTTAAAAAGACTATCTTTGCTCCATTGTCAAAATTTTGTTTTAAATATCTGCTTTGTAAAAGATACTGTCAAGAAAATGAAAAAACAAGCCACAGACTGGTAGAAAATATTTGCAAAAGACACATCTTAAAAGACAGTGTTATCCCAAAATTACAAGGAGCTCTTAGAACTCAACAATAAGAAAACAAACAATCCAATTAAAACACAGGCCAAAGACATTAACGGACACCTCACTATAGAAGACATGCAAATGGCAAATAAACACATGAAAAGATGCCCCATATCACATGCCACCAGGAAATGCAAATGAAAACAACCATGAGATACTACCACAAACCTATTAGAATGGCCAAATTCCAGGACACTGACAACACCAAATACTGGCAAGAATGTGGAGCAAGCAGAACTCTCATTTATTCTGGATGGGAATGCAAAATAGTACAATCATCTTGGGAATGTAAAACTACCAAAATAGTTTTGGTAGTTTTTTACAATATGAAACGAACCATACTCTTAAACAATTCAGCCTAAAGAAGTTGAAAGTTTTGGCCATACAAAATTTGGATATGGATATTTACAGCAGTTTTATTCACAACTGCCAAAACTTGAAAGCAACTAAGATGTCCTTCGGTAGATATATGGACAAGGAAATTGTATGCTATCAAAACAAAGAAATATTATTCAGTACTAAAAAAGAACTGAGCTACCACGCCACAAAAAGACATGGAGGAAACTTAACTGTATATTACTAAATGAAAAAAAGCCTACTTTTTTAAGGGCTACATACTGTAGTATTCTAAATATATGACAATTCTGAAAAAAAGGCAAAACTATGGAGCCATAAAAAACAAACAGGAAAAAATATACAGTGGAAAAAAGACAGTCTCTTCAATAAATGGTGCTGGGAAAACTGGACAGCTATATGTAGAAGAATGAAACTCGACCATTCTCTTACACCGTACACAAAGATAAACTCAAAATGGATAAAAGACCTCAACGTGAGACAGGAATCCATCAGAATCCTAGAGGAGAACATAGGCAGTAACCTCTTCGATATCAGCCACAGCAACTTCTTTCAAGGTATGTCTCCAAGGGCAAAAGAAACAAAAGCGAAGATGAACTTTTGGGACTTCATCAAGATCAAATCTTATGCACAGCAAAGGAAACAGTTAAGAAAACAAAGAGGCAACCCACGGAATGAGAGACGATATTTGCAGATGACAGTATAGACAAAAGGTTGATATCCAGGATCTATAAAGAACTTCTCAAACTCAACACACACAAAACAGATTATCATATCAAAAAATGGGCAGAAGATATGAACAGACACTTCTCCAATGAAGACATACAAGTGGCTATCAGACACATGAAAAAATGTTCATCACCACTAGCCATCAGGGAGATTCAACTTAAAACCACATTGAGATACTACCTTACACCAGTTAGAATGGCCAAAATTAGCAAAACAGGAAACAACATGTGTTGGAGGGGATGTGGAGAAAGGGGAACCCTCCTACACTGTTGGTCGGAAACAAGTTGGTGCAGCCACTTTGGAAAACAGTGTGGAGATTCCTCAAGAAATTAAAAATAGAGCTTCCCTATGACCCTGCCATTGCACTACTGGGTATTTACTCCAAAGATACAGATGTAGTGAAAAGAAGGGCCATGTGTACCCCAATGTTTATAGCAGCAATGGCCACGGTTGCCAAACTGTGGAAAGAACCAAGATGCCCTTCAACGGACGAATGGATAAGGAAGATGTGGTCCATATACACTCTGGAGTATTATGCCTCCATCAGAAAGGATGAATACCCAACTTTTGTAGCAACATGGACGGGACTGGAAGAGATTATGCTGAGTGAAATAAGTCAAGCAGAGAGAGTCAATTATCATATGGTTTCACTTATTTGTGGAGTATAACAAATATCATGGAGGACAAGGGGAGATGGAGAGGAGAAGGGAGTTGAGGGAAATTGGAAGGGGAGGTGAACCATGAGAGACTATGGACTCTGAAAAACAATCTGAGGGTTTTGAAGGGGTGGGGGGTGGGAGGTTGGGGGAACCAGGTGTGGGTATTAGAGAGGGTACGGATTGCATAGAGCACTGGGTGTGATGCAAAAACAATGAATACTGTTACGCTGAAAAGAAATAAAAACAAACAAACAACAACAACAACAACAACAACAAAAAACATCGGGTAGCCAAGGACTTGGGGGAAAGAGGATGAATAGGTAGACCACAGCGGTTTTCTTAGGACAGTGAAATTATTCTGAATGACGCTATAATGACTGGTACATACATGACACTCTACAATTCTCCAAACCCATAGAATGTACACCATCAAGAGTGAACCAGAATGTAAGCTATAAACTTTGGGTGATAATGATGAGTCAATGTAGGTTCATCAGTTGTAACAAATCCACATTTCTGGTGGGGGGAATGGATAATGAGGGAGTCTACGCATATGTGGGCAGGGGGTAAATGAGAAATTTCTGTGCCTTCTGCTCAATTCTGCCATGAACCTAAATATGCTCCAAAACTTAAAATCTATTAAAATTATTTAATTTATTGATTATAGTATTCTCTATAGACATTATTTTAATTTGTAAATCCTATTCAACATTTTTTGTTATACTAATTTTAGTTTGACTAGTTACTGAAAGATTATATTTAAAATATTTTAGTATAATTCTGCATTTTTTATTTGACCTTGAATGTCTTTGATTTTTTTCCTTTCGATATTGTAAAACTGTGTTATATGGTACATACCAATTTGATGTATTCTTTGTATGTCAACTTAAAATTGCCCTATCACCCTGGTAGATTGACTCTTTTATAATAGTTCCCTATACCTAGAAATACTTATTTCTTTAAATTACAATTTTTATTATAGTAGTATAGCTTTTATCAGTTTTGTTTAGCTAATACTTGATTGATATGAATTTTCCATCTGTTTGTTTTTAAACTTTCAGTGTATTTATAATTAAGGTGTGCTTCCTGTAAGCAACATTATGGTTGGGATAGACTTTATTTCTTGCTTGACAATTGCTGTCCTTTAATTTGAATTATTTATTCAATGGAATTCTAATATAGTTACTGATATATACCATTTTAAATTTGGTTCTCATTTGTTCCACTTTTATTTTCCTTTTACTTCCTTTCCTTCAATTGTATCAGTTCAGTTGGAATCAGTCTAATCCCAATAATTGGAAAATGATTCTAGTTTTCTCCTCTGGTCCCTGAAAACACTGGAAGCTCTATATCCCAGACAAAGCAAGGTTTTTAGAACAGTAACTCGGCACCTGGGTGGCTCAATAGGTTAAAGGGGCTTCTTTTGGCTCAGGTCATGGTCCCAGGGCCCCAGGATGGAACCCTGAGTGGGGCTCCCTACTCAGCAGAGAACAGGCTTCTCCCTCTCCCTGACTGCCACTCCCCCTGCTTGTGCTCTTTCTCTATTTCTCTGTCAAATAAATAAATAACATTAAAAAAAAAATCTAACACCACTTATTCTCTTCCCAACTTTTGTGTATTGTCACAGAGTATTTTAATTTTATATACACTTTCACCACTGTTTTAAAAAACATAATCAATTTGAGTTTAATTTTCTCACGTATCTGTCCTTTTTATTTTTATTCCTTCCTGCATTCCTTACTATAATTTGGTAACATTTCCTTTGATTTAAAAACATTTTGTGATATTTTAGTGTTAATCAGGTGATGCTGAATTATCTGAGTTTTTGTTTGTCTAAAAATGCCTTAAATTCATGTTTGTTTCTAAGCAATACTTTTGCTTGGTATAAAATTCCAATTTTGCAGTCATTTACTTTAACCATTTGAACATATCATTTTATTGTTTTCTGGTTTCTATTAATTTTTTGATATGCAATCTGTTAGACTCTTTTGAAAGCAACATGCCTTTTCTCTGATTGCTTTTAACATTTCCCTTGGTCTTTAATGTATTCAGTTTTTTTATGATCTTTCTGTGTGTCACTTTACTTGTATTTTCTCGCTTAAGATTTGTAACATTTCCTAAGGCTCTGACTTGATCTTTCAACGGTTTTGAAAACTCAGCAATTATTATTTCAAGTGTTACCACTCTCTTCTTTTCCCTTTTGGACTCTAATTAACTGTGTGTTAACTCTTTCTACCATTTCACAAAGTGGATGTTTCCCAAAGCTTTTTCTATTATTTTCCATCATTCTTTCTTTCTGTTACCGAGTGTGGGTATTTTCCTTTGGTCTATCTTCCAACTCTGTAATTATCCTCAGTATATAGAATACGATTATTTAAGAATATACGATTATTTAAGAATATCAATTTTATTCTTGATGTAGTTTCTGCTACTTGTCTGAAAGATCTCCATTTTTGTCCTTTAAGTTCATGACAAAATCAATTATCGTTTTATGTGCATCTGTTACCTTTATTATTTAGTTTTCCTGTCAATTTCTTTTGTCTATTCCTCTCTTCTTCTCTTTTGTCCATTTTATGAGGTTGATTGTTACCTATAAAAATGTAGAGATAATGTGAGTATCTAGATTTTTTTTTTCATGGCAGGATTTTCTTTTGCTTTTTTAAGACAGTTAAGACAGGAGTAGTTCACACTAATGCAATCAAGGATTGAGGTCATTTGAAACTCTGCACTTAGTAGTCTGATGTCTCTCATTGTGGAAAGAAAACAGAGAAATGGAAATTACCTTCAGTAAGCACTTTTTTAATAACCCTTCCTTGCTTAAGTTTCTTCATTTGAAAAAAAAAGTTTCTTATATAGGATTTTTATTAGGTAAAAACTATTGCTATGCAATTGTGGTTTGATAAAAGTAAACACTTTATAAATGTGATGTATCTATTTTATGATATTCTGACAATGTGAGCTAAAGTTACCTTTAATTTTTTCCTCAATATTTATAAAACAAAATGTTTCGTGAAGATGTGAAAAAAATGTTCACAATTATTTTAATGATACTACCAACATTTCCTACAGGGAAGATAGAGAGATGCATAAAAGATACATCTGACCTCAAATGTCATATTTCTTCTTGTCTCTGATTTTATGTACAGCTCTATAAAGCAATACTCCTCAGAGCCTGTAATTGTTAAATAAAATGAAAGAAGAGGAAGAAAAAGAAGGAGAAAGGAGAAGGTAAGAAAGAGGAGGAGGAGAAAGGAAAGGAGGAGGAGGAGGGGGAACTTCCTGTGTCAAAAATCAAAGAAATGAAAATAATAAGTAAGACTACAACTTAGACCCTCTCTTTTCGTGTTTTGGAAACAATAATCCCAGGCTGACTATTAACACTGAAATAACTCTGGATTGATCATATACATAAGGACAGGTGGTATTCTATATCTTTATCTTCAAAGTTCCTTCTGAAAGAAGTATAATGTAAAGGGAATGAGAAGTTATTTATCCATACCATCTGAATGGGAAGGATAAAAAGCTAAAGTAGGAGATTTTATACTCAAGAGATCCTAATAGTCTATTTTGTACTGATGATGGAATTTTTAACTTTCAAAAACTATTTAAACCCTTAAAGAAAATTATAACATGCCTATTTTAGAGTAACGAAGTACGGTTTCACAATTCTTATAAAATAACTTCGAAAAATATTCCCATAAGCCACCCTCCTTATGTGTCCCCCTCGGTCATTTTCAGATAACTGAAACTATCTCTGAAGTGATTAGCCAGCCAGAGACAAATACGTAGGATCTTTAAAGACTCTTTTTTTTTCTTTTTTAAAGATTTTATTTTTAAGTAAACTCTACACCTAACATGGGGCTTAAAGTCATAACCCCGAGATCAAGAGTCACTTGCTCTACTGGCTGAGTCAGCCAGGCACCCCAAAATTTTGTTCTAAATAAACTAAAATGTTAGTGTACTCTGGGAGAGGAATACAGGAATGGGATTTAGGCATCTTTTCTTCCACAATACATTTTACAAAGTAGTAAATCAAGAATTGGTTAGTTCATGAAACTAATCTGAGGTCGGTGTCTGGATTCAATGTAAACTGTGAACTGCTTCAGACACTAAAGATAAGCACCATAAAGAAAGTAATTAAGCTAATGTCAGATTTTGTTAGTCAGTTGAGAGGATGAGGTTTCTACTGGGAGTTGGGCAGTAGTTATGAGCATTTTAGGGAGCACACTGATTTATCCAGTGTGCAACCCTAGGGTTGGCATATAGGAGGATCTCAGTACAAGTTCACTGCATGCATGAAAGAGTGGTACTATCTTAGATCCCAAATGAAGATTAAACAGGTTCCCAGATTATTGCTTTTTAGATGGTTTTATTTGGGATTTTATCTTAGACAGAGGGATTTTAGTTGAACCCCAAGATCTTTTTTTAAAATTCCTTTTATTAAATTCCATGTTTCCTGGATTTAATACAAAGGCTTTAGAAAATTCTTGGCTATAGAAACACTTTTAAGTGGTCTCTCCTGGATATATCTCCTATTATTCTTTCAGAATTATAAAAGCCTTAAGTATTCTGTCTGTAATGACCAGTGAAGGGGAGCAAAATCATTGAACGAGGTACTTACTTATTTGCTGTCAGAGAAATTCCTCCCATGGTCTTAAATTTTATGTATATCTATATTTAAAATTAAGTACAGCAGACTAGTTTATTTACCATGGACTAATTTTTTGCATAAGGGTCAAAAGCATGCACATCAAGTTACCTCTAATGCGGAATTAAAATGCCTGACTTATGCAAAAAGTTCTCATGCATTCAATCATTAGTAAGACGATGGCAATTAGCTCAGCCGGTGCCAAGAGGACCACAGTTATGGCTGGTAGATGAAGTGTCTTGATTTTTTTTTTTTTTAAATTAAAAAGGTGTGCAAGACTGGAGGACATGGAACCCTCTCCACACCTGACCGGGAAGATAGGCTTATGAAAACATTGCTACATAGTAGACGAACTTTGTTTGAATCTATTTCCCCAACTACTTTTCAACATCTTCATCACAACCAACAAGTTGTCCAATCTATGCTGTTTCTCCTCTGGACATTTCCATCACCTCCTAATTGGTAATCCTTCTTCCATTTTTGTCCCCGCCTTGCCACCAGTCTATTCTCCATCACAGTGAAAGTAATTTTCATAAAGTAAGTCAGATTGTGATATTCCTTGCTTAAGTTCCTCCAATGGCTGTCCACCTTACTCACATAAGATCCAAATTTCTCCAGAGGTCATATAGCCCAGTATTAATCTGAGCTCATTCCCACCACTCTGTCCTCTTTCACTCTGATTTAGCCTCCTGGCCTCTTGTGTTCCTTCAGAAACATCGAGCAAACTTCAACCTGAGAGCTTTTCCTTCTGCCTAAGATATCATTCTCCACATACACACCTGTTAAAGATAAACAAAGCCAGACATCAAAGTTCTGAGGATAGATGTTATTCAGTGATGACTATTAATGAATTCAACTTCATGAAACAAAAGGCAGGAGATTCTTTTGAGGCTGAGGTATGCTGAGGCAAAGGCACTGAGAGTATCAAAAGGAGCTGGGTCCCTGTGACTGGGCTATATGGGTTTGTTCCTTGGAGTTTATCCAGAGGTGAAACAGAGTTGTATCTCCATGATTGGAGGCAGTGTTGCAAGTTAAAGCAAAGCTGCTACATCACATGGTTTCGCTCATATGTGGAATATAAGAAACCAGGCAGAGAACTGTAGGGGAAGGAAGGGAAAACAGGATGGGAAGTCATCAGAGGGAGAAAAACCATGAGAGATTCTTAACTACAGGAAACAAACTGAGGGTTCCTGGAGGGGAGGTGGATGGGGGGATGGGGTAATTGGGTGATGGGAGTTAAGGAGGGCACATGATGTGATATGTACCAGGTGTTTTAGGCAACTGAGAAATTACTGAACACCACATATGAAACTAAATGATATACTATAATTTGGCTAATTGAGTTTAACTTAAAAAAATAAATAAATCAAGGCTGCTACAACATTGGGTCTTTTCCCTCCAACAAGGATTGGGAACAAGAATGAGAGTTACCTCCTGGAACCCTTGAAAGTTTGCACTTTAAAGAGACACTGGTTCTCAGGTCCTTGAGAATACAGTTCTGAGTGGTAACAGATTTACATCTCTGGGAGGCAAAGAAAGGATTTATAATTGCAAGCTTCCTAAAGTAACTACTCTAAGAGGGAGTTCCTGGGCCCAACTGCCTATCACCAGGTTTTGATTGGGACAGACAGTAAATTCTTCTGATATTAACAGATTATATGTACTATATATAAATACATAATGTATTTATGTATTGTATTTTACCTTAAATTAGTATATAAATTCCGTCAAGGGCTTTTAACTTTTTTTACTTAGAATCCCCAATGCCTACCCTTGCTCTTGGCACATGGTTAGAATTTGCTAAATATTTGTTGATAAAAAATTTTATTTTAAAACATTTATTTAGAATTCTCTATATGCCACTGTGATCCTTACTTGGAATCTAAAGTAAGATTCCTTACTTCGAATTTAAAGATAAGTAAAATAGTCCCAGACATCCTGGATTACTAGAAGAAATAGACATGAAACACAAATTATTGCAAAATAGTGAACTACTTTCTGAAAATTAATTAAGTACAAAATACTATCGGGATCCTAAAATCTAAGCAACAATCTACTGGGGAGAAGAAATATATCAAGAAAAACTCTGAGCAAGAGTTGGTTATTTGATTAGAGTCTTGAAGGAAGAGAGAAAATGTATTCAAATATATTTCCAATAAAATTTGGCATATTTTTCAAAATGCCATATTGATGATTTGTGCATACAGACAATTTTATTTTTCCTTTTAAAAAGAGCTTGTCCTATGGAAATTTGACAGCTAGTAGCACAGTAGAATTACTGACTTAAATCTTATTCTCAATGCAGCATTATTTCCCTTTTTCACCTTATCATAAGGACCTGACATTTCATTAAGGAACATGCCTCATTTCTGGTAAGCCTTGGGGTTTCCCCAGGTTACACATTTCTTTCCTTTTTTTTCCTTTCCCAAATCACTACATGACTGGGTCTAAAGAAGATGACTGTAGAATTGCCACTAGCACACATGACTTAAGGAAGGGAATCTATTCATGCCATACATTCCTAGTATAATTCTATCTCTACCTCTCATGGTACCAGTACCTCATGATACTAAAAAAATCATAATGCCCTTTAATATTCTAAACTTAAATAAACACTCAAAAAAGTCAGTGCACTGACATGCAATGAACTAAAAGGGTAGTATTTTAAGCAGATATATAGACAGAGAGTTACAATCATTCATATATATTTATAAGGTTTTCTTTTAATAGACTGTATGATATTTATAGCACAAAAGTAGCATTAATAGAGTCTTTTATTTGGGAATTGGAAATAGTCATTGCATAGAATGAAATGCTACAGTGGTAGTCATTAAGATGGAATTCTGTCTACATTGGAGAATCACTTAAGGCACGGTATTAATTATGAGTAAAATTTTTATCATAGGCAGTGATGTACAAATGATTAGTGTGACTGAAATAGTAGAATCAAGAGGGATGAATTTTCCTTTAACTCATTTTAAATAAACAATCTTTGCAAAAAGTCAATCAGCATAAAGTATCTCAAGTTAGTTATTTTCTCAGTGCTTGTAAGACGATATAAATGATATATGGTGATACTACATTTTGACATAGGCCATTAAGCCATTCTGATTATTAGAGTAATGTTGTCACAATAACTTCAGTCATTGACTTTCAATCATAAACTTTGTTCAGACATAATTGATCATTAATATTCTCACTTGCTTCAGGGTCACTGTAGCTTTTTAATACCTTAAAATCATTACCAGGAAGTGAGAGGTTAATCTCCTCTGCATTACAGTTGATCATCCTTGAGGGAAGCTTTTTCAGTCTAATGAAATGACAGTGAAGGCCAGTGTAAAGAACAGTTGACTTGGGTTACAGGAGAGTTGGATTCTATGATATAGATTTCAACAAGATGCCAAATATTCTCTGTGGCTTACCAATTTTAAGTTTGGAAATCCATTTGTTTCATATAGCATATTGGTCAGAAATGCTGGAAACAAATGGGTTGGATTTATCTGAGGTGGTTTGCGCCTTTCTCGAGAAAGAGAATGCTGGCATAAGTTAAAAATACTAGTATTCCAAAGTAATTAGTTGTACTGGCCCCTGGAGTAAGAATATACATGCATCATTATCAAAGTAGACATTCAGAAGCTATTTAGTACTACTATACAGATAAGTTATCCTGATTTCAATATACCTCAAGTCTTTTTGCACCAAACTAACTTGTGTTTTTCAAGTACTTGAATTCTGTTTTGTAAATCACAGCTTATACATTTCTAGGAATTAATTCTTAGAATTAGAAGGTATTTTAAATATTTAATAAGTCTTGTCTAAGACCAAATCACTTTTTTAACTCCAAATTCTAATAATTATAAATACATCCTCAATAAGCATATTTACCAGCTTTTGTTCTATTTCTAAAAAACCCCTTTTTCATGGAGGCTACAACTCTTTTGAGTGGGCCTTCAGCCCCATTTCCATCTTAATTGTTAAAATATCTGTAGACCATTCTATTGGGTGTTTATACCTTTTCTTACTGATAGTAGATTATTATCTCTTTTATTCTCTTATAATAAGTACATGATAAGTATCTTTGTGCATAATTTTCTTATTCTTGTCTTTAAGATTGTTTCCTTAGAATAGATTTTTAGAAGTAGAATTTTACTGGGCCCAAGAGCATTAAAATCTTAAAGGCTTTTAAATATATACTGAAACTAAATTGTTTTCCAAAAGGGTCATATCAATTTACATGATCACGATCAATGTATGAGAGTGCTGGTTTTATTGTACTCTCATTGGATTGTCAGAATTAAAGCAATACTAATATTGTCTATTAAATTAAACCAAACCAATACAAAACAAACAACTGATACTTGATTTATACAGAAGTGATCCAATAAAGTAATAAAGGGATTATAAGATCTATTCAGGAAACTTTGGGGTTAAACATGGGGTACTGCACATATGCATTTATCTTTGCTTCTTTCTGAAACCTGGCCAAGTGGGAGGAAAAATGAAATATGTTTTAAACTCCAAAATAAGTCATATAGGAGATGAAAATATGGTTTTAGAAGCTGGAAAGTAGAAAAGAGATGAAAGGAAATGTCAAAGGTAAGCAAGATAGTTCTCACTGGAAGGGTTCTTGCACTATAGGACCAGGTACAGTAGAGGTAAAAAGGAGGAGGACAAACTGCAAGTCTTTGTAAGAACCTTGGGGCCCCTTCCCAATCTTGTGCAGCCACACAGCTGCCTTTCTCCCTCCAAGAGAATAGAGGTTTATTTGGTGCAGAAATTGGAGTAGAGACTCTAGACCAAGGATACCCAAAGCATAACAGAAGAGGGAGATATGTTGGCATTTAAAAAAAAACAAATAAGGGAAAATCTAAATCCTCTTCTTGCATGTTACAAGGGAATTGTTAGTCTCAAACTGGCAATTCAAGAAATATGAGTAAAACCCTCTCATTTATAACCAAGTAGGTAGGTGTCAGAAAAAATAGCTACAAAATTTAGGGGAGAAGGATTTGTGAACAAGAAGAAGTGAAGAAAGGGTCATTTTTTTAATTATTATAATCAGACTTTTTTTTCTTTTTTTACAGATTTATTTATTTATTTGAGAGAGAGAGAGAGAGCAAGTGAGGGGAGGAGCAGAGGGAAACAGAGAATCCTGACAGCAGACTTTCCGCTGAGCACGGAGCTTGGAGGAGCTCCACAAGGGCTGGATCCTAGGACACTGAAATCATGACCTGAGCTGAAATCAAGAGTCAGCAGCTCAACCAACTGAGTCCCCAGGTGCTCCTATAGTTAGACTTTTAAAATGTACATGTATTACTTTGATTTTTAAAATCTGTGCAGAAAATAAAATATAGTAATAAAGGCTATCCACCTGAATGAAAGGACCAGCATTTATATTTTGGACAGCTCCCTACTCCTTACTCCTAAGGGGACCTTAGGACCTGGGTCCTGAGAGCAGGGAGGAGAGCCATGTAAAGCAGCAAGGTGCTTGCGCTACTTAAACTTGTCTTTTCTAAGTCTGGTGTGTCTAACCTTAGATGCCTCTCAGAGTGGGGAGGCCAATGAATTAACCAGGTAGGACTGCATGGACATATTGGAACATAATGGATTATTTAATGCCAAAACTACTGGATTGTCACTAAATAACTCAGCAATACATGGAATAAAGTTCTCTCTCTTAGATATGCAGACAGACTTAACTGTTTTATACATCTCTCTTCTTCTTCTCATGCCCTCCTTTTGGCTTGGCTCAGCATCATTTCTCAAACAGCCTACCTAGAATAAGTGAGGCTCCTCTTCTCAATTTCATTTACTTTATTTGCATGTGGTTTTTATTGTCATTTTGATAAGGTGAAGATCCCATTCCCAGGGTAACTAGGAATGGTATGTGTGCAGAACAGCTTTAATCTTTAATTCCCATAATGTCCTAGAAGCTATTTTTTTCTTGAAGTGACGAGAATATTAACCATTCTGCAATTCTGCACATTTATTCTCTTATTTTTCTCTCTCTCTCCACATTCTAACTGGCTTATACTTTTATCAGGATATTATGAATTTAACCATTCTGTTTCTATCAGAGAACTCAGATGCTCTTCCAAACTTTTCATAAATAGATATGATTTTTTAAAAAAATTCCCACTCTAGACATTGATTATGTCAGTTCACTTTTTTTAAGGATAAAATTTATATAAAATTAAAATGCTGTATTCTAGATATTTGTTTCCCGTATTCTTATGCACTGGAATATACATAAGAATTCACCTGAGGAGGAAGTTTGTAAGCCTGATGATTCACAGACTTATATCCCTGGGGTTAGTAACACATTATATGTGAATAAAAAAAGGTAATAAAAAAATGAAAATAGAGATAAAAAAAATTAAAAAATACATGTGTCTGCTCCTCCCCCTACTTTTTGTTCAGTAGGTTTGGCATAGGACCTAAATGTCAGCATCTATAACAAATGCAAGTGAATTCAGAACCACAGTCTGAAAAACATTAGTTTAAGCATGATTTTTCTTTTGTGTGTGGAGAGATGACCTGGGTTTCCCTATCCAGAGATTATCGTCATTCCTTAAAATATGCAATTTATCTAGCATGATTATGTGGGAACATCCACTCCTTACATGGATATGAAATAATCCACATAAGTTTCCAAATTATTGAAATATAAACTGATCTTAAGAAAAAACACCAGTACCTGGAAACCCTCTGAAATCCTGTAAAATGCAGAGGAAAATACAGATAGTCTGATGTTTATCAATCGAGTTAGCATTGGCCTAACAAATGAAATATGATTGGGGATTAAGAGAACCCAATACAATGGACTCCTTTAGAGAAAACTTTCGTTTTTATGAAAGTGATTAAGAGAAAATAATAATGGTGCTAATTAAAGTTGAAGTAATTTGAAAGATAGAAAATGGAAAGAATGTATAATATAAGTTAATTTTAATGACTAAGAATAATTTAACATGCTTGTATTAGTTGTAATGTTTATTATGCCTGGTTGGACAGGGAGAATTTTCTTCCACGTTTCTCCCTTGATTTCTATATGTCCTGAAATATCTTAATCTTCTTACTTCTTTAAAAACCAGTGAGCTTTTCTGGCTAAATGTATAACAGAGTAATTTTGTGAATCTTGCCAGCTACCTCTTTTGTTCAAATGCCAGCAGTCTATGAGGCAGCCTGGCTCAAATAACCGATTCCTTTGGTTCTTTGCTGATTAATTCTCCTGAGCACCCAGCATCTGTCCAGAGAGGGGACTGGAAAGCTTCAGAGAGCCATCTAAGCTCCATGATTGGAGGTCAGCATTCCATGTATTGTCTCAGTTTGAAATCATATCAATTTCAGTCTTCAAACCATAGGCATCCGAAATTTAGTATTGACTTTTATTTTGTTGATATGTGTGATTTGATTTTATGTGGTGGAATACAGAGTAGGCAAGGTTCTAAATTTTATAATTCCATTGCCTGTGACAAAGTTAGTAACTTGATGGGAAGGTAAGGTAGAAGACTCAGCCAAATGTCAGACAATGGTCTTCACCATGAAACAAATGGGAAATGATACTAATTTTTCCCACAAAGGGGACTTGAGGAATATTTTCTCAAGATGCTTGGCCTCTAAGCTGCTTTAAAAAGGTGTCTGAAGGCACATAGTGTCTCACATTCTGACCTTGAAGTGCATCCGTGGATTCCAGGACTATAACATGGGAGTTTCCCTTTTTTAAATTATTGCCCTGGCTGCATCCTCGACATTTTGATCTGTTATATTTCCATCACCATTAAGTTCAAAATATTTTCTAATGCCCTTGTTATTGACTTTTTATTTCCACATAGGTTAGTTACAAGTGTTCTGATTCATTTCCACAAATGTGGATATAGTCTAGTTATTTCTTCCTTACTGAGCTCTAACTTAATTCAACAGTATTCACAGAACATACACTGTTCTACTGTCAACCTCTGAAATGTGTTGCAACATTATTCATGGTCCAGAATATTTTGATGAATGTTTTATGTATACTTGAAAAAGATATATTCCTCTGCATGTGTTGGATGTAATCCCAATTAGGTCAAATTGGTTAATCATGATATTTAAATGTGCTGTATCTCTCTCCTTTATCTATACATTACTAAGAGAAGTATTTAAAAATCTCCCACTTGCATTGTGGATTTACTGAAATCTTATTTTAGGTTTGTCACTTTTGGGTTTATGTATTTTAAAGCTATATTATTAAGCTTATATAAATTTATTAATGTTATATACTGTTGTTAAGTTACCTATCATTATGAAATGTCTCTCCTTATCTCTCCTGCTACTTTTACCTTCAAGATCATTTGTGCTATATTAATATTACATGTTAATATAAATTAAAAGTATAATAATATATAATATATCAGTGCTGCCGAACTAGCTTTGTTTTTGCTTGCATAGCATGTCTACATAGCATATATGTCTATGTGTGTGTGTATATATATGTATTTATATATGTATATGTATATATATGTATGTGCATATGTATGTATGTGTATATATGTATGCATATTTATGTGTACATATATATGTACATGTACATATGTATATTTATATGGGTGGGGGTATAAAATCTTGCTCATTTTGTTCTATTTGCAATATCTTTTATTTGGCCTTTTACTTCACTTTTCTTGATTTTTTGGTATTAATTGCATATGTTTTATTATTTCATTGTATCTCTTCTGTTATCTGGCTTGCTGTGACTTTAATTATCATTCTTTTACTGGTTACTTCAGAAATTACAAAAGGCATCCATAACTTATTACCATGTACCTTAAATCAGATGAGGTCCAGTATAATGTACAACATTTGCTTTAACTCTATTTAAACTCCTCTGGCTGATTTTCCTCTACTGTTATACACTTTACTGTCAGATATGTCATCCACACTACAGTGATTTGTTAACATTGTTGCTTTAAACAGCTGGGAGTTTCTCATATTTACCTTTCCTACATTTGTTTTTTTCCTTTTTTTTTTTTTTAAGATTTATTTGTTTTTATTTTGGGGGAGAGAGAGAGAGACCAAAAGACATGAGCAGGGGAAAGAGCAGAGGGGAAGGGAGAGAAGCGGATGCCCCACTGAGCATGGAGCTCAATTTGGGGCTTGAGGTGGGGCTCAATCTCAGGACCCTGAGATCATGACCTGAGCTGAAACCAAGAGTCATATGCTCAACCAGCTGTGTCACCCAAGTGCCTTGCTTCTACTTCTTATACATTACTTGGATTATTCTATCTGGGATAACTTACCATCACCCTACTGAGTTTCTTCGCAAGAACTGAAATAATGATAAGGATTTTTAGTTGTGATCACCTCTGTGAAAGAAACTAGAGAGCTAGATTTTCACTTCTTACTTTCTTTCTCAGGAAGAATGGCTTTACAGATACTTTTTGCTTTTCTCTGATATTTTCAGGTAAAATTATGACCCCGAAAGCTTAAAATATACAAAATTTGAATATATTTTATATACCAGTATTGCTATAAATATTAGTATAATTTCTATTAATAATGTAAATCTTTTTTCTATGTGATTACACAGGTGGCAACCTATTCACAGAGATGACAAATGTTACAAAAATGAGGAATAATTGAGTTGGTTGATAGGAAGACATACCCCTTCTTCATGTGTGTTTTTCAAGCACATTAGAAAAATTTTTTAAAGATACATATGTTAAATACCTGTTAACAATCTCCGTAGTTGAGAAGAGTTGAATGAAACAGTTCCATATATCACATATTTTTGGGAGTTAGATATGAAACACAGTATGGATTCTCCATCAGACTGTGTGTATATAATAATCTGGGAACTGCTTCAGACTGTGATTATAGAACTGTCAACACCATTCTCTTGAGAATGTGTCAGAAGTATACTACAGAATAACTCCCTTTCATTTTTCCTCCTCTAAGATGAAGAACATGATTCTTAAAGATATAAGGGTTCTTTGCCAAGGCCCTGTTTACTCAACAACTAGCAGCCAAAACTGAACACGTTTCATTTTATTTTGATTTTAAGTGCCTGCATTTCATAGTCTTTCCACCTGGAAGTCTCTCAAATAACATGACCTCAAGAGACTGAAGGCAAATTATCTTCTGTGTCTTACCACATTTTCATCTTGTCTTGAGCTTTCTATGTTAGGAAAGTATTATGATCGACAAATTCCCCAAGCCAGAAACCCTCAAGTCAGTCACTATAGACAGTCCTGATTCTTACTCCAACAGATCATCAAGCACTGTTTATTCGTAAATGCCCCTTACATCTATCCTCTTGGTTTTATCATGTTATTGTGACATTGAGCATTGCTTTGAGGGTGCACAAAAATTATCCCACAGTCTCACTGAGTGGCTTTGCTATAAATGTAGGAGATGTAGCTCTTGCAACCTGTTCTCTAATTGCAAATCCTTTTCTTTATTCCTAATTGATCCCCTTTTCAAATCTCCATAGGGGCTATTTCAAATTTTCGCTAGTTCTTGACTGCTTTCTTTCAATTTACATCTCTATTATCATGGGAAAGAGGTAGGCCTAAATCAGGTAATTTATCTGGAAGCAAATGCAAACGTTTTAATTATGTGGTGCAAGATGTTATGTGGTAAAAGATCTGAATGCAGAACTACCTTATCCCTTAAGAATTTAAAGATTGAAAATCAGTAGTTCGGAGAAAGTACAGCATGCCTGCTAAATGTTATGTTTGCTTAATTAAATTAAGCCATTAGGCCTTATTATATTAGAAAACTCAAAAACAGTTTAATGAAGTACTAATGTTTGAGCTTAACAAATTTTAAAATAAAAGCAAAGGGTTCTTTAAAAAGCAATAATTCCTCTTTAAGTATTAAAGAAAAAAGTCATTAAGAGTATGAAATTACTCTTGTTTCTCCTTTCATGCTGAACTCATCATGAAAATAAGGCTTAGTCAATGACTTTGAAAAGAAAGGCTTAAAACTTACACAAAGACTGCAAAACCACTTTGATTTTAAGCTATGAAAATGGAACCATTTCCATTTGTAAGTACAACCGATTAATGATGATGGCCTCTTCAGATTAAAGTATTGACTCTAACATGTCACCAATGGCCCCTGCAATTATAGCATTAACACTGACATTGAAGATATTTTTGGTACTCTACAGATGACATGTAACAATGGCACTATGTCTCACTGTTTCTCATTACAATGTTTCTCTGACACTTGGCATGAATTACAGACATTTAACACTAGAGGCCTGAAGCTTAAATTTGGGGTTGTAAGCACTTAAAATCCTTATACCAGTAAGCGATTTTGCTTGTAACTGGCTGCAGAATTGAGTTTAAAGATTTTAGAAGAATGGAATATGATCCAGTTAAAATTAGAAATTCTAACTTTGTACTGGTATGAAATTTGAAATTTATGTAAATGAGAAACAAGAGCGCAAAACATCCTTTCACACCCAGTAAACAACCTGAAGACTAGCAGAACAGATTTTTCACAGTTAAATGTAGAGAAGAGACTACACTGAAGAGAATAGAAAGGGCAGAGATTGTCGGGAGCTAAACAGACCCATGGAACATCGGTGGGAGGGAAGGATGCCAGGTGTGTGGGGATGGGAGACAAGTAGATCCCCATACAGGGCAGCCCAGGCACGGAGGGAGTAAACGGTAGGAGGAACCACACTGGAAAGATGAATCCCCACAATATTTGATTTTTAAGGGCAGAGGGAACTGTCTTCATGAATTTTTATAATCAGTGGGGGTTAACACCTAGACCTTTAAAAATCAGTAGGCTTGGCTCTGGGAGAGCCAAAGGGTAATAGGAAATTGAGTCCCCACCCTTAAAGAGACAGCCCAATGAGCAGCTGGGCTGAGATACAGCATAGAACGGTTTGAAAAATAGTTTGCTGTATACCAAGGAGATTTATTTACTAATCTCAGTGTATGGGCTAGAGGGCTGGGTACTTTGAAAGACTCCTCCAGGAATAAAAGAGCTGATGGATACCATTTCCCACCCCTGCCCCGCAGTCTAGATATATGGACACTTGTAGGAACCAGCACAGTGCCAACACTCTGCACCTAGCTTGCAACAGTGCCCAGCCCCAGGTACTTCTGTGAATCTGCGGGATCCAACTCAGCTGTCCTTGGAAAGAGTTTTCCCAGGTGTTTGCAGGTCCCTTCCCACAGTGGACCTGAGAGGAACTTGCTGGCACTTTACAGTAGACCACTGTAATATTCCAAAGACATGCCCTTTAATACACCTTTGGCAAGAGTCCAACCAAAGTGGTGCCATAAGCCTGGTAGTATGCAAGTAGCCCTGAAAGGGGCCAGCACCTCTCCAAACTGACTCTTGCACCTGTTTTACTACACCCCAGCAGCTGGCTGGAGGCAAACATCTGGTTTGAGCCCCATCCACCAGTGAAAACTTCTCAGGGAAAACAAAGGGAGAATGCCCCCCCTAAATGCCTGGTCTGACCCAACTCAAGCTCAAGGCAGCACCAGACTGACCCACTAACAACACAGAAACCAAACCCTGCCTACAACAGGTGAAGAGAACCACTACAGACAACTGGACTGAAGGCAAACGTGACTCAACCACAATAGTAGGGCACATGCAACACACTTGGGAGACACCCTTAGAGCACCAGGTCTGGTGAACAGAGGACATTACAGGGCACCATAGGACCTCTTCATAAGGCCACTACTTTACTAAAATGTGTATTACATTCATAGATATTTGGATGTTAAGCCAACCTTGGATTCCTGGGATGAATCCTACTGGGTTATGGTTTTGTTCATGCCTTTTTTCCCAAGGTTTTATTTATTTATTTGAGAGGGAGAGAGAGAGCATGCACAGAGGGAGGACCAGACTCCCCGCTGAGCAGAGAGCCCAATGCGGGGCTCCATCCTGGGACCCTGAGATCAGGTTCTGAGCCAAAGGCAGACACTTAACTGACTGAGCCACCCAGGCATCTCCCCTACTGTGTCCTGGTTTATAATCCTTTTATATGTTGCTTTAGTTAGATTTAGTTTTCTAGCACTCTGAGGATTTTTCACATACATAGTCTTAAAAAAAAAAACATTAATTTTTAGTTTCCTTTTTGTGTTTATCTGTTTTGACATCAGGGTAATATTGGCCTCACAGATTGAATTGAAAAATGTACCTTTATCATCCATATTTTTTCTTTCTTAAATGCTTTACTTTGAGGCTGCGTGGGTGGCTTAGTTGGTTAAGTGACTGCCTTCAGCTCGGGTTGTAATCTTTGAGTCCCAGGATGGAGTCCCACATTGGGCTCCCTGCTTAGCAGGGAGTTTGCTTCTCCCTCTGACCTTCTCCCCTCTCAGTCTCTCTCTCTCTCTCTTTCTCTCTCTCACATAGATAAATAAAATATTAAAAAAAAAACACTTTACTTTGAGACATAATAGAAAAATCTTATAGGTACACATGGAAAAGTAAGACAAGATTATAGTAAAAAGTGAAGGTAAACTAGAAAGGGTTAATGCCTTTCGGCTAATGTTGACACTGAAGTTCTGAGTGTGATATGTTGCAGGACTGAAAGGAATGGTAATTAGTATCCCTCTTCTTCAGAATCCACACCAACCTCTGCAAAATCCTTCTCAAGGGCAGCCATGTCCTTCCAGGCCTCAGAAAACTCTCCTCACCCACATACCTTTGAACAAAGGTATGCTTGGCATACATCGGGTCAAACGTGTGGTCCAGGCCATCTCAGGCTTCAGCAATGGTTTTTTTGTTGCTCAGCATGCATATAGCTTGCTGTATTATGGCCAGGTTTCCAAAAGGTACCAGAAGGAAGCTAGTAATTAACACCAACTTTGAAACTAGTGAGACACCAATCCACAAACTGGATGCAACACTTGACCTTGATGGTGGCAGTGGTGGCATTGACATCTTTGGGAACCACATTATCATGGTACAACAGGCACCAAGCCATGTATTTACTATGGTGAAGGTCACATTTCATTTCATTTCAGATTTTTTTTTGAGTGCTGGCTCAAAGCATGCACTGGGTGATCTCTGCTACAGAAAGTTATTCATGTGGGATTTCTCAGCAGAAATGACAGGAGCATATGTGACTAGAGGGAAGTGGTTGTTGGTAGAGGGGACCAGACTGGTCTGAAATTCTGTCAGATCAACATTCAGGGCTCCATCAAGTATGGGGTAGCTATGACAGAGGACATAGTTTGTTCTATTGCCTATTTAGGTTAGTGTAGGTTGGGTATTCAATAGTGAGGTTTCTATCACAGATGTCTAAATGGCTTCATTATCTACCATGAAGGCACAGAATGCCCCAGGGTGGTGCGGTTAGTGAGGATAGAGTTGCAGGATTCAACTACACCTGTGGAAACCTGAGGGGAATGAGTAAATGGAGAACTCCAGCTGAGACTTCTTTGCCATAATTGAAAGAGAAACATTCCACCAGCAGGGAGGTAAATCCAGAACCAATTCCCCCTCTAAGGCTGTGGAAAACCAAGAATCCCTAAAGATCTGTGTACTGGTTGGCCATTTTTTAAATTTGATCCAAGACAAGGTCAATAATCTCCTTGCCAATGGTGTAGTGCTCTGGAGCAAGTTATTGGCAACATCCTCTTTGTCTATGATGAGCTACTCAGGGTGAAATAGCTGGCAGTTGGTTCCAAGTCTACAAACACCACCCTGAACACGTGCTTACCAGCACTCATCTCACTGAAGAAGGTGTTCAAGAAGTCAAATCCTCCTCCAATGGTCTTGTCACTTGGCTACTGGCTATTGGGTTGGATGCCATGTTCCAGGCAACAGATCTCCCAGCAGGCATTGCCAATCTGGACACCAGCATAGCCAATGTAGATGGAGATGCACTTACACATGGTAGCTATGGGTTAGCAGGTACAAGCTACAGGAGCACACCAGGATCCCATTTACTGTCCCCAACAAGCTGAGTTAAGGTAAATAATGCACTCCCTCTTCACTTCTTCTTCTTTTTTTTTTTTTTTTTTTTTTGGTTTTGGAAGAGCTTATTAAGATTACACTTTGTTCTTTAAGTGTTTGGTAGATTTCACTAGTAAAGTCATCTGGGTTTGTTCTTTACTTTATGGAAAGTCATAAAAATACCAATAAGTCTATTTACTTGTTATAGATCTATTTAGAATCTATTTCTTCTTGAGTAATTTTCAATAGTTTGTGTCTTTTAAAAAATTCATCCATTTCATCTAGAGTTTTTGATATGTTGGCGTACAATTACTTATATCAGTCCTTTATAATCTTTTTTATTTTTACATTGTCAACATTTTCCCCCTCTTTTTTCTCTTTTTTCTTTTTATGGTTCTTTTCTCCTTCTGGTATGTACAATCTTATGCCTGATGATGTTTCATGTTTTTTCTGAAACACTGCTTATTTTTTCTTTATTATTTTTCCCTTTCCATTTGACTGTATAATATCTATTGATATATCTTCAAGTTTAATGTGTTGGATATAAAATTTTAGGAATTCTGGAATTTCTGAAGTTTTTATTTGTTGATTATCTAATAATTTCTATCTGCTTCTTTATGCTCTCTATTTGATGAAATAATTTCATTACATTTTCCTTTATTTTCTTTTGGTATGGTTGCCTTTAATTCTTTGAACATTTTAAAGTAGCTTCTTAGCAGTCTTTCTTGCTAAGTCCATCACCTGGGACCTCTCAAAACAGTTTCTACTGTCTTTTTTTTTTCCTGTCAAATGGGTCACACTTTTCTATTTCTTTCTATATTACCTAAGCTTTGTTGAAAACTGGACTATTATATAATATATTGTAACAAGTCTGTATACTAATCCCTAATTTCACCCCGATTATGCACAGAATTAGTAAAATAGCCTTATAATCAACTAGGCAATGAATAATAGTTTTGAAGAGGTACCTAAGCCTTGGTTCTACAGCTCTACTCAAATTATACACTTTAGAGAACCCTAAAATCATCTGTACAAAGAAGTATTCACAAGAATATTTGTTATATCAATATTTGCTGGAGGGAAAGGAGGGAAGGAAAGGATCAACTTAAATGTCTATTAGCCAGAGAATGGTTAAGTGAATTTGAATGTATTTTATCGCTGCATTCTATCCACAAAATATAATATTATTTAAATTGTTAATATTGGTTGCAGTGGGTACACAAGATTTTTGTCTTTTACCATGATTCTCTATTGTGTGTAGATACAGAATATTTGGCAATGAATAAGTAAAAGGAGAAAAACATATTATTTAGAACAGACCTATACTATAAAATAATAAGTACTTTAGGCTGAAAGCAAAAAAAAAAATTCTAGTTAGAAAATATACCTGCTCAAGGGAATGAAAAATTACAAATAAGGTAAATGTATATAATAAAATATGAACATATGGAAGACAACAATATGATATTAAAATTGCCTAGAATTTAAATATAAAGGCATGGATAGTTTAAAAGTACAAGAATGGGGAAAAGCTATAAGATGCAAATGCTAATCATTACAAAGTTGAAGAGCTCTATTAATATCAAAATGTGCTTTAGTTTAAGGAATATTAGAAGATACGAAAAGGTATTTATTTTGAGAAAGATGAAAAAACAAGAAGACAAGCAAACCTAAATGTCTGTGCATCTAACGATGAAGTTCAAACTACATTAAAAGATAATAAACTAGTGTAGGGGCACCTGGGTGTCTCAGTGGGTTAAAGCCTCTGCCTTCAGCTCAGGTCATGATCTCAGGGTCCTGGGATTGAACCCAACATCGGGCTCTCTGCTCAGCAGGGAGCCTGCTTCCCTTCCTCTCTCTCTGCCTGCCTCTCTGCTTACTTGTCATCTCTGTCTGTCAAATGAATAAATAAAATCTTTTAAAAAAAGGATAATAAACTGGTGTAAAAAATAAACTGTGAAATTCACACATATAGTTGGGAATTTCAAATTTCAATTTCAACCTTCAACCTTTCAACCTTCCTCTCGTCACACTTGTGTGAGAACACACTTGTGTTCTGTCACACTGGACAGAACAAATACCCAGAAAATCGTTAAGGATATACAAAACTTAAAATTATCATAAACATCTTTAATATTAATAAGACATTACATTTAATAATTTCAGAGTACATATTATTTTAAAGTGAAAATGGATATTCATAAAATAAACAATATCATGGGCCATAAATCAAGTCTTAGTGAACAAGGATTGAATTCATAGAAAATGTTTCTTTGGAGAGATAAAATTTAATTATGAATCAATAACCAAAATACATCTGGAGTATTCCCAGATATTTGGAAATTAAGTAATGGACTTCTGAATAGCTGATGGGTTAAGGAAGTAATCAGAAAAGATACTAGAGACAATAAGAAAATTGAATGGTGTTATTATGAAATATAACATAATGAAGTTTGAGGAATACAGCTCAAACAATGCTCAGGTAAAAATTTATATTTTAGTATTTTATTACAATGAAGAATTGTTAAAATCAATGATTTAAACTATCAAATTAAGGGGCGCCTGGGTGGTTCAGTGGGTTAAACCCTCTGCCTTCTGCTCAGGTCATGTTCCCAGGGTCCTGGGATTGAGCTCTGCATCGGGCTCCTTGCTCAGCAGGGAGCCTGCTTCCTCCTCTCTGCCTGCCTCTCTGCCTTCTTGTGATCTCTCTCTGTCAAATAAATAAATAAAATCTTTAAAAAAAATAAACTATCAAATTAAGAAACTAGATAAATATATAAATTAAAATGAAATTAGAAGGTAGGAAATTATGAACAGAAAATAAACATCAATACAATGACAAAATAACACATGATAGATAAAAATTTTTGGAAAATCCTTGCATCCTTGAAAAAGTAGAAATAAAGCCATGAACCTCTAGGTAGATTGATGATGAGGAAAAGAAAACAGTAAGCAATAACATCACAAATGAATGAGGCAACTTTATAGATCCTAGATGAAAAGAAGAATAAGAATAATGTAGGATAAGGATGCGGATAATTACATACTTAAGGTTAATTATCTTAATAAGTTAAAACCAACTTATTAAAATGAACAATATGCCACAGAAAACCTGAATTATCCTGCATTTATTAAATGGGGTATGTTTATAGTTAAAAACCTCATATACTTCCGCCTGAAATCACAATGAATAATTTGTTCTAGTCTTGCCTTTCTGTAACGTTCAACTATAAATTTGACAAATATAAGAAACAGCTATTTTCATACTTGTTATAATAATCAATGCTTGATTGTGATCCATGAGAAAAACAGTCAGTCAAAGTTAGGGGGCATCACTGTTCACCATCTAGTCCTCAGACATTAATTAGCTAAGAGGGGAATGTCATGAACAATTTATCAAATTAATTATAAAACTTAGGTAAAATTTTAAAATTTCTTATAAGACAGAAATAACATCATACTTAGTGGTGAAAGATTGGCTTCTAACCCCTAAAATTAAGAAAATCAGGAAATCAGGGAAATGTAAAAAACAAATCTGCCCTCATTATCTTGAAAATCCTAGTAAATGCAAGAAGGCAAACAATATAGTAAAAGTCATATAGACTGGAAATGAAGAAATAAAACCATCCTTATTTGCAAACATGCTTGTTTAGATAACTAATTCTAATATTTATGTGAAAATGTAAAGAACCCAGAATAGTCAAGACAATTTTAAAACAACAGAACAAAATTGAAGGGTATATACTATTTTATTTCAAGACATACTATAATGATACAAAATTTAGCAGTGTATCATATAGGCTTAAGCCTAGAAAAAAAGTCAATACCACAGAATAGAATCCATAAATAGACACACATTTAAGTGATCAATTGATTTAACAAAGGTACCAATGTAATTCAATTTAGGAAGATTGTATTTTCTGCACACTGTGCTAGAACACCTGGGTATGTCTATAAAAAAAGAAATGAACTTTGGTCCTTACCCCATAAAATATGACAAATTAACTAAAAATGGATCATAGGCCTAAATAAAAATCTAAAACTGTAAAATTCCAGAAGAAAACATAAGAGAAATTCATTGTGAATGGAATGTCGGCCGAAGTTTCTTAGGACAAAAACCCCCACATGTGAAAACAAAAAGAAAAACAAAAAAGAATAAATTGGACTTCATTTAAAAATCCTTTTCAAGAGCTTGCAACCTTCCCGTTGAGATCAGGAACATGACAAGGATGCCCACTCTCACCACTCATGTTCAACATAGTATTAGAAGTCCTAGCAACAGCAATCAGACAACAAAGAGAAATAAAAGGTATCCAAATTGGCAAGGAAGAAGTCAAACTCTCTCTTCACAGATGACATGATTCTTTATATGGAAAACCCAAAAGACTCCATCCCCAAACTACTAGAACTCATACAGCAATTCAGTAATGTGGCAGGATACAAAGTCAATGTACAGAAATCAGTGGCTTTCTTATACACTAACAATGAAAATACAAAGGGAAATTAGAGAATCAATTCTATTTACTATAACACCAAGAGCCATAAGATACCTGGGAATAAACTTAACCAAAGAGGTAAAGGATTGTACTCGAGGAACTACAGAACACTCATGAAAGAAATTGAAGAAGACACAAAAAGATGGAAGACCATCCCATACTCTTGGATTGGAAGAATAAACATTGTTAAAATGTCTCTACTGCCTAGAGCAATCTATACTTTTAATGCGATTCTAATCAAAATTCCACCGGTATCTTTCAAAGAGCTGGAGCATATAATCCTAAAATTTGTATGGAATCAGAAGAGACCCCAAATTGCTAAGGAAATGTTGAAAAACAAAAATAAAACTGGCAGCATCACGTTACCTGATTTCAAGCTTTACCACAAAGCCATGATCACCAAGACAGCATGGTACTGGCATAAAAACAGACACATAGACCAGTGGAACAGAGTAGAGAGCCCAGATATGGACCCTCAACTCTATGGTCAAATAATCTTCGACAAAACAGGAAAAAATATACAGCAGAAAAAAGACAGTCTCTTCAATAAATGGTGCTGGGAAAACTGGATAGCTATATGTAGAAGAATGAAACTTGACCATTCTCTTACACTGTACACAAAGATAAACTCAAAATGGATAAAAGACCTCAATGTGAGACAGGAATCCATCAGAATCCTAGAGGAGAACATAGGCAGTAACCTCTTCGATATCAGCCACGGCAACTTCTTTCAAGATATGTCTCCAAGGGCAAAGGATACAAAAGTGAAAATGAACTTTTGGGACTTCATCAAGATCAAAAGCTTCTGCACAGCAAAGGAAATAGTCAACAAAACAAAGAGGCAACCCACGGAATGGGAGAAGATATTTGCAAATGACAGTACAGACAAAAGGTTGATTTCCAGGGTCTATAAAGAACTTCTCAAACTCAACACACACAAAACAGATTATCATATCAAAAAATGGGCAGAAGATATGAACAGACACTTCTCCAATGAAGACATACAAATGGCTATCAGACACATGATAAAATGTTCATTATCACTAGCCATCAGGGAGATACAAATTAAAACCACATTGAGATACCACCTTACACCAGTTAGAATGGCCAAAATTAGCAAGACAGGAAACAACGTGTGTTGGAGAGGATGTGGAGAAAGGGGAACCCTCTTACACTGTTGGTCAGAATGCAAGTTGGTGCAGCCACTTTGGAAAACAGTGTGGAGATTCCTCAAGAAATTAAAAATAGAGCTTCCCTATGACCCTGCCATTGCACTACTGGGTATTTATCCCAAGATACAGATGTAGTGAAAAGAAGGGCCATCTGTACCCCAATGTTTATAGCAGCAATGGCCACGGTTGCCAAACTGTGGAAAGAACCAAGATGCCCTTCAACGGACGAATGGATAAGGAAGATGTGGTCCATATACACTCTGGAGTATTATGCCTCCATCAGAAAGGATGAAAACTTTTGTAGCAACATGGACGGGACTGGAAGAGATTATGCTGAGTGAAACAAGTCAAGCAGAGAGAGTCAATTATCATATGGTTTCACTTATTTGTGGAACATAACAAATAGCATGGAGGACAAGGGGAGATGGAGAAGAGAAGGGAGTTGAGGGAAATTGGAAGGGGAGGTGAACAATGAGAGACTATGGACTCTGTAAAACAACCTGAGGGTTTTGAAGGGGCAGGGGGTGGGAGGTTGGGGGAACCAGGTGGTGGGTATTGGGGAGGGCACGTATTGCATGGAGTACTGGGTGTGGTGCAAAAACAATGAATACTGTTACGCTGAAAAGAAATTAAAAAAAAAAAATCCTTTTCAAAAGGCAACATTAAAAAGTGAAAAAGAAAGCCAAATGACAGAATATATTTACATTACTTAATAATGCAAAGGGTTTTTTATAAAAATATATAAATACATCTTATAATAATTAGAAGACAAATAACCAAATGAAAGTGGGCAAAAGATGCTCAATATCTTTAGTTATTAAGGAAAATGCAAAATAAGACACAATATATTACTGCACACACACACACACACACATCTGAAAAGCTAAAATTTTTAAAAAATGGCAATACCAAGTATTGGTGAAGATAGGGAGCAAACAATTCTCATAAATTTCTTCTAGAAATACAAAATGGTATGGTCCCTTTTAACATTGATTTCCAATGTCTTATAACATTACAATACACTTATCATACAGTCCTACTCTAGGTATTTTGCCAGGAGAAATAAAAACTTACAACTGTACAATAACTCCTCATGTTCATATAAATTTGCTCATAGGAGCTATAAACTAGAGACAGCACATATATCCATCAACAGGTAAATGGATAAACTGATTGTGGTATATTTATTCAATGGAATACAACTGACAAGCATTAAAAAAGAACACACTACCTGATACAGGTAACAAAATGAATAAATCTTAAAAACCATCATGCAGAGTGAATGAAAGTAAAAACATAGAGCGCATGTGGTATGATTCTATTTATAATAAAGTTCTAGAAGAGACAAAAATAACCTATCATGATGTGAATAAGGTCAGTAGCTGCTTGACTGAAGAATGAGGTTATGAAGTTGTATGTTATTTGTAAAAAAAATTAACCTGGATCTACACATTTTACTTGATTGTGCTTTACTATGGTAAATTACACCTAAGTAAGATTGATTTAGAAAGTAATACATGCCATGAACAAAATGCATTAAAATAGAACAAAAGCAAAACCTAATGAAAAGTAGGTCTTTTCCCAGCCTACAGGCAAACACCATACATGGTTCATGGTGTACGTCCCCAGAATAGTATCTATATATGTGTAAATTCATAAGTACATAATTGCATTTTTTAATATCAAATGAATATTTTATACCTTAAAAGAAACACTCATAGATGTTTGCTTTTTATACTAAATTTAATAAAACTGTAAATTAAAAAAAATTCTTCCCCTACATGAAAATAGAAGCCAATAATAATGGTGTATTAAATTTGATTTCTTCAGTATCTCCATTCTTTAGTCAATTCTAATGCTTTGAATATAACAGAAGGCCAATACATAATTGTAAATTAATATAACATATGTAGGTCTCCTCAATCTCACTACCAATGATATTGGGGAATATATTTTGGGAAAGGAGCATGTGAAATGTATTTATCCTAGTTTAAGAGGGAGTTGTGTTTTAAATTTGTATAGCAAATCACGATTTTAAAAACTACTTTGCTCTACCAAATTTTTATAGCCTAGCCACTTGATTTATAAGGGTTATTTTTTCTTTAAAAATCAGTAAGTGAAGTGCTGTAATTTTTACTACAGATTTGTGTCATGATGAAAAGTTGATCTATTCTTGGAAGATTAAACATAAACTACACAATTTTGATAAATGGTTAGTAATGAACAGATTTCATCTTGCTTTCTCCCAAAATGATTTTTTTAGTACCAAACCTTCTTGTTATATTCATATACATATTTAACTAAAGGAAGGATTTAATGATGAACATACATTGAAGAATAAAATTAGTTGTCTATTCAAAGAGAAAAGCTTTGAAATGAATAGGAGCACAAATTACATTTTATGAATATGGGAAGTCTGAGCCATCTTACCTAATGATTTATTAGATTGTGAAAGTACACTCTTTTGTTATATGTCTCAAGCATTTTCTTATTTCCCTTGTGTATTCATATTTTTAACAACAAATCATGCTTGATGTAAATGATTGATGTAAATTCATAATTTAAAATAACATTTACCTAGAGCTAGCAAAGTAAATAAAATCTGATTAGACATCTGATAAACCTGATAAGTTCTCAACTTTTTTCCTCTGTGATTTTATCAGACAAAAACTCATATATTTCCTTTTTTTTTCCTAGTGATTTTTATAGAGGAGTAATTCAAGATCTAGATTTATGAAATAACTCTTTAGGGTCACAAAATGGATTCTTATTAGCATGAAAATTAGTAAGTATTTCTAGTCTATCAAAATTACCTAAATTACATAATAACTAATAACTTGCTTCCAATATTGTATTGTCTTCTTTGAACTAATCTATAATTAGGACTTTGAAACCATCAAGACATTAATATTGCCTTACGAAAAAAGCAAATTCACTTTATATGAAAAGTGTATAAATTTGGCAGTCTCTGTTGGACATCTTTAATCATTATTTGGAGCACATTATTGGTTGTATTTTGAAATGACAGTTGAATTTACTATGTTTTAAACCGAAGTAGATGCCAACTGCTAAAAGAAGAAAGAATGGACTACATGACTTGAATGGGACCTGTTGGGGAGACTTGGAAATTGTGGAGAAAATGTAGGCTATAGAGCATATGTAAAGAATTAATCATAGAGTAGAATACTAGAATAGAATTCAGCCTTCCCACAGAATCAAGACACAGACCATAAATCTCAATATGAAACTCAGTGGGTGTGACATCCAATGTTCTGCGTTCCCTACCTACCCAGATGCTTTATCTTTTTTTGCATCAAAGGATTGAGAAATAAAATGGAAATTTGTAATTTTATTTAAAACGTTTCATCAATAACATGTTCAGAATGATGGAACTATTTTACGGGATGAAATTAAGGACACTTTTTATATTCAAGTTTGAGTAGTTTCTTTTTAATCTAATCTGCAATAGATTCTATATTCATTTTCTAATTGATGATAAAGTTAAAACTCCCATATAACTCTGTGATTGTGTGTTAACATATGGGGGGATTACTTTAATTCTTATAATTTCCATTAGCACATTCAACCACAATTATAATAACTTTGTGTTTCAAACATTTTAATGTTTTGCCACATACAAGCATTCCTGAATATGGCAGAAAGAGTTACTTAACTGAACATTTTTAAAATTTGAGCTTGACAAATAATGAATTTTCCATCTAAAAGAATCTATTTTAAAATTGGGGCCAATGGGGGACCTGGATGGCTCAGTGGGTTAAGCCTCTGCCTTAGGCTCAGGTGATGATCCCAGGGTTCTGGGATCGAGCCCTGCATCGGGCTCTCTGCTCAGCGGGGAGCCTGCTTCCCTCTCTCTGCCTGCCTCTGCCTACTTGTGATTTCTGTCTTGCAAATAAATAAATAAAATCTTTAAAAAAATAAAATAAAATAAAATTAGGGCCAATGAATGAAAAATAACGATGACTGAACAAATATCTTCTCAAAATGATTATTCTTTGTTTATATTAGAATTCAAAGGAAAATACATTAATTTTATGAACCTAAAGGATTTTTTCCCTAAATAATAGCACAAAGACATTTAGTCCTGTCCTTTTCAACAATTACTATTTTATCATTGAAAATTATTGGAACTGAACTTTTGACTTTTCTTAGACATGAGACCACACACTAGAAAATGTAAATTTATGGTGCTCCTAACAATAAGCCCTGAGGATGCTGTATTGCTCTGCTGGCCCTCTGCTTGGCATGACATCTAATGGTCTCCTACTACCTATTGTTTGCACCTTGAAGAAATAAGATAATTTATGCTAGCCTTGCAAATAAGTACACAACAATTTATCAGTACAAATTGTTTTGTCAGCCTGTCTTATCCTATAGTTTTGCCAGTTAATGAACACTAACTTATTTTACCTTCATTGTCTACCATAAATCACTGCTCATTCTCATCAAATGTCAGCAGCAGCATTGTCAAAGTTGATGGCAGTACAGTCTAAGTGAGTTAAAATAATATTAGTACTATTTGTTGCTGTTTTTAAAAATGTTTTAGGTATTTATCCCTGGTAAGTTCTACAGCGTTTTTGCCTACACCATATAAACATTACCTGTAGTTAACTTAGCATATTGATTTTGTGTATTTTTCCCACCTTCTCCCCAAAATTCCACAGAAAATGGCAATACAAAATAAAGAAAAGGCTTATGCCAGTAAGAAATCAGAGAAAATAAGAGATCATAGCATTCTGGAAACTACAAAGAAGACAGAACAATTTAGAATAGCTTAGCAAATCACAGAATACTTAAGAAATAAGTCAGCACTGGGGAATTAGGGTGGGGTTGGTGAAACAACAAGTATCAAGCTCCTTTTGGAAATGTACATCCAGAAAGGCCCAAAAGCCCTCTTCTGAAGGCAGATTACAGAGGTCATGAGAGGAGGGTACTTTGGATGGTACTAGACTCGTACATTCCTATAGGGGTTAGACCCATATATTTTTTCCTCATTATGGTTACTTTCTACAAATATAGAATCATAGAGCTTTCTATACAAGCAACACTCAGGGATGAGTGTGGGGGTGAATTGCAAAACTAAAAAGAGTGAATTTATAGACTTACCTTCATGATCAATTGTAAAACTCTCACACTCTGAATTTCTCATTATCTTCCTTTTTTTTTTTTTTTAAACAAGTACTTTCATTTGGGTATTTTTTTACTTGCAGCCAAACCATCCTGACTGATGTAGAAAGTTTATCAGTGGGTCAACCAGGTAATTAAAGAAGAATTGAAAAAATTCATGAAAACAAATGAGAATGAAAACTCTACTGTTCAAAATCTTTGGGAAACAGCAAAGGCAATCCTTAGAGGAAAGTATATAGCGATACAAGCCTTTCTCAAGAAACAAGAAAGGTCTCAAGTATACAACCTAACCCTACACCTAAAGGAACTAGAGAAAGAAGAGCAAAAAAAAGCCTAAATCCAGCAGGAAAAGAGAAATCATAAAGATCAGAGTAGAAATCAATGAAATAGAGACAAACAAACAAACAAACAAACAAAAAAACAGTAGAACAAATCAATGAAACTAGGAGCTGGTTCTTTGAAAGGATTAATAAGATTGATAAACCCCTGGCCACACTTATCAAATGAATTAAAGAGGAGAGATCACAACCAACACCAAAGAAATACAAACAATTATAAGTACATATTATGAGCAAGTATACACCAGCAAATTTGACAATCTGGAAGAAATGCATGCATTCCTAGAGACACATAAACTTCACAACTGAGCCAGGAAGAAATAGAAAACCTGAACAGACCCATCACCAGTAAGGAGATTGAAGCAGTCATCAAAAAATCTCCCAACAAACAAGACCCAGGGCCAGACAGCTTCCCAGAGGAATTCTGCCAAACCTTTAAGGAATAATTAATACCTATTTTCCTGAAACTGTTCCAAAAAATAGAAATGGAAGGAAAACTTCCAAACACATTTTATGAGGCCAGCATTGCCTTGGTCCCAAAACCAGACAAAGACCCCATAAAAAGGAGAATGACAGATCAATATCCTTGGTGAACACAGATGCAAAAATTCTCACCAAAATACTAGCCAATAGGATCCAACAGTACACTACAAGGATTATTCACCATGACCAAGTGGGATTTATTCCAGGGCTGCAAGGTTGGTTCAACACCTGCAAATCAATCAATGTGATACAATACATTAATAAAAGAAAGAACCATATGATATTCTCAATAGATGCTGAAAACGCATTTGACAAAGTACAGCATCCTTTCTTGATCAAAACTCTCCAAAGTGTAGGGATAGAAGATACATACCTCAATATCATCAAAGCCATCTATGAGAAATACACAGCAAATATCTTTCTCAATGGGGAAAAACTGAGAGCTTTTCCCCTATGGTCAGGAACATGGCAGGGATGTCCATTATCACCACTGCTATACAACATAGAACTAGAAGACCTAGCCTCAGCAATAAGACAACAAAAAGAAATTAAAGCCATCCAAATTGGCAAAGAAGTCAAACTCTCTCTCTTTGCAGATGATGTGACTTTATGTGGAAAAACCCAAAAGACTCCACTCCAAATCTGCTAGAACTCATACAGTAATTCATTAAAGTATCAGGATATAACATCAATGCACAGAAATCAGTTGCATTTCTATACACCAACAATAAGACAGAAGAGAAATTAAGGAGTCAATTCCATTTACAATTGTACCCAAAACCATAAGATACTTAGGAATAAACCTAACCAAAGAGGCAAAGAATCTGTACTCAGAAAATGATAAACGATAAAGTACTCATGAAAGAAATGGAGGAAGAGATAAAGAAATGGAAAAATGTTCCATGCTCGTGGATTGGAAGAACAAATAATGTGGAAATGTCTATGCTACCTAAAGCAAACTACACATTTAATGCAAACCCTATCAAAATACCATCATTTTTTTTCAAAGAAATGAAACAAATAATCCTAAAATTTTTATGGAACTATAAGAGACCCCAAATAGCCAGAGGAATGTTGAAAAAGAAAGCCAAAGTTGGTGGCATCACAATTCCAGACTTCAAGCTCTATTACAAAGCTGTCATCATCAAGACAGTATGGTACTGGCACAAAAACAGTCACATAGATCAATGGAACAATTGAGAATCAATAGAGAGCCTAGAAATAGACCCTCAACTCTATGGTCAACTAATCTTTGACAAAGCAGGAAAGAATGTCCAATGGAAAAAAGACAGTCTCTTCAACAAATGGTGTTGGGAAAATTAGACAACCTCATGCAGAAAAATGAAACTGGATCATTTCCTTACACCACACACAAAGATACACTCAAAATGGATGAAAGACCTCAATGTGAGACAGGAATCCTTGAACATCCTTGAGGAGAACACAGGCAGCAACCTCTTCGACCTCAGCCGCAGCAACATCTTCCTAGAAACATCTCCAAAGGCAAGAGAAGCAAGGGCAAAAATGAACTATTGGGACTTCATCAAGATGAAAAGTTTTTGCACAGCGAAGGAAACAGTCAACAAAACCAAAAAACAACTGACAGAATGGGAGAGGATATTTGTAAACAACATATCAGATAAAGGGCTAGTATCCAAAATATATAAAGACTTTTTCAAACTCAACACCCAAAAAACAAATAATCCAATTAAGAAATGGGCAGAGGACATGAAGAGACATTTCTGCAAAGAAGACATCCAGATGGCCAACAGACACATGAAAAAGTGCTCCACATCACTTGGCATCAGGGAAATACATGTCAAAACCACAATGAGATATCACCTCACACTAGTCAGAATGGCTAAAATTAACAAGTCAGGAAATGACAGATGCTGGCAAGTATGCAGTGAAAGGAGAACCCTCCTATACTATTGGTGGGAATGCAAGCTGGTGCAGCCATTCTGGAAAACAGCATGGAATTTCCTCAAAAATTTGAAAATAGAGCTACCCTACAACGCAGCAATCTCACTACTGGGTATTTGCCCTAAAGTTACAAATGTAGTGATCCGAAGGGGCATGTGCATCCGAATGTTTATAGCAGCAATGTCCACAATAGCCAAACTATGGAAAGAACCTAGATGTTCATCAACAGATGAATGGATAAAGATTTGATATATATATACAATGGAATACTGTGCAGCCATCAAAAGAAATGAAATATTGCCAATTGCAATGATGTGGATGGAACTAGAGGGTATTATGCTGAGCAAAATAAGTCAATTAGAGACAGACAATTATCATATGATCTCTCTGATATGAGGAATTTGAGAGGCAGAGTGGGGGGCTTCAGGGGTAGGGAAGGAAAAAATGAAGCAAGATAGGATCAGGAGGGAGACAAACCATAAAAGACTCTTAATCTTACAAAACAAACTGAGGGTTGTTGGGGAGAGGGGGTATGGAGAGGGTGGTTGGGTTATGGACATTAGGGAAGGTTTGTGCTATGAAGTGTGTAAGCCTGATGATTCACAGACCTGTACCCCTGGGGCAAATAATACATTATATGTTAATAATAAAAAAAAGATAAAAAGAAAGTTTATCAGCAGTGGACAGAGTTAGTGTTTGAAAAAATCTGCTTTAATATAGGTAAAGCACTTTGTCTTCATAGAGAAAAAAAATGTGATGTAAGTAAACAAGGTGAAGTCACATTTCAATTCCATCAAAGTGTATTACTAAACTGAGGAGTGAGAAGGAGGAAGAGTGTTCCTCCATGACCTTCTGCTCAAACCTATCTGCTACTGTTGGAGTCAAACTGTCTGGGTCTGGATATGTTATTCATCCTGGGTCCTTAAGAAAGTAGTAGAGGATTTCTGTCTTTGGCCATTTCTCATTTTCTCGTAGATGTCCACATTAATATGTACAATTAAGTTGTGTAACAAAATGCTAATATTTGTGCAACAAATAATTGCCCTTCCTGTCCATTTATTTGTATAATAATTATAAATAAGTATTTCATTATACCTAACATACTAATTCTTTCTTCTGCCTTAGCTGATTATGATACTCATTCTTTTTGTGTATGTTCATACCTGCTACTCTGCTTTGATGCTTACAAAATTAAGGAACTTTGTTTCATGACCTAATCATTGTGATTAACAGCAATAATTTCCAATCTGCATCCAGTCCTACAGTTCTGCTCAGATGGTCAAAGGCCTTTCTTAAGGGGCCAGTGTGTGTGTGTGTGTGTGTGTGTGTGTGTGTGTGTGTGTGTGTGTTTTGTGTGTATGTGCATGTTTATGTATGCATGAGCATATGAGTATATACAAGTGTATGTGTACATGTGTATGGATCAGTATATATCTATGAATGTGCATACATATCTGTGTATGTTTGTTCATGTATATGTAAGAGGTATTACAAAAGAGTGAAGCTTCAGGACCCCGTTTTGTGTTACACTCACAGGAACTGTAACTATATCTCTTTTGTTTTTAAAGCTCCTTTTAAATTTGTTGGGCCACCTGGGTGGCTCAGTCAATTAAGCATCAGACTCTTGATTTTGACTTAGATTGTGATCTCAGGGTGACAGGACCTGAGCCTTGCCTCTGGCTCCACACACAAAAGGGAATTTGCTTGAGAGTCTCTCTCTCCCTCTCTCTCTGCCCCTCCCCCAACTTAAATCAATCAATCAATCTTTAAAATTAAAAAATAAAGCTCCTTATAAGTTTGTATATGGGAAAACAGTGTTAAAGAAAGAATTAAATTGTAAAAGGAGCTCAGCAAACAGCAAAAAACATTTACACCTGCTTTTCTAAGATAATTAAGGACATACACTTTAGCCCCACATATAATCTTTCAATTTAATTTTAGCAAATATATCACCCTCCACTTTATACTTTTTTCCTAAGCGAAATAGATTTCCATAAATAGCCATATTTTGATCCAGATTTTTTCTTTTTTTTTTTTTTTTTCTTTTCCCTGGCTCACTTTATGGAAGAATTATAATAAGCAGAAAACTTGGCAAAATTCAAGGATCAGAAAGAAAAAATAAATGGAATAGGGCTAGATAACCCATAAATCGTACAATAAGCTTTAGAATAATTGAATTAATTCTAATTCAGAAATGGTTTGGCCTAAAATAGTTTTCCTTGTCTGCAGTCTGCATATTTTCATATGCTTTCATAGAAATCAAGGCCAAATCACTTGGCAGAAATACATTTACCCACTATATTTTGTCACTTTACTAGTGACTCTGAAGTCTTCACTAAATTAGTAGAATTTATAAATAATTTATGTATTTTCTGGAGATTCCTGGAAAGTAGTGAACATTCATGGAAGCATATAGAATTATTAGTGAACACAGGAAACATACTTTGAATTTAAATTTCAGACATGTGGCAATATGGAAAAATTAAACAGCTTTATTTTTTCCTACTTTCAGAAATTAAATTTAAAAATGAGAATGTGACATTCTCATAAGTAACATGCAGACTGCATTGTATTTCCAATTTTAGACTGTCTGCACTCCATTAAGTTCTTAAACTTGGCATTAGGACAACCTCCCAGCCTTTAAACGATTCTTCTTTTTAAAGTGCGGGCTCCCGCTTTTTCTATTAGAAAATCTAACTCTTGTGTCTGTTTTACTCATGTATGATATTTTTGCCATACACATCTTTCCCACAAGCATTTTACTGCAAATACTGTTACCACATCACTAGTCAACTATAAGGCAATGTTGCCATAAAAGATTAAAAAAAAAAGCAAAAAACCAGAAAATTGATTGACGGTTTGTTGGTTTCATCAACTAGTTGATAGTTTGGTTTCATTTCTCCATTGATTCAGTACTCCCATTTTTATGTTGTATAAATCTTAGCCTTTATAATGGTCTATACAGTGCTTTTGAAACCACATTCCCCACAGAAATTTGGGATGTCTATCAATAGATGTGGTAATATGCCAAGAACACATAGCAGGGTAAAAGGTTTTCACAACACAATGTGAAGTTCTGATACGCATATGCATTCTAGTATGTGGAAAAAAATATTTCTTTTTGTATGAATGACTTGCTATTCTAGCTCCCATCTTCTCTTATGGTATACATAGGAGATGTAATATCTGCTAGTGAGTTTCAGGGGTTTTGGTATATTATCAGGGATCTCCTAAAGACAGAAAAGGCTATGGAGTCCTGAAGAATGACTTACTGAGAGTGAAAGTTTGGATACTGATTTGGATTAAGGAAGTCTTCCTGACTCCCCTCATAATGGCCCATGTATTGGTATCTGATAGTGAGTTTCAGGGGTTTTGGTATATTATCAGGGATCTCCTAAAGACAGAAAAGGCTATGGAGTCCTGAAGAATGACTTACTGAGAGTGGAAGTTTGGATACTGATTTGGATTAAGGAAGTCTTCTTGACTCCCCTCATAATAGCCCATGTATTGGTTAATGTTTAATGCCTATTTTTAGGGTATATATGCCATAAACAAATTAATAACAAGACACCTTGTTTGTATGTATCCATCTAGAACAGTGGTTCTCAACTAGGGTGATTTTCCCATTAAGGGGATATTTGGCAGTATCTGGAGACATTTGATCATCACATCCAGAGAAATGTTAATGGCATGTGGTGGCTAGAGGACAGTCATCATGGCATGAGGACAATAACAAAGGGCAAGTAGAAGTCAACAGAAGTTTTAATGAAATGCTTAAGGGCAACTGTGGGCTGTGATGGTATAGAATTTCTGGGAGATGCAGACACAAGGGGTGTTTACACCTATTCACAGGTTTGTTTCTTCATAACTTCTGCTGAATTATCATGAAAAACAATATCTAAGGAATATTTGAAGAAAACCCCCTTTTTCAGTGCAGGTGGAAGAGATGACTGCTAATGTAAAAACGACACACATACACACACACGCGCGCGCGGGCACACACACACGCACTCCATCCCCACCTTTGGTTTCTCTTTCAAAATCCTTAAGTCTCTATTGGAAAAGCAGTGAACAGTCTCAATTTCAAGACACAGGTAAGACTTGTTGCTGTGGGAAGAACAGAAAATACATAAAACTATTTCTATAGGAGGCACTAGAAATGTTCCTGAGCTCAGGTTTCTAGTCTAGTACAATTAGAGATCTCTTTCCCCTGTGGGCAGTGCACGAAACACACAATGACCACCACACATAAACCAGTGACCACACAATGACCACCACAGATAAAAGGTAGAATTTGGTTACCAGAAAGAAGGACAGGAACATTAATAAATCTCCAACATTGAGACCTAGGCACACACGGCCTGCATAAGACTGAGTTGGACCAGGACAACAGAGGACTCCCTAGGTCCCCAAAACAAGGTTAGCAACCACTGAAAAATTAACAACATCATTCTGACTCTAGGAGAGAGACAAGATGCCTTTTTTTTTTTTTTAAGTTTTATTTAACAGAGAGAGAGATCACAAGCAGGCAGAGAGGCAGGCAGAGAGAGAGGGGGAAGCACACTCCCCGCTGAGCAGAGAGCCTGACATGGGGCTCGATACCAGGACCCTGAGACCATGACCTGAGCCAAAGGCAGAGGCTTAACCCACTGAGCCACCCATGCACCCCGACAAGACGCCTCTGATGCACTATCTGGCAGGGACAGATGAACACCAAGGATGGTCTTTTAACTCTAAGTTAAATCTTCAGTCTAACATCTACTCTAAGTATAGATATCCTCAGTACTTTAAAGATATTGCTTCATTGTTTCGGACTTGTTTCTGAAGAAAAGTTTGCTTTGACATTTATCTTTGCCTCACTGGATGGAATATGTCTTTTTCTCTGGCTGCTTTAATAATTTTCCCTGTATCTTTTTTGTTTTTTTAAAGCTTGAATATGAGGTACCTAAGTGTGTCTGTGCATGAATGCATGTGTGTGTGTGTGTGTGTGTGTGTCTGTGTGTGTGCGTGTGCGCATGTGTGTGTATGTGTTTCATTTAAACTGCTTAGGTTCTCTGTGTTTCTTGGATTTGTAATCTTCTATTATTTCATTATTTGCATAAAATTCCCAGCCCTTAAATAGTTAAATATTTTTTCTGCTCTGTTCTTTTCTTCTGTTTGAGATTCCAATATATTGCCATGTGATGTCCCAACAGTTCTTGGGATCTCCTTTCTGCTCTTCTTTTCCACTCTTTTTGTTTGTGTTTCACTTTGGGTAATATCTTTTCATCTATTCTCAAGTTTATTGATTCTTTTATGTTTGTAATAAGTCTACTGATAAGTATGTTCAAAAGTTATTCAGCTCTTTGGTGTATTTTTAGCATTTCCTTTTCATTCTTCTAGTTTATATTTCTCTTTTGAAATTCTTTATCTGTTCACATGTTATTTACATTTTCAGTAGACTCATTAACATGTTAATCATTGTCATTATTAAGTACCTATTTGATAGTTCCTACATTTGAGTATCCTCTGATTCTAGTTCTGTTTATTATTTTGTTTTTGTTGATTTTTCTGTTTGCCTTATAATTTTAGATTGAACATTAGGCATCTCATTTACAGGACAGGAAAGATAAAGCTAAATAGAATTTATGCTTAATAGTAGGTATATTTCTTTTCAGGCTGTAAATGAAGAACATTGATTTAAACTCGTTAGGGGTTAGTTGGGTTTGGATTTTATTATTGCTATGTTAACTTCAGTGTTTTCAAAAACTTAAAAAAATAATTTGTAAAATATTCCTGTAAGACATAGATTAAAAATCAATTTTAGGGGCGCCTGGGTGGCTCAGTGGGTTAAAGCCTCTGCCTTCGGCTCAGGTCATGATCCCAGGGTCCTGGGATCGAGCCCCACATCGGGCTCTCTGCTCATAAGAGAGCCTGCTTTCTCCTCTCTCTCTCTGCCTGCCTCTCTGCCTACTTGTGATCTCTGTCTGTCAAATAAACAAATAAAATCTTTAAAAAAAATCAATTTTATAGACAAACTCAGGATCAAAAGGATAAGAAAAGTGTTCAAGTTTACACAACCAATGACAGAACATCTTAAAAAGCCAAGTGTACTACAAAGTCATTGCTGTTAAAGGCTACATATATAGCCTTCAGAACTTTAGAGCCCATGAGCATCTATGATAAGATAAAAACTGCTAGGTGAGAAGTTATGGGAGAGCTTCTGGCTGGTTTGAGTGCAACTCACATGTCTTAAACTTGTTACCTATAAGCATACTAGGAAAATGTGTGGTGATATTTTAGGAATGAATTTTGGTCATCTTTAATTTATCACATAGAGTAGGAAGGCCCTTAAAGTCTGGAAAAGTTTCTCAAAGGAAGATGGAATAACAAAGTATAGAACAGTAAATCAACTTTAATAACAATATGAAAGCAATTTGTGAATTAGTCATTTGTTCATCAAGAGAAAGTCTGGGTCAGTGAAAAGCCATATATGGTTTGTTTTCTTTAATTTTTTATATCCTCAGAATTGACCTCTACCTAACGTTGTTGAGACTAATGATCACACACACACACACACAAACACACTGCAAAAGGTTATGAAAAGTCTTATTACTAACATAATGAGGACTTCTGGGGAGAAGAGGGTAGCTCCCAAACAGGTTCAAAAATGGATTGAGAGAGAAATAAATGTTTTTGGCTTGATGTTCTTATGCTGGTTAGGAGCTGCGATGGGGTCGAGTGATTTCACCTGTGGCTTACACTTGCCAGTTCTAGAGAAGAGAATATTCAGGTTTTCTTCTGTATTTGACAAGATGGGGGCGGGGGGGTAAAGGTAAGGAGGAAGCTGTAAAGCTTAAAAGCTGTCATCAGTCAAACAAAATAGAGCCATGTCTTTCATTTAAATGATGAAATTACTAATAGATAACTTCATTTTATATTTGTTGTTTTAAGAATATTTGTTTTTGCTTTTTCCCTTTTCCCTCTTGCCAGGTATTTTTTGGTTCTATTAACCTGGGGTATGTGTTTAGTTAATTTCCTAACTTTGAATGTCCTGAACCAGCAGGCAGTAAGAGCCACATAAGGACCGGCCTTTGGCTACAGATTATTAAAGGAGATGCTTTAGATTTCCACCCAAATCCTGGGAAATTTTCCTTAGCATCTTTTTTCCTATAGACAAAATTGCACCCTTTACTGAATATGTAGTCCTTTCCAGTGTCCCTGGGTTTAAGTGATGATCTCATTTTTAACTCCCCACCTTATGTCTGTCTTGAGTATCATCTAAAACTCAAGGCTCTAGATTCTTTAAACTGACAAACAATATCAGTATTGTTGACCTATTTATTCTTTTCCTTTTCTATATCCTCTTATTTTTGACCCTTGACTGTTTAGAAAATATGTGAGTTTTATTTAGAAAAAAAAAATCTAGGTTTGAATTCATTTTCAGGACATTTATTTTACCATAATATTAGAAATGGACATTAATGTCTTTCCATTACATTTCATCTCCCCATTTAGACAAAGTGTTGGTAATTCTGAACAAAGCACTTAATGCTATCTATTCTGCATATAAGGAGAAATGTCAGAGCCATTATAATAGAAACAAATTTGAATATTTCAACTCAAAATACTAATACGTTGTGTATACCCATTTAGATATTTAAGAAATACTTATTTTTTATAGTTTACATGATCCACAAGATAATTTTTTATTTTGTATTATGAAGAATGATAAAATGCTATTTATAGAAGGGTCCCAATATTTTTGAGTCCCAATATTTTTTAAATGCTTCCAAATTTAGAGTATATTTACTTCTTTTTATTGTATTGTCTTTTTATTTATTAATTTTTCAAGAAGTATTTCAGGAGCATCCACATGTATGATGAAATGTTCTAAGACCTGGGTTTATAGTGGTGAGAAATAAACTTCATATAATTTATAGATCTCATAGTATGAATAAAATGTTTCTGCAGAGTTGGAATGTTGTAGAAGTTGATATTTTGTATCTTACATTCACCCTCAGGAAACTTCTCAAAGAATACTTTTTTTCAAAAAACAAATATAGTTAAATAAAATAGAAATTAGTTTATATTTAGATGATAAGAAAAATGTTTTAAGATAAAGTTACTAAGAATTTTTCATTATCATTTAACAACATTTTAATGATTGAGGAAACATTAATCATCCAGTTAGAAAAAATGGGGATCTCTTTGAAAAATTGTATTAAATAGTAATTCATAGACTACATCAGAGATTGCACTATCCTTTGTGTTTTTTAATATAAGTCTCATTTAAGATTTGTTGTCCTAAACTTGTTCATACATCAATTATTTTATTTGATATCATTGATATGATCAATATTGCAAAGATAAAAACAGTCTGGAATTAATACAGAAGGAGTCTAAAGATAGTCAACTAAATGAGACCCCACAAATGCTGGACTTAGATTTTCTTGCTTTTCCCCCAGAAAATGTTAGTGTGTAAAGTTCTAACTTACATTGTATCTTCAAAAGTATTCATACTTTGGGAACCCACAAACATAAAGACAATTATGGTGCTATCAATTTATTTATTAATTACAACCTCCTACTTTTTAACTGTAGGATCACCTCTGAGCAATTAATAAGATTTAATTAAATCATTTAATTCCATTGCAGCCATCCCATAAATAATTTCATAGTTTCCAAAAGCACAAATTAAAAAATTAGGAAATGTTTCTTCAGCAGTAAGATGCTGTAAATTAAGACACAGTAAATTATTGGAAAACTTGAAGGGGCACTGTCATAACAGTCTCACGGCAGCATCCCAAACATACTAATTTAAACACCTTCCAAAACACGAATTAACTTTAGATTTTGTTGTAAATGGTAATTTTATACCCACTGATATTCATCCTTTGTATTTCAGAGTGGGACTGGAGTTCTTCTAAGAATATCACTATTGAGGTTTAATTAGAGATCATATATAATTTTATCCCTCTCCTAACCCAGCTGGCATATTTGTTTTTGTTTAAGTAAGTTAGATTTGTTTCTTTTACTTTTTATGCATTCTTTTTTTCTTTTTTGAAATGTTATTGTCCCCACATTTTACATTTCATGAGAGCTACAGCACTATTATATTGAATTCTCTTTAAGAGAATACTATACAATTGTTTAATTCACAAAGTAAAGAATGAAACCATGTTAAGATGTGGAGTAATAAAAATTATCTTAGATCTTTTGTGTATCATATATTTAAATCTAATAACAGGCGGTTTAGTTATATTCAAGCAGAGTATTTGTGTTACAACTTATTTACAACAAAATGTATCTTAGTTCTTTACTTACTTTATATTGGAAAATGTAAATGATTTCATTAAGTACATAAAACAAACACACCCAAAAAATAGAATTTACCTTGACGTAGACATGAGGTGAGGTGAAGTGAGGTATCAGCTGAATTTTCAAAACTGGAAGGATTATTTTGAGTTGTCCTCAGAGTACCACAAACTACAGTTTCCTACACAGCCTATACCTGAAATTCTATTCGCATGTATTTCTTTTCATTTTATGTTAACCATTTGTCCTAGACACCTGTATTTGATAGCATGCTGACGTGAACCAAATACATTTTCAAAATGCAGTCACGAAAGGAGATTGATTGATACCAATTTGTTTAAGCTACAGACCCAGTGATTTGAATGAGCTTTTTGTGTCTTTTACTATTTTTTTTTTTTTTTAATTAAATTTTTAAATTTTTTAATAAACATATAATGTATTTTTATCCCCAGGGGTACAGGTCTGTGAATCGCCAGGTTTACACACTTCACAGTACTCACCATAACACATACCCTCCCCAATGTCCATAACCCACCCCCCTCCCCCGTGTCTTTTACTATTTTTAAGATTGCAAAATAATAAAATAATCTGTATATAGGAAATTTAGAGAAAGTCAATTACAAAAATCAGGAGAATTTGTAGTTTTAAGACAGGGCTGATCATCTTCTATGTCACCTCTTAACTACTGAAATGATTTCCTATTGATTGGTACAAAGTTCCTGTCCCCAGTCCCTGAGTCCCTTGTGCTATCTGTTCATTATGACTCCTTCCTGGAGACTCTGAGGGCCATGTTACTACCTACAGGGATTTTCTAGCACTATACTATTCACTGTAGTATCTGTGTTGGGTTGTTTCTTTCTCTATATAATTGTTAAATATGTTGAGTATCATCCCTGGTTTTAAGAGATATAGCCCTACTAAAAGACAAATTCCACATAACTATTAGTGATATGACCTATTATCTGTGTGTTATGACTTAAAAGTGTGACAATGAGAGTATACCAAAATTTGGGTAAATAAACCCGGAAGTGCAGTATTTACATATTCAGATGCTCTTTGTATAGTGAAATACCTGAGGAAAAATAGGAAAAACACTGAACAAATTTTCTGGGTCAGAGCCAATCTAAGATGGTTTCCCCCTTCCATAATTCCTAATGCAGTATTAGATAGATAGAGCAAGTGAGGTGGTGTGAAGTGCCTAGGCAGTTAATTAGTCTAGTTCTTTCCAAAAGCCTAAATGTTAGGCTGAAAAGAATGATGCCTACCACCTTGACACGGGATTCTTCCCTATCTGAGCAAGACAGCTTAGGAGATGTCATTCCGAATATATTAAAATGTAGTTCAGAAACTAATAGTCACTATATGGAACTTTTTTTGTCATTTGTCCTAGACATGCAAAGGTGGAGCCCACAAGTCAGAAGACAATTAGTGTTTTGAGATAGAGTGAGGGGGAGGGAGCAATGCAGGATTGCTACCTGTGGGTCTCTGAAAATGACTTCCTTGATACAATAATTGTTTATGAAGATCGAATATGCTAATTTGTGGAACACACCCAGCTTAGTGCCAGCACATTTTGAGAACTCAAAAGGTGATATTATTGTTATTTTGTATTTTATTAATGATTACAAGCAATGTTAGTTTTCTTGCCATTGGAGGATTTCTGTATTTTTTCCTGTTTATTATGACTTTTAAAAATGTCAAAAGAAAAATATCAAGGAAAGAGAAGATGGAGAGAAGGAATGGTTGGAGAATAAAAGGGCTCTTATCTGTTTATGTAAGATGAAGGCAGTGGTATTCATATGATTTACTTGTCAAAGTAACTTTCTATCTTTTTCTGCCAGTAGTTTCCATAAGTGACAGTTTAGTCAGTGATCTGTTTTCTTTGCTTTCCTCTCTTGACTTCATTTGGTGATTCTTCCCACATCATCACCAAGAAATATTCAAAATACTACTTAGGACCTTTGTTCTTTGTTATTCTTGGAATTTTGGGATAGAAATACACATAAGCAGTAGAAAAACTTGCCTATGGTATACCAAATATCAATCCAGCTGCATGTTTTTCATCTTTACCAATTCTGTTTGTTTCTCAAAATGTTAGTTTCAGTAGAAAAGATGACATGATTCCATTGTTCAAATTGGAGAATTTCCTTTGGCTTTATAGTGCACCTTGTTTTCTTCAGACAAAAACTGTCTAGTAAGGCAATTAAAACCACCCAATTCTGATTTGAAGTATCTCACAGAATGAATAAAATTATTTTATTACAATTGAATTATTTTAAGCCTTAAAGAATTTTACAAAAAAGGTTCTTCATAAAGACTAAGAAAAAACAATCTCCAAACAAATGTTAACTCGATATTCTTTTTCATTTGTTTGTTTATTTGTTTCAAGCTTTTACTTAAATTCTAGTTAACATACAGTGTAATATTTGTTTCAGGAATAGGAATTAGTGATTCATCACTTACCTATAATATCCAGTGATCATGACCGCTAGTGCTCTCCCTAATGCTCATCAGTCATCTAGTCCATTCCCCCACACATCTCCCCTCCAGCAACCCTCAGTTTGTTATTTATGGTTAAGAGTCTCTTTTATGGTTTGCCTGTTCTCTCCCCTCCAACCCCACCTTCATCTGTTTTGTTTCTTAAATTCCACGTATGAGTGAAATCATACAATATTTGTCTTTCTCTGACTGACTTATTTTGCTTAGCATAATACAGTCTAGCTCCATCCGTGTCATTGCGAATGGCAAAATTTCATTCTTTTTTCATGGCTGAGTAAAATTCCATGACACATATGTAATCTCTTTATCCATTGATCAGCCCATGAGCATTTGAGCTCTTTACATAGTTTGGCTGTTGTTGATAAGGCTGCAATAAACATCAGGGTGCAGATAGCTTTTGAATCTGTATTTTTGTATCCTTTGGGTAAATACCTACATTGCAATTGCTGGGTTTTAGGGTAGTTCTATTTTTAACTTTTTGAGGAACCTCCATACTGTTTGCACCCAGTTGCATTCCCACCAGCAGTGTAAGAGGATTCCCCTTTTTCCACATCCTTGACAGTATCTGTTGTTTCCTGAGATGTTAATTTTGGCCATTCTGACAGGTGTGAGGTGATATCTCATTGTAGTTTTGATTTGTATTTCCCTGGTGATGGTTGATGTTGAACATCTTTTCATGTGTCTGTTGGCCATCTGTATGTCTTCTTGGAAAAATGTCTATTCATGTCTTCTGCCCATTTCTTAACTGGATTATTTGTTTTTTTGGTTGTTGAGTTTGATAAATTCTTTATAGATTTTGGGTACAGTCTGATAATCAGCAAAGAAATTGAATCAGTAATCAAAATATCTCCAAGTAAACCAAAGTCCAGGGCCAGGTGGCTTCCCAGAGGAATTCTACCAAACATTTAAAGAAGAGTTACTACTATCCTTCTCAAACTTTTCCAAAAATAGAAATGGAAGGAAAACTTCTAAACTCATTCTGTGAGGCCAGGATTACTTCCATTCCAAAACCAGACAAAGTCCCCACTAAAAAAGAGAATTACAGGCCAATATCCCTGATGAGCATGGATGTAAAAATTCTCAACAAAATACTAGCAAATCAAAATTCAGCAGTACATTAAAAAAAATCATTCACCACTATGAAGTGGGCTTTATTCCTGAGCTGCAAGTGTGGTTCAATATTTACAAATCAATCAACATGATACACCACATTAATAAAAGAAAGGATAAGTACCATATGATCCTCTCAATAGATGTACAATTGAATTTTATTTATAGAAATTAATATTTTATATTTTTATTTTCATACTGTGTAAACTTCCCAAATGATACATATTTTAGAATGTCATCTATATTATTGAGTGTTGCATGTGCACTTGAGAAGAATATATATTCTGCTATTTTTGGTAAGCTAAAATATAACTTATAAAATATTTTATATATTTTATAAGTTATATTACAATTCACTTATAAAATATTTTTATAAAAATAAAATGACATAAAATATTTTCTATAAGAGTTCCTATTTCTTCTAAGAACTTATAATGGAACTATTCACTCAATTTTATTGATCATTTTTAGTATATTATAAAATACACTTTTTTATGGGGCCTAATTGGGTATCAGATTTATTAGACTTAATTAACTGTCCAATATTATAGAGATAAAACCTACTAAATTGAAATTCATTATTAGATGGACTAGTTTGGGAGTTCCTATTTATGTTTTTCTCCATCTCTCCAACTGTGATTTGTCTTTTATGATTTCCTTTTTGTTTTTCTAATGTTTAAGTATAAAGGATATGCTACCTTCATAAAATGAATTGAGTTGATTACATCTTCTATGCTTTAGAGTAGCTTATATGAATTGAGGATTAGCTATTTCATAAAAGCATCAAATAACTATCCTATGAAATTATTTGGTTCCAGAATCTTGGTGGATGTAATTCCTTGCTAATTTAAAAATATTCACCAAAGTCGTTGGTCTATTTAGGTCTTATTACATAATGAGTAAATTGTGTTTATTCATATATTTTATGATAATCTTCTTCAAATGGAATGTCAAATTTGTTGTATTATTTATTGTAACTCTATTTCTTATATTTTTAACTTACCCAGCACTTGAAAAGAATTTAGTTATGTTTATTTCCTGGTTTTTGTTCTTTATTCAGTTAAAATTTCCAGAGCAGATGATACTTACTTATTATTCTTGAAGAAAAATCTTTAAGCTTTTTATCAATTCTTAACCATCTCTGGTTTTAGTTCACGGTGTTTTTTATTCTTTCCTTGTTTTATTTGTCAAACATTATAAACTGAATGCTTTCAATGTATTTTATTTTTTCCAACTTAATATATGCAATGCTAGGATTTTTGCTTATAGATATTTTAGAGCTATATCTTGTAATTTTTAAGATGTAGGATTTAGAAATAGATATTTATTATAATATTTACTTACTATCTTCAAAAAGAAGTTGGCCTGCCTTGAAAGTAACCATATTTGCTGCTATCCACAGCTAATACTTTAGGGAAGCATTTGACTCAAGTAAGATAATCCTCAAGCTGGACAAAACAAACTGGACCAATTTATATCTATACCTATATCTATATCTGTATCTATATATTTATATGTATATCTACAATTATATACACATGTAATACATATACACATGTACATATATGTCTATTAATCTGTGCATGTGTACGTACATATACATATATAACCATGTAGGTTACATATAGATCCATATATATTGCATATATATCACATATATGTTCCTATGTATTCAGTTGTACATGTACTTTTTATTGTGTTGATATGCATCATCCAAATATATATATATATATATGTTTGGCTGTAGTTGTGCTAAGTTGTCAGGGCTCAACTGTACCTAGAAAAGTTCACTTCCATGTCTTCTAAATTTGAAACCCACACTAGAAGAGTAGGCACCATCAGGTATGCATGTTCACATGGTGAAAGTAAGAGGACAGAGACCAAAAGGAAAAAAAAAATGGATAAAGACAAACCATCAAACCATAAAAGTGCAAACAAAATTTCTGTTTGGAGGGCGTTTGGGTGATTTAGTCAGTTAAGAGTCTGCCTTGGACTCAGGTCATGATCCCAGAGTCCTGGGATCAAGTCCCACATGGGGCTCTCTGCTCCGTGGGGCGTCTGCTTCTCCCTCTGCCTTTCTCTCTCTCTTCCCCCCTGCCTCTCTCATGAATAAATAAATAAAATCTTTTTTTAAAAAAATTTGCTTGGATATTGCATACATCAGGTTAAGTCATTTTTCATTGGCCAAAGGAAGTCACCTGGTCAAGCCAAAGGTCAAAAGAAAAACACCCTCTTTCTACATGGAAGTATGGCATGGAAAGGAAGACAAAATAATAATCTTGAATAAATAATATAACTGATCATAATTGTCTAGCATAAAACCTTTTCTGCCAAAACGTTCCTTATTTTTCCTTAGTTTTCGTCTTTACTATAATACATCAGACATTTGCCATTTAATGAATATTTACATAATATATTTTTCCACTTTTGTACCTTTGTGCTTTTAGAATGCCTTTGGCTTTTTTTTTCCTTAGGTAGATACAGACTCTTTGGGACACTAAAATTTTACCCCTGAAAGTTACTTGATGGTTCTTTGAATCTAGGAAAAATAACAAAGTCAGATGGAATGGGAAAAAATAAGAAATATCTATAATAGAGAAAAGGAAATGAAACTTGCTTCAAATAACAAACAAAAACAAAAGATAATGATTTGAAAGGATCCATTCGAGCTAATAAGAAGGACACTTACTTCCTTGATGAGAGCATTCAAGAGAGTGACAGGGATATTATTTTATAGGATAGATGAGTAAATGAGAAGAGAGGGATCATCTTTCTTAACCCCCCACTATTTTCCAAGAGTATGATGCTCAGTTAAAGTTTAACCGAGTCTTATAAAACTCAATCAGCAAAACAATACTCTGAGGTACGGCTCAAAAAAGTTACTCATTTGGGCTCACCTGGATGTCTGCCTTCAGGTTGGGTTATGATCCTGGGATCAAGCCCCACATCCAGCTCCCTGCTGAGCAGGGAAGCCTGCTTCTCCCTCTCCCTCTGTCTGCTGCTCCCCTTGCTTGTGCTCTCCCTCTCTCTCTTTTTCTCAAATAAATAAAATCCTTACAAAAATTACTCATTTATCCAATGGCACACATCTTAGCTTGGATTCAAATCCAGTTATAAGTGATTCTAAAACCTGTCTTTTCCTCAAACTTCTCTTCTTTTCCTTACTTACAAAAGAACTCAGATTTCTCATCTAGACGGAAAGGAAATATGGTAAGATGGCATTATGTATATCCTTCCAAGCCTTGATCAACGTGGTTTTCATAGATAAACTCAACTCTAATCAATAATATTTTTAATCTTCCAATATAACTTTATAACTTATTTATTTATGTTTTGCTTATTTTTGAATGACATTCTCATGTTCAGATCAGAAGTTTGACATATTATGTTCATTTTGAGGAGCTGAAGGCCACCATAATGCTGATTTCTTTTAAATCATTATTTATATCTTCCCTTATTGATAGTCATTAAGGATTTCTGTTTTAAAGTACTAAATTTAATTTTTAATAAGTATATTTGTTTTCATCTCTTTGTGTACATATAAGAAGTATATGTGTACATATAAGTGTGCATGTACATTTAAGAATATGTACATATTTGTGTATTGTACATATAAGAAATGTATGTATACATACAGGAAATGTATATTTTACATTCATGAAAATGATACTGCCAGATCATGGTTGAAAGCATTTACATTTTAATGCTAAAAATTGCCCTCTAAAAATAGAATCGACCAATTTATATTCTGTTGTAGGTCAGTTTTCTTTTTTATAGGAAAAAAAAAATCTGAAACAGATCATTTGCAGATAGATTATTGGGCAGTAGTTTCAGGAAAAAAATCTTATAAAAGGGCAGTGGAAGCATGATTAGGAAGAATTTGAACCAATATGCTGTTGCAACAAATACTTTAGACAATCCGGCAGAAAATATTTAGTTTGATATGACCTTTCATGAAATGTACCCAACTGATACAAAAGAACTAGGTTTTTGTAATTCCAGTATCTGTCATTGGAGACAAGATGCCCTCAAACAGGGGCATAATCTTGGGTGAAGCAGCCACCTTAGCTAAAGGCCATTGTTGGGAAAGGATTCAGATGTGAACTTTTACCTGACAATACTTCTGGCCACTGGAGGCTGAATGCCTTGATTCTAAAAGATGACATCTGGGAAGTACATCACAGCATATGCTATACTCTATCCTGTGTGCCACTCGGATCTACTTGCTTCTGATATGTCTCATATCAGCATATCATTGGGTGTACAGTTGAGTTCAGATAATTTTAATGACTTGCTGAAAATCTATACAGTTTGTGCTAGAACTAAATTTCAAATGTCCATTCTATTGAACAAGCATTTGTTCAATTCAGGAAAGCTTAACATTTTGTGGGAACAACACTGTAAGAGCAATTAGTGGCTTCCATTATTGACCCTGCAAGCCACTCAGTTTTTGTGGGTTTATTTCCTCATATATATGATTAGATAAATTTTGTAAATCCTTTTAGTTTATTGACTACTATTTCTGATACAAATATTTGAAAATATATATAAGTTGAAATTTAATGTGAGAAAATATTTATAATGAAAGAAAAATCTTTTGAATGATAATCTTGTTTCTTACGATATAGAAATTTTTCTAAGGAGACATCTGTTACATTTTATAAGCAAAATTTAAAAAAATATTATAAACTGTTTTTATTATGTTATGTTAGTCACCATACAGTACATCATTAGTTTTTGATGTAGTGTTCCATGACTCAATGTTTGCATATAACACCCAGTGCTCCATGCAATACGTGCCCTCCTTGATACCAATAAACTTTGAATTATAGTTAAATATTCTTAGCTAAAAGTAATATTGTGAAGTACAGAAAGATAATCAATTTTTTCCACTGTTAACTTATTCAAATTAACCGATTTTTAGAATATTATTTTATAAACAGTAACAAATATATATAAATAAAAGATGTATTTATGGTGAAAGTCCTTAATTATCAAATGTATTATCAATAGACTCATAATTCAGAGTATCATAGGTTTGCTTAAAATTTATAATAATTGAAGATTTTTTCCCAGGGTAGTATAATAGTAGACATAATATCGTATGGGGATATTTTCACTTAACTTTTTCAGCATTTATTTAATATTTTCATTGTTTTGTCTGTTTATTATAATTTAAGTGATATGTATTTGAATTTATGTGGCTATGCAAATGCCTATAAAATACTATTATTGAAGCAAATTATGCAACATGAGAATTTATGTAGCCTTCCCTGAAAAAAAAACTACATAAAACAAAAGCAAATTTGCATGTTTTGCTCTTTAAATCCATTCATGAGCTAATAAAAAAAAACATTCAATTTATAATTCATAATAAATACATATAGGAAAGCCATGATGAGAATAAAACATTCATTTTTAGGGTTCTGTCCTAGAGGAATTTATTAACCTACCATAGAGAATGTTTATACTTACATGACTTAAAGAACTTAATTTTATTTTATTATATTTATATTACATTGTTAATTTTAAGATTTATTTTCAAGTATAAGGGGAATTATAAGTCCTTTCTAAGAGAATTTTTCTGTGAAACACATGTTTTCATGTTTTATTTTCTATTCTATTCATATTGGTTATTTGCATATTTTTTGATTGTATGCTTTCTCTGAATCTAATTAGTGTCAGCAAGTTAATGTAATGGCTTAATTTAATGGAAGCTTAGAGTCCAGTTCTCCAAGTAAGCATTATATGGAAAATACTGTGAGCTATACTGTTATAACATATTTATTTTTTTCATCTTGGGAGTAAAAATATGCACCATTTCTCCAGTCTTGGGATTTGCAGGATAAATAAATATCATCAATGAATACCATAAATGACCCCTCGGTATGCTTAGTATTAAAAACAATAGTTCTGGGGTGCCTGGGTGGCTCAGTGGGTTAAGCTTCTGCCTCCATTTCAGGTCATGATCTCAGGGTCCTGGGATTAAGCCCCATGTCAGGCCTCTCTGCTCAGTGAGGAGACTGCTTCCCTTTCTCTCTCTCTACCTGCCTCTCTGCCTACTTGTGATCTCTCTCTCTTTCTCTCTCTCACTGTCAAATAAATAAATACAATCTTTAAAAAATATTTCAAAAAATAAAACAGTTATTCTGAAGACTTTGGAAATAAGCTTATATGTATGATTCTGGGGAGTGAAAATATAAGGAAAATGTTTAAATAGAAGACCTGATCACCTGACTGGTAGAAAAACAATAAATCAGGCTGGTGGGAAAAAATAAATTAAGTAGATAAACAGAAAGAAAGAGAAAGAGATAAGTGGGGAGGGAAGAAAAAAAAAATTTAATGGTAGATATTGAATTGGACTTGGTTACAGAGGAACTTGATCTTTCTCTAAACTGGGAATGTATTTTATTTTATTCCTGTATTAATAGGAAAAATATACAGCAGAGTTATATGTATACATGAAGAGCATAACTACAAATATTAATCTTCACCTCTTGCTTCATGTGTAGCAGAGGTGTAGCTATCTAAATTTGGACTTTTGTCCTTGTTATCACTTGAAGCCACCCTGACACAGAATAGTGAGGTAACACCTGCATAGTGTGTGTGACCTTATGGAATCTATAGTTATTCTTGTAACACCTATAAAAGAATAAAACTGTTACAGTTCTCCAGAGCAACTAATATATGTACACCTGAAGGCTCAGAAATGAAATGTTTGCCCTTTGTGTCATTAACTAAGTGTATTAGTTTCTTACTGCAGCTATAACATATTGCCAAAACTTAATGGCTTAATACAATACAGATTTCATTATCTTAAATTCTGGAGGTCAGAAGTCTGAAATGGGTCTCATTGAGCAAAAACTAAATTGTCAACAGGGTTGTACTCCTTCTGGAGGTTCTAGGGTATAATCTGTTTTCTTGTCTTTTCCAGCTTTCAGAGACCTCCCATTTTCTTGGCTTGTGGTCCCTTCCTCCATCTTTAAAGTTAGCAACAGAGTATATATATATTTTTTAAAGATTTTATTTATTTATTTATTTGCCAGAGAGAGAGAGAGAGCACAAGCAGACAGATTTGTAGGTGCAGACAGAGAGAAAAGCAGGCTCCCCACTGAGCAAGGAGCCCTATGTGGGACTCAATCCCAACTACCTGGGATCATGAACTGAACTGAAGACTGTGGTTTAACCAACTAAGCCACCCAGGTGTCTCAGCATAGTATCTTTAAATCTCTCTCTGGCTCTATCCTGCCTCGCTCCTCTGTATTTAAAGGATCCTTGTAACAATATTGAGTTTATCTGTATAATCCAGTGTAATCTCTTTATTTTAAAGTCTGCTAATGAGCACCACCAATTCCATATGCAACCTTAACTTTTACTGGCATGTAATAGAATACATTTACAGTTGTTAGGGATTAGGATATGATTGTCATTGAAGGGTGTCCAGTATTTTACCTAATATATCATGTTGTATTGCTTTGTCATATTATTGTGTTTTTAATAGCTTTAAAGTTGGCCAAGGGAGTACTGAACACACCTGCTAAAGGAAGACTGAAGACATGTATGCAAAAAAACATTGGGCTGGGAGTTGGAAGGTATAAATTCTAGTTCTAATTCTTCCCTTGAAGATATGTATTAATTCCACAAAGTCACACTGTTATCTGTGAGCCTAAATTTCCAATATGGGTTAGGTAATCTCTAAATCCTCATGAAGATATATAATAGAATTGACATTTATGGGAAAGAAAGAATGTCCAATTAACCAAGAAGCTTGTAAAATCAAAAGACTAAGCAGATAGTAGTAGACTTTGAGGATTATGAAATCCAGGACTCCACAAGAAAACACGGGTGATTTTTTGGCTCTCAGAATCAGACAAAGAAAAAAAATCCCAAACTCTGGATTGTTTTGCCATTTTCTGAGCCATACACTGAGAGATAATGCAACGTAAGGAGGTTTGCACATGGCCCCCAAATACCTTGATTTAATTGCAGAGAAGAGCTTGATATTAAGTGTCTTTTCTAACCCCTCCAAAATACAGTGCATATTATGTAATCAAAAGAAGTGAGGATCCAACCTTCATGTAAATTTCCATAGTTTGGGTACAGAGAGGATATGCAAGCCCAAGCATGCAGATAAGTTCTAGGATAGTTGAGAACTCTGATGTCTGAACAATAGAACCAGACACATCTTAAGGATTTTTAATGGATGAAGCAAAAGAACATTCAAAGACTGAGAAGGGCCCTGAGGTTTTCATGACATTTTAATCCAGTCTTCATAAATATATAATTAAATTTTTCATATGGCACTATAAAATTAATCTCAATATAACGTTCTTATACTGTGTTTTAGATATTTCTAAAATGTCTTGGATTAACATCAGAAAATGTGATATAAACTGACTACCATAGAATTTGAGAAAGACAGCACACACAAGCATATTAAAAGTGTGTGTGTGTTTGTGTGTATGCATTAAAGTAATTTATCATCTCTGGCTTACATAATTAACACATGACTGAAACTCAAGATTAGCATTTCAATATAACATGTTTAAATTTATTCTTCATGTCAGTGACATCTTACAAACAAAGGACTTTCATTGAATTAGAGATAGTAGAGATCAAGACTGTCTTTTTACTATGGATAATAGGGAATAGCAAGACCCAAAAGACCCAAAATATTTAGAGTAATGAGATGTTTGGTAAGCAGCGGGGATAGAGTTAGACATTTTAGGATCACATCAGGCTATTTCTGGACTCCAGTACAGATTTTGGAAAAGCTTCATGTTCGTAACCAGAAGTTGAAAACAGGAATTCAGGCTGCTGGTCAAGGCTTAATTCTGAGATCTATAGATGAGGCCATGCTCTCAAACATACTTTCTAAACACAACTGTGTTGCAATGACTAGAGTTACAAAAGTATTCTACTGTATTTTCTAGTGTCCAGAGGGTATAATAATGCTAGAGAGAGAGGGAGAAAAACAAACAAACAAAAACAAAAGATTCATATTTATTTCCTTCACCTTTCAAAAGTAGTTTACAAATTAAGTTATTTTCTCATATTTCCACTACTAAATTGTATCATACATCCTAAAGGAGATGCACAGAGCCTAAAAAATAAAATTACACTTGTACATGTACTAATGTACTAATGTAACACATGTACATGTACTAATAAAACACCATCCTAAATATCTTGACAAGGAAATCACCAAAAGCTAGAAATAGAAATGAAAAACTGAGGAGACTCAGATGACTGTCTCATAAGGTTATTTTATAGCATGATTTATGGACTAAGGACTGAGTTAGCCCTGCTGAGTGTATATTCACAGCAATAGTAAGTCACAATGATGCCCTCACTGAAGATCACTCAAGACTGTGCATATATTTTAAAAATAAAAGCCATACATATCTAAGTCTGCAGTTTTATAATGGAACACTTTAATTACTCCATGCTTAGAATATATTTATTGGGTACCTTGAGCATCACAAAACCATTTACCAGGTAACATATGGCTTCAGTGGTTCTGACATTATTACATAATTAATTAGCAAGACTTGTAGTCAGAAGTTTTTCTGTTTGCCACTTAAGCTAGTTTCTTATTTATTAATTTATTTTTAAATATTCTATTTATTTGAGAGATAGAGTGAGAACATGAGTGGGGGGGGGGACAAAGGGAGTGATAGAAGAAGCTTTCTTGCTGAGCAGGGAGCCCTACATGGGGCTTGATCCCAGGATCCAAAGATCATGACCTGAGCCAAAGGCAGAGGATTAACTAACTGAGCCACTCAGGGACCTGCAAGCTTTCTATATAAAAGATATTTAGCCAGATATTGAAGGCATAGAACAGGGTGCCTCAGAATAGCAATCAAAGTATTGATCCCTGAATAGATCTGTTTGCATTTTTATTGCAAATTTTTACTAAGCATGCCTTTACATTGTTTTTGTTTTTTTTTTTTAACTTGTAGTCAGAAGACATTGTTGGTGGCTCATTAGAAACACTTGTTCACCATTATTGTATAAACTTAACTATCAGGTTTTTTTTTTAAAGATTTTATTTATTTATTTGATAGAGAACATGAGAGGAGAGAGCTCAGTGGGAGAAGCAGACTCTCTGCCGAGCAGGGAGTCTGATGTGGGACTCAATCCCAGGACTCCAGAATCATGACCTGAGCTGAAGGCAGTTGCCTAACCAACTGAGCCACCCAGGCGCCCTAACTATCAGTTGACTAAAAATTCACCCATCGTACTTTTAAAAAAAATTTTATTTTTTTTCATTTTATTTATTTTCAGTGTTCCAGAATTCATTGTTTATGCACCACACCCAATGCTCTATGCAATACATGTCTTCCATAAAACCCACCGAACTCCTTAGCCTCCTCCCCTCCAAAACCCTCAGTTTGTTTCTCAGAGTCCAGAGTCTCTCATGGTTTTTCTCCTCCTCCAATTTCCCCCAACTCACTTCTCCTCTATTTCTTCCCATGTCCTCTGTTTTATTCCTTATACTCCACAAGTAAGTGAAACCATATGATAATTGACTCTCTCTGCTTGACTTATTTCACTCAGCATAATCTCTTCAAGTCTCATCCATGCTGATACAAAAGTTGGGTATTCACCCTTTCTGATGAAGGCATAATACTCCATTGTATATATGGACCATATCTTCTTTATCCATTCATCTGTTGAAGGGCATCTTGGTTCTTTCCATAGTTTGGTGACTATGGTCATTGCTGCTATGAACATTGGGGTATAATGGCCCTTCTTTTCACTACATCTGTATCTTTGGGGTAAAGATACCCCAATTTCAGGGTCATAAGTTAGCTCTGTTTTGAATTTCTTAAGGAATCTCCACACTGTTTTCCAAAGTGGCTGCACCAACTTGCATTCCCACCAACAGTGTAAGAGGGTTTCCCTTTCTCTACATCCTCTCCAACACTTGTTTACTGTCTTGTTAATTTGGCCATTCTAACTGGTGTAAGGTGGTATCTCAATGTGGTTTTGATACTATTTTTTATAAATGAAAGCACATTCTTTTTTTTTTTTTTTTAAGATCTTATTTATTTATTTGACAGACAGAAATCACAAGTAGGCAGAGAGGCAGGCAGAAAGAGAGGGGGAGGCAGGCTCCCTGCTGATCAGAGAGCCTGATGTGGGGCTCAATCGCAGGACCCTGAGATCATGACCTGAGCTGAAGACAGAGGCTTAAACCACTGAGCCACCCAGGTGCCCCGAAAGCACATTCTTAATATTTGTTTTATCCTAAATGGAGACAACTAAAGGGAAAACTATAGAAAAAATGTCAGTAATCTGAAAGCTAAATATCAGTTATTATGTAAAGTAGTAGATGCAATTCCAAGTGGCTGTAGATTCTGGTATTTTCCTTTCAGTAAAACTAAGAAAGAAACTTCTACCTTTAATGTAAACTTTTATTCTTTAAATTGGCAACAAAGATAAGAATATTACTTAATTCTCATTATGTTCATATTGGGCATATCCTTTGGCACAATTTCAAAAGATTAATTGACACTATAAAATTGCTGATGGGATAGGCAATAAAAATATGAGTAGATAGATTTACTGTGTATTTCTAATAATGACGGGTGATTTTTGATTAATAGATATTAAAGCTGTGTTATGGCATATCATGTCTTCTGAAGAGAACATGTCTTCTGTTACATGATTTTCCTAAAACAAGTGGTAGGACTACAGAGAAAGAGAAGAAAAAGCCAAAATACCAACATTTGCTTCTATTCTAAAGGGAGGAGAAAAGATATAATGAGGAGGGAGTTTGTTGATAAAGAATGAGCAAGGGAAGAGTAGCTGTCTAGTTGTTCTTAGGAGGATAACTAATGTTCTGGGACATTGGGTGTGAAAACAACAAAGAACAAGCAGGAATAAAGAGTGCCTTGGCCATCTGTTTGGCTGGTAGAGTGAGACATGATTAAATAAAGCTTTTATACTTAAAAGTAAATAAAAATTATTGGCTTTATTTAGCACTGTTAGTATATTACATGCACATGCACAGGTTAAACATCCAAATCTAGTGCTTTATTCAGACAAAGAGGAATATTTGATAATACTCTTCCTTTTCCTGAATTTTTGGTAAGAATTTGAGCAAAAATAAGCAAAATAGATAGACTTCTATATATAAACTGTAGATTTATTCCTTTTGCTTGTCTGATTGTTTTGAGACTTGCCTGGATTTCTACAGGTTCCTCTCTTCTAAGAATTTTATGGTACTTAACAGGAACTATATTCCACCCTACAATGACAAATACCTACAAACTTGTTCTTCAAAGTTATGCATATATATATTCATTTGTTCACTTCAACAGACATTTACTGAAGGGCTGCATCAGATACTGTTATAGGAACTGTGGATACACCATACTTCAGAAAGTCCTTGGAGTTGCCATTTACCACAAATGCAATAAAGTGGTCAAGAGAAAATGCAGCCACTCAGAATCATCCTGAGATGATTCAGGTATTAGATTTTGCAGACACAGGCATAACATAAAACAATATTATAAACATGATTAAGAATTAAAAAACAATTTTTCTTTTTTTATTATATTGAGTTAGCCAACATATACATCATTAGTTTTTGTTGTTGTGTTCAACAATTCCTTAGTTGTGTTATACCCAACTCATTGCTCATCACAACATCTGCCCTCCTTAATACCCATCACCTGGCTACCCCATTCCCCATCCCTCTCCATTCTGTAACCTTCAGTTTGTTTTCCTGGAGTCTAGTGTCCCTCATGGTTTGTCTCCCTCTCTGATCTTCCCATTCAGTTTTCCTTCCCTTCCTCTACGGTCCTCCATGCTACTCCTTATGTTCCACAAATGAGTGAAACCATATGAAAATTGTCTTCCTCTCCTTGACTTATTTCACTTAGCATAACCTCCTCCAGTTCCTTCCATGTCAATGCAAATGGTGGGTATTCATCCTTTCTGATGGTTGAGTAATATCCCACTGTATATTGAACCACATCTTCTTTATCCATTCCTCCTTTGAAGGACATCACTACTAGGTATTTACCCAAAAGATACAGATGTAGTGAAAAGAAGGGACACATGCACTCCAATGTTCATAGCAGCAATGTCCAAAAAATATACTTTTTTAATGATTAAAGTAAAATACAAGTAAAATAAATGAACAAATAGGGACTTTCATAAGATAAATGAAAACTTCAAAAATGGAATTTCCATAACTGAAAACTATAATCATTAAAATTTTAAAATAGCCTAGGTGACCTTCATATCCACTTGAGATTGCATAGAAAGACAACGATATTGAGAAAAGATAACTAGAAATTTTCCCTTGTGAAAAACAGAGAAAATACAGGTTAGAGAAAAAAGAACAGAACCTTATGGGCATGTAGAACAATATCAAATAGTCTAGCATACATAAAATTTAAGATTTGGAAGAAGAAGAGATAATGCTGCAGAAAATATTAGAAAAAATAATGGTTGAAAATTTCCCAAATCTAGTGAAAAACAATTTAGAGATTGTAGAAGCCTGGTGGCTGAAAGACGTATTTTTAGTTAATCAAAATTGAGGCACTCTATCACCAGTATGCCTAAAATAACACTAAAGGAGACTCTTTAGTTTAAAAAATATGTAATAAGATTGAAAACAGGTTCTCCTAGAAGAAATGATGAGTAATGATAATTTTAAATATAGTTTTTTTATGTTTAAAATATAAACAATTATTAACAATTATTATATTAAAATATAAGCAATTCTATTATGTTAAATTACTATAGTTATTTATCCATTCCACTATTAATGGACACTTGGTTTATTTTTTCCCAGTTTATGGCTCTTATGAATAAAGCCTCTATGAACATACTTACACATGTCTTTGGTGAATATACACTCATTTCTTAGATATGAATTGCTGAATCTAAACATATGCACATATTCAACTTCAGTAGATTCTGACAGTTTTCCAGTGTGGTACAAATAAAAAATCTTGCAGCCTTGTATGAGCATTTGTTACGTCAAATTCTTGCCAACCTTTGGTGGTTTCCATCTGTTTTATTTTAGCCATTCTTGTTGGTTGACATATTTTTAATGTTTCAATCACTGTGTATTTAAAATAATAATAAATTTAACAAGAATATTCACCCACAATTATCTCCCATATGTATTTCCTCCTGGGAACATTCCTGTATTCGTCTACTAGAGCTACCATAACAAAAAGAGTTACTTAAAATAAGAGAAATTTATTTTCTCACAGTTCTGGAGGCTAGAAGTCTGAAATGAAGACATCATCAGGGTTGATTTCCAGTGTGGCTTCTTTTACTGGCTAGTAGACTACTGCTTTCTTGTCATGTTCTAACATAGAAGTTTCTAACAAAAGAGGTTCTAACATAACCTCTTTTCTGTATGCATGCAATATCTGGTGTCTGTTTCTCTTCTTATAAGGACATGCATGAATCCTGTTGGATTAGGGCCCAACCCTTGTGACTTCATTTAATTCTAATTACCTCCCTAAAGCCTTGATTTCAAAATACAGCTACTTTGGGGTTTAGGGCTTCAACATATGAATTTTGGGGAGGAGAACACAATTCAATTCATAACAATTTCCATTCTTGCTAAAGTACATCTCCCAAGAGATCTTCAATAAAGCTTAGTCAGTATTAAGATTTTATTTACCCTTAAGTTTATATAAACTTTTAATATGATGAACAATTCAAAAATTTAACATACTTTCCAACATTATTCTGTCATCTTCTTGTGCTTGGGATGCCATTAATAACCTGCTTCCCTCTTTTTATTTCCTACCTGGAATTCCATACTTCCTATCCTCCTATTCTGTTCTGTATTTTTCTCTTTTCATCTTCTAGCAAACTATATTATTTACTGAATAACTATATATACTGTTTACTTTATTCCTCTTTTCTAATGTAGAAGCTCTGTAAGACATAAACCTTTGATATTCTATTCACTAATGTGTTCCATGCACCTGAAAAGAGTATCTAGCCCACAGTATATTTTCTTTTTTTTTTAAGATTTTTTTCTTAAATTTATTTGTCAGAGAGAGATATATATTTATACAGAGCACAAGCAGGAAGGAGTGGCAGACAGAGGGAGAAGCAGACTCCCCAGTGGGCAGGGATCCTAATGCAGCACTCACAGGACCCTGGGATCATGACCTGAGCTGAAGGCAGCCGCTTATCTGACTGAGCCACCCAGGTGTCCTTTATCGTATATTTTCAATAAAGAGTTTTTGATATGAATAAGAAGTGAACTTTCACATGGAATTTCTGCTGATTTGCCTTTCAGTGTGAACTAGAAGGAAGACAGGAAAGCACAGATAAGTTGCAGTTTGTGCTTACCAAAGTGAATTTAGGGAAGAGAGGATCACACTTAAAGATAAAAAATTCTAGTGTGACAGCCTGGGACTAATTACTTCCTTACCCAATACCTGCCTCTCAGTGAATATTTCCATACCACCAATGCATTCTTTCAGGGCTTGCCTATTTCCTAGGATTCAGCATAGCTGGAGAGTCAGGATTTGCTTGCCAACCATGCAAGGCATTACCTCTAACTATCTCTCCTTGTCCCTATTATCATCGCCACTACTGCTTCTAGCTGATACTAGGCTGAGTCTTCTGTTTAGCATGAAGTAGAGCAAGGGATTATTTACTAAGGAAAATGTGGACTACTATCCACAGCCTATTCCACATTCATGATACATAGCAGTTTTTCACTTCATCTGCATCAATCACTCCCATTCCTACTCAGACTCATATAGACATAAATAGAACTAGCAACTTCCTTTTTCTGCAAAGAATTCTGCTAGATTTAATGGCTTGGAAAAGAACCCAAAAGCCCATGCTGATTTGCCATTTTCCATAGCAAACTTCCGAATAGCTTCTATTTTCAAGATCCTAATGGGAAAGAACTATTACTGAAGAACCCCCGGGTGAAAGAAAGCCATTCTTCAAGACTGAGGAAAAAAAACAAAATGAAGACATTAAAATATTGCAAGTTTAGTATTCATAAATACTCACTGATAGAAACAGAGAAAGATAAACTTCTGTAAACAGGAAATCAAATAAAGAAAGAAGTACTAGAAAATAGTCACAGTGAGCAAAATAACAGAAAAATTGGCAAATCAATTGTCATTTTTATAAATTCAAATGTGATGATGTGTTAAAAATTAGTTGAGCCTAAAATACTAGATAAAAATAATGTAAGAAGAAAAGGTTGGCAATTTATAAAACCTTCTGACTTATGAGAATAAAAATATTAATTGAATTTAGACTTTATTAAAATATGTATTAAAAATGTAAAACTGGGGGAGGAGTTAAGATGGCAGACTAGTAGGAGCTTGCTTCTCCCTCGAATACAGCTACATCAACATGAAATAATTTTGAACAACAAGGAAACTTATCTGAGGATTAAGAAAACAATCTATACAATTGGAGGGAGAGAACGTGGCAGATGCAAGCTTGGGATGCAACAGCTGTGGTGCTGCAGAAGGGAGGAAGCCCTTTTCACACAGAGAAGTGAGGGGGAGAGGGAAAGAGCAGGAGAAAGAGAAGCAGACAGGGTTCATGGAAGATGCTGTGGTGTGGGGATCCCCTGGGTTGTGCTGGGAGAGAATGCTCCCCTTCCTGAGTACATTTGGAAGAAGGTATATTGCCTCTCCAAAGACAAAGGGCCTGCTGGGTTCCATTGAGCAACTGTTCAACAGCAGGGGACAGAGGTGCACACAGAGGACAGATAACCTGGTCACAGCTTTTCACTGGGCTCCACCATAGACTCCAGGCACCTAGGCAGCCATGCCACTGCTTTTCTGGGACAGAATGGAGCTAGGCACAGCACTATGAAGCTCTTCTCAGAGGGAGGAGAGCAGGTCCCCACCTTGTTGTGTCCTTTAAGATTTGGAGTTTTTAATCCCAGCAGTTAGCCAGAGATAAAACATAGGAGAACTTTGGCACCAGGCATGACAGCATCCCTGGCACAGACAGGCTGAGGGCGGGAATCTGATAAAAGTCTGGGATACAGGAGGAGAGATTATTCACTTTTCTGACCAACAGTGGCCATGACTTACCCTCCCAAGGGCCCAAAAGGTGGGTGAAGCCATCTTCCAACCCTTCTGCCTCCCACCCTTCAGCATAATCAGACTTAAGTGAGTTAAATAGCACCCCCAGTGGAGACTGGGGCTGCTTACACCAAACCCTGCCCCCTGCACCTGGCAGGGGCAATTTTACTAGTGCAGGTCTGACTGTGAGCCAAGGCAATGGGCTTGCCTATCTCTCAGAAGACCAACATAGCCACTCCACATGTACTAGGTCTACTGATTCCAGAGTGCTCCAAAGTGTGGGCTTTAGTTCTGGTAGAAATCAGATAAAGCATTTTATTTATTTTATTTTATATTTAGCTATTTATTTATTTATGTATTTGTTATTTTCTTTTTTCTTTGGTATCAGGCCTATAGTTTTTGGTTGGTTGGTTGGTTGGCTTCTTTCCTTTTCTTAATTTTTGGTCAGTCTTCGTCTTCTCCTTCTTCTTTTTTTTTTTTTTTTTTCATTTTCCTTATTTCTTTATTTTTCTTTGGAATCAGGTTTACAGTTTTTTGTTTGTTTGTTTGAATCAGGTTTATATTAACACTCAAATCAAAGCATATCTAGTTAAAGGTCCAAACACTCCCCACTGCAAGCAAGGAGGAACTCTGCAAAGAATCGATCTGTGGGAGAGAGTAGCCAAAAGAAAACAACAGAATGTGCATAGCATACACCAGTCAAAGAGGCATAGAGAACTCCCCACAAAATCAATAAAAACGTGTCAACACCAAGACATATCATAGTGAAACTTGCAAAATACAAGGATAAAGAGAGAATTCTGAAAGCACCCAGAGAGAAAAGATCCTTAACCTGCAAAGGAAAACACACAAGGTTAACAGCAGATCTTTCCACAGAAACATGGCAGGCCAGAAAAAGAGTGGCATGATATATTCAATGTGCAGAAAGGGAAAAATACGCAAGCAAGAATACTATATCCAAGCAAGGCTGTCATTCAGAATAGAAGGAGAGATAAAGAATTTCCAAGCAAGGAAAAATTAAAGGACTTTGTGAACACTAAACTAGTTCTGCAAGAAATATTGAAGGGGACCCTTTCAGTGGGCATGAGAGAACAAAAGTAACAAAAAAAGAATAGAGACAATCTATAGGAACGAGAAATTTACAGGTACTACAATGGCATGAAATTCTTATCTATCAATAATTACTCTGAATGTAAATGGACTAATTGCTCCAATCAAAAGACATAAGGTATAAGACCCATTAACATACTGCTTGTAAGAAACTCACACTAGACCCAAAGACACCACAGATTGAAAGTGAGGGGGGGTGGAGAACCACTTATCATACTAATGGACATCAAAAGAAAGGTGGAATAACAATCCTCATTATCAGACAAAATAGATTTTTAAGCCAAAGACCGCAATAAGAGATGAAAAAGAGCCCTATATCATAATACAGGGTCTGCCCAACAAGAAGATCTAACAATTATAAATATTTATGCCGCTAATGGGAGATGCCAAGCATATAAATCAATTAATAACAAACCTAAAAAACCTCACTGATTATAATACAACAGGAGGGGACTTTTACACCCCACTCACAGCAATGGACAGATCATCGAAGCAGAAGATCAACAAGGAAACAATGATTTTGAATGACACACTGGACCAAATGGACTTAACAGGTATATTCAGAGCATTTCATCCTAAAGTAGCAGAATACACATTCTTTTCAAGTGCACATGGAACATTCTCCAGAATAGATTACATACTGGGTCACAAATTAGGCCTCAACAAGTACAGAAAGCCTGAGATCATACCATGGGTATTTTCAGACCACAATGCTATGAAACTTGAAGTCAACTGCAAGAAAAAATTCTGAAAGGCCCTCAACATGTGGAGATTCAAAAAACATCCTGCTGAAGAATGAATGTGTTAACCGGGAAATTAAGGAAGAAATAAAATAATACCTAGAAGCAAATAAAAATGAAAATAAGACAGTTCAAAACCTTTGGAATGCAGCAAAGGCAGTCATAAGAGGCAAGTATATAGCCATACAAGCCTAGCTTAAGAAGCAAGAAAAGTCTCAAATATACAACCTTACACCTAAAGGGAGCTAGGAAAACAACAGCAAATAAAGGATAAAACCAACAAAAGAAGAGAAATAAGATTAGAGCAGAAAAAATGATATAGAAATGAAAAAAAACAGAACAGATCAACAAAACTAGGAGCTGGTCCTTTGAAAGAAATAATAAAATTGATAATCCCCTGGTCAGACTTATCAAAATGAAAAGAGAATGACCCAAATAAATAAAATCACAGATGAAAGAGGAGAGATCACAACCAACACCACAGAAATACAAACAATTATAAGGGAATATTATGAGCAATTATATGCCAACAAATTGGGCAATGTAGAAGAAATGGATAAATTCTTAGAAATATATAGACTACCAAAATAGAAACAGGAGGAAATAGAAAATTTGAATAGACCCAAAGCAGCAAAGAAATAGAAACAGTCATCAAAAATCTTCCAACAAAGAGTCCAGGGCTTGATGTCTTCTCTGGGGAATTCTAAAAAACATTTAAAAAAGAATTAACACCTATTCTTCTGAAGCTGTTCCAAAAAATAGAAATGGAAGGAAAACTTCCAAACTCATTCTATGAGGCCAGCTTTATCTTGATTCCAAAACTAGAAAAAGACTCCACTAAAAAGGAGACTGACAGACCAATACCCCTAATGAACATGGATGCCAAAATTCTCACTAAGATACTAGCTGATAGGATTCAACAGTACATTAAAAGGCTTATCACCATGATCAAAGGGGATTTATTCCAGGACTGAGGGGTAGTTGGGTATCTGCAAATCAATTAATGTGATATACTACATTAATAAAAGAAAGGATAAGACCCATATGATCCTCTAATATATGCAGAAAAAGTATTTGACAAAATGCAGCATACTTTCTTGATAAAAACCCTAAAAAAACAGAGTTGGAAGGAACATACCTCAACCTCATAAAGACCGCATACTAAACACCCACAGCTAATATCCTCAATGGGAAAAACTAAAAGCTTTTCTCTTAAGATCAGTAACATGGCAGGGATGTCCACTCTCACCACTGTTGTTCAACATAGTACTAAAGTCCTAGCCTAGCAATCAGACAACATAGAGAAGTAAAAGACATACAAATTGGCAAGGAAGAAGGCAAACTTTCACTCTTTGCAGACAACATGATATTCTATCCAGAAAACCTGAACGTCTCCACTAAAAAATTGTTAGAAGTGATACATGAATTCACCATGTCACAGATTAAAAAATCAACATACAGAGATCCGTTTTATTTCTATACAACAATAATGAAGCAGCAGAAAGAAATCAAGCAAGCAATCCTATTTACAACTGCACCAAAAACCATAAGATATCTAGGAATAAACCTAAACAAAGAGGTAAAAGATCCATATGTGGAAAACTATAGATTACTTTTGAAAGAAATTGAAGAAAACACAATGAAATGGAAAAACATTCCATGCTCATGGATTAGAAGAACAAATATCATTAAAATGTCTATACCACTCTATGCAATCTGATCAAAATAACACTAACATTTTTCTCAGAATTAAAACAAGCAACCCTAATATTCATGTGGAACCAGAAAAGAACCCAAACAGCCAAAGTAACATTGGAAAAGAAAGCCAAAGCATGAGGTATTACAATCCCAGACTTCAAAATGTATTACAAAGTTGTAATCATCACAACAGTATGGTACTGGCATAGAAACAGACACACAGGTCAATGGAACAAAACAGAGAACCCAGAAATGGACCCTCAACTCTATGGTCAACTAATCTTTGACAAAGCTGGAAAGAATATTCAATGGAAAAAAGACAGTCAGTCTCTTCAACAAATATTGCTGGAAAACTAGAGAGCGATGTGCAGAAAAATGAAACTGGACCACTTCCTTACACCATAGACAAAAAAAAAAGAAAGAAAGAAAGAAAGAAAGAAAGAAAAGAAAAGAAAGAAAGAAGAAAGAAAGAAAGAAAGAAAGAAAGAAAGAAAGAAAGAAAGAAAGAAAGAAAATGGATCAAAGACCTAAATGTAAGACAGAAAACTGTCAAAATCCTAGAGGAAAACACAGGCACCAACCTCTTTGACCTCAGCTGCAGCAACTTCTTACTAGACACATCTTCAGAAAAACAAAAATGAACTATTGGGACCTCATCAAGATAAAAACTTCTGCACAGCAAAGGAAACAATCAACTAAACTAAAAGGCAATCAATGGGAATGGGATAAGACATTATATGTAAATGACCATATTGGATAAAGGGCAAGCATCCTGAATCTATAAAGAACTCATTAAATTCAACACCACCACCCCCCCAAAATTATCCAGTTAGGAAATAGGCAGAAAACATGAACACACATTTGCCCAAAGAAGCATGCAAATGGCAAACAGATATATGAAAAAATGCTCAACACCACTCATCAACAGGAAAGTACAAATCAAAACCATAATGAGATACCACCTCACACCTGTCAGAATGGCTGAAATTAACATCTCAGGAAACAACAGATGTGGGTGAGGATGCAAGAAAGAGGAACCTTCTTACACTGTTGGTGGGAATGCAGCATGGTATAGCCAGTCTGGAAGACAGTATGGAGGTCCCTCAAAATGTTACAAATATAACTACCTTACAACCCAGGAATTGCAATACTAGGTATTTACCCACAGGATACAAAAGTACAGATTCGAGGGGACATATGTATGCCAATGTTTACAGCAGCATTATCAACAATAGCCAAACTATGGAAAGAGCCCAAATGTCCATTAACTGATAAATAGATAAAGAATAGAATATATATATATATATTATATATATATATATATATATAATGGAATATAAATAATGGAATATTACTCAATCTTCAGAAAGCATGAAATCTTGCCATTTCCACAGTGTGGATGGAACTGAAGTGTATCATGCTACACAAAATCTGTCACTCAGAAAAAGACAAATAGCACATGATTTCACTCATATGCAGAGTTTAAGAAACAAAACAGGTGCTCTGTCTGCTTGCACTCTCTCTGTGTCAAATAATAAATAAAATCTTTTTTTTTTTTTAAAGAAACAGAACAGATGAACATAGGGGAGGGGTGGGGATGTGCCAAATGGGTGATGAGCACTCAGGAGGGCACTTGCTGGGATGAGCACTGGGTGTTAATATGTAAGTGATGAATCACTAAATTCTACTCCTAAATGCAGTACTACACTGTATGTTAGCTAACTTGAATTTAAAGTAAAAAAAAAAAAGTCAAAGCAACAGTTAAGATAATATAAACATATTATTTTAATCACAATTGCAGATGAAATTGGGATGAAAGAAAAATAATTTTTAAAATTGTCAAACCAAAGGAAAATGGGGGAAAAAGATTTTCAAGGAAAACCTTATAATGATAAATTGCAAAAAACATTCCAGAATTAACTAACCCAGTAAATACAGAGGAATTAAACTTACTTCAGGCAAAGCTTATGCAATTATATTTCAAAAATCAAAACAAGAGAGATATACACTGAACATAAAATTTTAAAAAAGAATAAAATTGTTACACCATGCAAATACTTAACCAAGTAAATGTTATCAGACAAATATTGTCACAAAAATCATTTATAGGATCACATAATATTAAACAGATTAATCTACCAAGAATATATGATATAACACATATGAAGCTAGCAAATTTATTTCCTCAAATATATTAGTGCAAAATTATAACAAAAAAACAAGGAGGGACACCTGGGTGGATGACTTGGCTAAGCATCTCCCTTCAGCTCAGATCTTGATCCCACAGTGCTGGAATTAAGCCCCATATTGGACTCCCTGTTTAGCAGGAAGCCTGCTTCTCTCTCTGCCTCTCCTTGCTCTGCTCTCTCTCTCTCTCCCTATCTCTCTCTCTCTCTTTCTCAAAAACAAAAACAAACAAACAAAAAACAAGGAAAAACTTGTCAAGTCTTCAAACTGGGAGATTTTTCTAACTTAAAAATATATTCTTCTTTTTTTTTAAAAGCTTTTATTTATTTGAGAGAGAGAGAGAGAGTGAGAGAGCATGAGAGGGGAGGTCAGAGGGAGAAGCAGACTCCCCATGGAGCTGGGAGTCTGATATGGGATTCCATCCCAGGACTCCGGGATCATGACCTGAGCTAAAGGCAGTCGCTTAACCAACTGAGCCACCCAGGCGCCCCCAAAATATCCTTGAATATATGAATACAAGCCATGACTATCTCCTTTATCATGCTTCATTTTCTTCAGTACATGTATCACTTTGACTTCGATTTTAGTTATCACTTTTTTATCTCTCCTTCACTAGGATATAATCTCCTTTTAGGATTGGTCATTATCTTTAATACTGAATTCCTATGCTGAAATGGTGACCAGTACATAGTACATAATTAAAATAAAGAATCATTTCCACCCCAAATTATCTCAAATGATTATCTCCATTAATTAATTGCTTATTAGAACAAGGAAAATTTAAAATTCTAAGGAATTAATATAGGATACAATTCCTAAGCACAATGCACTTATATTGTGAAGTAAAAAAAATTAAAATCATATGTGAAACAAATATTTTGAATATTTTAAAATAAAGTACAGATAAAATGTTATATATTAAAATTGAGAGTTGTGGTAAACTGAGAGGAAAATTTCAAATTCTTGTACATTTAATACAAAAAGAAAGACTACATATAAAGGAGGTTGGTATTTAGTTCAGAAATTCTGGGTGAAAGAATATAAAAAAGAAGGAAATAATATTTTAAAAGGAGAAGAAACTTAAGAAATAGGAAAAAAAAAAAAAAACAGAATTTAACAAAACTTAAAGAAAAACTTCCTGAACTTTCATTTCAGGCAATATGGAGAATTAAACATTCTGAAAAACATGACTGAAAACAACTAAAAATAAAGAATAATAAGGTATAGAAATAATTTCCTGGTTATATCACTAAGCATTCCCAAGAAGATGAAAATAAAGGGAATGTGGTAACCCAGGGAAGCTAACAAGGTTCAAAGCTGGTGTTCACTTAGAGTGCGTTTACTGAACTCTGGTTAATTTGAGCTTCCATTCTTGCTGTATATAAAAATTAGTCCACAAAACTCAGGAGTTTTCTGTTGTTCTAAATAAACAACTATAAAATGAGAAAGAGAATGAAATTAAAGACATATCTAGGAAAAATAATCCAGAAATGGAAGACTATGGAAAAAACTGAAAGTCTTCTAACAGACAGAGAAGATAATCTGGATAAATTAAGGGATAAGCTATGCCCTCACAAGGGATGGCATCATAACATAAATATGTCAGTTTTCTTCCATTTTATCTATAAACTCAAACTATCCTATTAAAATTGCACTAATCTTTTGAGTAGTTTGAGAAATTTATTCTAAAAGAATGTGTGGAAAATGAAGGTCCACAAAGAGCTAAGTAAGAGTTTTTTTAATTTTTTTTAAAGATTTTATTTATTTATTTGACAGAGAGAGAGATCACAAGTAGGCAGAGAGGCGGGCAGAGGGGGAGCGGAAAACAGGCTCCCTGCTGAGCAGAGAGCCCGATGTGGGGCTTGATCCCAGGACCCTGAGACAATGACCTAAGCCGAAGGCAGAGACCTAACCTACTGAGCCACCCAGGCGCCCCTAAGTAAGATTTTTTAAATGAAGATCTAAGAACAGTGCCTGGGTGACTCAGTTAGGCATCTGCATTCTATTAGGGTCATGACTGCAGGGTCCTGGGATTGAGCCCCACATCAGGCTTCCTGCTCTGCAACGAGTCTGCTTCTTCCCCTTACTCTCCTCCTTTGCTCTCTCATTCTCTCTCTCTCTCAAATAAATAAATAAAATCTTTAATAAATAAATAGGCATATTGATAGATAATAGATGATAGATACAAAGATGATAAATGATAGAGAGGTAGATAGATAGATGATGATAGATAGATGATAGATAGGGGATCTGAGGAAAGAGAACTAAGTTGGCTTTCCAGGATCTTAGTTAAGCAACACCATACATTAATCATAAAAAAGAAAAAAATAAGACCAATGTAATACAATAGTCAACACAGAAAGAATCTCATATTCAAAGTGGAATTCAAAGTGATAAAAGTTAACAACTGACTAAAAAAGGAAAGAATGTTCATTGCATAATTTGGGGAAAATTGACTATATTGTATGAAGAGAAAAACAAATCTGAGTACCTATCATCTACCATTTAGAAAGGTAGAATTTATATATATTAAGCACCTAAATGTGAAAGGTAAAATATGAACTTAGAAGAAAAAGGAGGAACATATCTTAGTTACCCAAAAACAAAAGGTAAATCATAAACATTTGTAAGTTAGGACCACATATTGAAGTAATAGCTGCTCCTGGTAAAACCCAGAAAACAAACAATAGATTAAATTAAAATATTTATGTATCTCATATTATATAAATGTTACATATTAAGTCATTATGTTGTTCACATTTATATAAAAACACACTGAAGCTTACAAACTCTGAGAAGTGATAAGAGGGAGCAGTATTTTTTTAAAAAAAATTAACACTTTGGATCCAAGCTCTGTTATTTGCTAACTATAGAGCCACGAGCTAATCATTTACCCCCTTTTCCACCAATAAACTGGGAACAATAATACCTACACCAAAGCATTGTAAGAACTGGAGATAATGTAAGTTAAGTTACTAAGACAGGCAGCAGTGAAGAATATATGCTCAAAACTGGGATGGTTTTTTTTTTTTTTTTTTTAATCTTTTTCGCATACCCACCCTTTAGCACAGTGTTCAGTTAGGTTTAGGAAAATAAATGAATCCTCTATTAAGAAGAAATGCCAGCTGCCCATAGTTGTAGCTTTTGAAATCTAGCTAGAGGTGGTACTTAAGTCCACAAATGAGAGGAGAAAATAACTGGGTTATATAGATTATTGCTCCTTGAGGAGGAGGCAGACTGGAATATCTTTGAACATTACTTTGATCACTTGTTCAGGCTTAAGTGAATCTTATAAAGAATTGGATTTTAAGCTTCCTTAAATTATGAATTTAATCCTTAAATCTTAAATTAAGATTCAAAGCTTCCTTCTAGAGGAATCACTAAGATTCTCTACAGATTATGAGTTTACTTTAGAAATTAAAGACCTTGAATCTAACTAAAAAAAAATCTCCTAATTATTTTTAGCATAAGAAATTATTGCTCCTCAGATCTTTGGACTTCATGACTCAAAATCTATTGGAACATTAAATACCTATTACAAATTAACAGACTAAATCTACACTATGTTTGGAAAGATTTCACAATTGGTAACATTTACTCCAAAGTTTCACTGACCCCTAAAAGCATGCTGTTTCTTGGATGGCAGTTATGAGTTTCCTGATTCTTATTAGAGTTAAGGTTATTCTGTATCTGCTAATTTCAGGCAATATTTCTGTATTTTGATATAAATAGGTCAAAAGAATTACATACTTTTCTACGCACATAGTAGTTTTATACACAGAGGACATTGGGAGATGGAGAGAAGTGAGTTGGGGGAAATCAGAGGGGGAGACAAACCATGATAGACTGTGGACTCTGAGAAACAAACTGAGGGTTTTGGAGGGGAGGGGGATAGGGGGCTGGGTGAGCCTGGTGGTTGGTATTAAGGAGGGCATGTATTGCATGGAGCACTGGGTGTGGTGCATAGACAATGAATGCTGGAACGCTGAAAAGCAATAAAAGAAAATAAAATGAAGAAAAAGGGGGGGGGGGAACTGACAGATTTTAACAGTAGATTGAGGGAACAAAATGACCAAAGGAAAAGAAGACCTACCATGGTGAAAATCAGGGGCAGAAGAAATATAAAAAATTACAAAATAACCTGTCAGTCATCTATATCTAAAGAAAATGGACAAATGGTAATGTAATATTCATAAGTACAAATGCTTTATATTTGAATAGAATAATGCTCAAAAAGCTTCAGAGAGACTTGGAATCAGAACTGAATTTGTAGATGTTGAATTTCTACAGACAGGTGTTTTAATGACCTTTGATACTCAGGAGCAGCAGAGGTAGTGATTAGGCTACTAGAACAGTTATCACTTCACCAGGGATGATAAGTGAATAGAATAATTTACATTTCATGTGTGAATTTATTTTTTGAAGAATTCATTTTTTAAGATTATTTATTTATTTTAGAAAGAGAGAGAGCATGAGAGCAGAGGAAGGGACAGGGGGGAGGGAGAGAGAATTTCAAGCAGACTCTGTACTGAGCGTGGAGCATGATGCAGAGCTCGATCTCATGACCCTGAGATCATGACCTGAGCTGAAACCATGAGTCAGATGCTTAACCAACTGAGATGCCCCTGAAGAATTCATTTTGAATGTAGCTTTATAAATCACCTCTTCATCCCTCTGATTTCTCTGATTTTGCTCCACATATTCAGCCCCAAAATATTTGTGTGGTCCTTTGATACAGTTCTTATCCCATTCATTTCTTTTACCATTTAATGTTTAATATTTTACACATTTTAGTATTATTTTCAAATAATTTTCCTATTTTTTTTAAAGATTTTATTTATTTACTTAACAGAGAGATACACATGGAGAGAAGGAACACAAGCAGGGGCAGTGGGAGAGAGAGAAGCTGGCTTCCTGCTGAGCATGGAACCTGATGCAGGGCTCAATCCCAGCACCCTGGGATCATGACCTAAGCTGAAGGCAGATGCTTAACGACTGAGCCACCCAGGTGCCGCTAATTTCCTATCTTAAGCCAGGTTCCAAATCGACCTGCCAGAGAAAATGATTGCTAGGGATTATAACAAGATCTATGCTTTACCTTCTTAAATCCTTTGGAGAATATTTCACTAACAATAAATTATCTTATCTTCTCCACCTTTTCTATCTATTTTTACCTCCATATTAATCAAAATTCAAGAGGCAGAAAATATACATTTTCCTTCAAATAATATTTCATGTACTTTATTTGTAATGGCATATTTTCTAGAAGCTAAGAAATACATAGGAAAAATATATTTCCCCTGCTGATAGAAAAAGTAACTACTTAACTAGTATGTTTCCTTTACAGTGTTTCTTAGTATTATTCCCATTATTCCACAAAAGCAAAATAATATGCTTCTTGTTGAAATTGTTGGATAATTTTCTCTTATTCCTGTGAGCACTACCTCAAAGATTTACCCATAACATTTATGTTGTAAAAGAATCATCGAGTAAACATAAGATTGATATTAGGTATATTTTTGATAAATGTTGAAATAAATCACACTTACAACCTCTTTAACAGGTTGCTTTTTCATTAGACAACAGCTTCTACAATAGTTACAGTGAATTCAGAAAAATTATATATAATCTTATAGGATAGTAATGTAGTTCTTATAGATGACATTGCAATGAAACAAACATTATGTATTAATTCTTTACCTAAATTTATAGGTAAAACCACAGGTTATTTTATTGACCTTGGGTATTTTTTTTTCGCACTCTGGTACCCCAACTCCTATGTTTTCCAGATTCTTTTTTTTTTTTAAGATTTTATTTATTTATTTGACAGACAGAGATCACAAGTAGGCAGAGAGGCAGGCAGAGAGAGAGGAAGGGAAGCAGGCTCCCCGCTGAGCAGAGAGCCTGATGCGGGGCTCGATCCCAGGAACCCGGGACCATGACCTGGGCCGAAGGCAGAGGCTTTAACCCACTGAGCCACCCAGTCACCCCTGTTTTCCAGATTCTTAATGAAAAACATTCAGCATATCTATAAAAAGTTACAATAACCAATATTGGTAACATCTATTCACAACCTTACCTTTCTTATAAGTACTGAGTTTCATGCATACATCATGATAATCTGTATTAGGAAAGTATGATTTGCATAACTGTATGTTTCTGGCTAAGGCTGGGATGGGAGAGTCTAAACAATTCAGTATGTCATAGTATTCCAATTTGTTCATGTAAAAATTCCAATTATCACAGAGGATTTTTAGGACAGTGAAACTACTCCACATGATGTCAAAATGCTGGGTACATGTCATCATATATCTGTCCAAACCCATAAAATGTACAACACTAAGAGTGAACCATAATGAACTATGTGTGATTATGGATTTGAGGGTAATAATGATGTGTCCATTTAGAGTCATCAATTGCAACAAATGTACCATTCTGGCAGGGGAGATTGGTAATAAGGGAGGCTATGCATATTTGAGGCCAGGGGATATATGGGAAATCTTTATATCTTCCTTTCAATTTTTCTGTGAACCTTAAAGTGCTCTAAAAAGTAAAGTCAATAAAAACAAAAAGGAAACCAAAAAAGCCCTCTAATTATAACATAACATGCCCTGAATATGATAGGCACAATTCTGACTTATCTTTTAATTACTGTCCCCTCAGCTCACTCTACTCCAAACCATATTAACATTTTAACTGTTAAATAAACCAAGCCTGCTCCTGTCTCAGGGACTTTGCGTGTGCTATATATTCCCTTTGCTGAAGTCCATTTCTCCCAGATACCCTTATGATTCCTTCACTCAAGTTTCTTCTCAGGTCCAAACTTCACAGGGAGAGCTTCTATCCCTAATATTGCACATATGTCTCTAAAACCTGTTTTATCCTACTTCCCTACCTTGTCTCTTTAGAAATTACCAATGCATTAAATTACACACACACACACACACACACACACACACACACACAGCACTATATATTTTGTTTACTGCTTATATAATCTAGTAAAATACAGATCTGTGAGGGCAGTGAAATTTTTTATCTGCTTTGTTATTTCTGTTTTCCCAATACTTAGAACTGTGTGTTTCAACTACTGGGTTATCAAAATGGTTGATGTATGATCACTGATGAGAATTTTCATGGGTTTTGCTGCACACTTTTCTATTGCATTGTATATGAGGATTTTTAATAATGAAAATTTGAATTTGAAGAATTAGAACATGCTTGAAAAGCAATGTTAGTTGAAAGCTATTGTTTTTTATCTTCATAAGCCTTAGTACTGAGGATTCCATTTTAATCTTCAATTTCAAGATTTTAAAGAGTATTAAATGGTGACACTGTTAGAGAGATGATAAATTATATGATAACTCACCTATTAAAAAGAAACCATTAATAATATTACAAGTGAGATAGTTTCAGCTATAGAAAAAAAGTGTCAAGAAGCCAATTTATGTTGTAACTTTTAGCAGTGGCACCTTCATAACTTGTACTTAATTTTTTAAATTTTTAAATTTTTTAAAAGATCTTATTTGATTTTTATTTTTTAAAAAATAATTTATTTATTTATTTGACAGAGAGAGATCACATGTAGGCAGAGGCAGGTAGAGAGGCAGGCAGGGGGGTGGGGGAAGCACGCTCCCTGCTGAGCAGAGAGCCCAATGCAGGGCTTGATTCCAGGACCCTGGGATCATGACCTGAGCAGAAGGCAGAGGCTTAACCCACTGAGCCACCCAGGTACCCCTAAAAGATTTTATTTAATTATTTGAGAGAGAGCAGGAGCTGGGGTGAGGAGCATGAGCAGTGAGGGAGGGAGCATGAGGTGGGAGAGCACGAGAACTTAACTGGGGGAGAGCATGAGCAGGGTGGGGCAGAAGGAGATGGGAGGGGGAGGGACAGGGACAAGCAGACTCCTGGTGAGCAGGAAGACCCACACAGGGCTTGATCATAGGACCCTAAGATCATGATTTGATCTGAAGGCAGACACTTACACTTGATCTTAGCCAAAAGGCCGAGAAGCCATTGAAGGCAGACACTTAACCAACTGAGCCACACAAGCACCCTAAATTGTACTTAATTTTTAGGAAGATAGGCAGAACCTAAAACTTCACTGATTCATATAAAATTCCTTAGAATTTCCCCATCATCTCGGTAGTTCTTTCAGACTAAAGATTTGTCTTGAAAATTTTGTATTGGGAAAGACTCCTTATTGGAAAAAACAAAACAAAACAAAACAGACTAGCTTTGAGATCTTTAGCCTATATCTTAAAATATGTGAACAAAACTTTAAAAAAGTAAAACAAAACAACAACCAAAAAAAACAAACAAAACAAACATTTCCCTTGTGTCCATCCTTTGGTTATTTTCTTTAAACCAGAGCACTGTATCTCAGGATACTGAATTAGAGTCTCAATTCTCTCTTCACTGGCTATCTCTGTTTAGTTTTTTTTTTTTTAATATCATTTTTTTGTATTTATTTTCAGCATAACAGTATTCATTGTTTTTGTACCACACCCAGTGCTCCATGCAATCCGTGCCCTCTCTAATACCCACCACCTGGTTCCCCCAACCTCCCACCCCCCCACCTCTTCAAACCCTTCAGATTGTTTTTCAGAGTCCATAGTCTCTCATTGTTCACCTCCCCTTCCAATTTCCCCCAAATGCCTTCTCCTAACTCCCCATGTCCTCCATGCTATTTGTTCTGCTCCACAAATAAGTGAAACCATATGATAGTTGACTCTCTCTGCTTGACTTATTTCATTCACCATAATCTCTTCCAGTCCTGTCCATGTTGCTACAAAAGTTGGGTATTCATCCTTTCTGATGGAGGCATAATACTCCATAGTGTATATGGACCACATCTTCCTTATCCATTCATCCGTTGAAGGGCATCTTGGTTCTTTACACAGTTTGGCAACCGTGAACCTTCTCTTTCATCTTCCCTTTCTTTCCTGTCTCTCTCTCTCTTTTTTTTTTCTTTTTCCTTTCTTTTTTGTCTCATTTGGGTGGGGAATCCTGATTGCTCTGTTTAGTTTTTAATGGTAATTTTGAAAGAATGGATACGTGATACTGATCTCATAGTGGTGGGTTTAATGATTCTTCCCATCTTCTATTCTCCTTGGAGCAATTTTTCTTGTTAATGGCTTTTCATCTATATTCCTAACACACTTAATTCCTCAAAGTCCTTTAAGAATTAAACATCTATATGATCATTTGATCATTGTTTCCTATTATGTTATTTATACCTATCTCTTATAGAAGTACTAATCCTATAACACTAATTATATAAATGGGTTGTAAGACTACATACATAACAAAAACTGAAGTAAGTGGCTACAAAGATCCAAAATAGAGGGAAAATGAGCAAAGAATAGTTAGCATAAAGAGATGGGGATGCAGCTAGTTCCCATAATACACACGAAAAAATTTACACATTCCAGCCTGTACATAGTTTACAGGTTGAAATTTCATCTCTATGCTTTCTAAAAGCAAAAACAGAGAAAAACACAGTGAATTTTATAATATATAAAGTTCTCAAGATACGTGTCCAATAATTTTGAAAGAGAAAATATATACCTCAGATTGAGAGCCAAGAGAAAAGTTTTTCCTGTGAGATCTAAGAGGCAATTATATTATAATTAACTACATTATTATAGTGAATTCAGAAATGCATTTCATCAGTCTGTTTTTAAATAGTGCCTAATATTGTCTAATCAAAAATGTATATGTAGATAATACAGTGAGTTAATTTGGAGTTTAGAAACATCATTTTTATCATTCATTCATCAAATGAAGATCCACATTAAGTACTAGAATTACAACAATGAGTGAAAAGAGTTCATAGTTCATATGAAGTTCATAGCCTAGGAGGAGAGATAGGTATTAAACAATAAATTACATGAATGCGTAAGTTTGTAATAAGTGTTAGGAAAGAAAATTTATAGTATACAACAGGAGCTAATACAACAGAATCATAATCTAGTCTATAGTAAAAGTGACACAAATAACACATCAATAATATATCTCAGTCTTAGAAAATATTTATCTGTCAATGATAACTTTGATTTTAACATAGTGTATCACCAACTATTTGGGGCAGAAAGTGAGTAAGAATTAGATTATATGGCCAGTTACATTAGATAATTAGACAGACTTTGGCAATGAAATAACCAATGCATAAAGTATATTCTCTCCAAATGAAGAGATTACCCCTAGTTTATACAAATGTGGAACCAAATTAAAAATTCATCTACCTATCAGTTACACTGAAAGGAAGTAAATAAAGAGAACATCTGTTTATCTGTTTGGTCATTTCTACTAGACCTATGGAAATACTATTAAGGATTAGATTCCAGGTATTTTTAGAGGGGTGCTCTATATTCAATTCATAAAAATTAATTCATAACCATTTTTAAAAGATTTTTATTTATTTATTTGAGAGGGAGAGAGGGAGAGCATTGAGGGAAAGGGAAAGGGAGAGGCAGACTCCCCCCTGAGTAGAGAGTATGGTGTGAGCCTTGATCCCAGGACCCTGAGATCAAGACCTGAGCTGAAGGTAGATCCTTAACCATTGAGACACCCAGATGCTCCTCATAACCCACTTTCATGCCAAGAAAGTTTAAAGAAATTTATAGAGTAAAATATATAATTATTTATCATTTATGTTTGTCTTTATTACATATCCAAACATCATTAGATCACCCTCCAAATACCTAGGCATGGCCAATAATAAATTCAGTTATCTTTTGCCTATGAGAAACAGTCCAATACTACTATAAACTATCATTATGCATATTTTCTGATATATGTCATTATGAAGGTATACTGCCAAAGTAGCAGGAAAGAACATATTTTATTTGAAAGGATTTTTAGTTCGATTTGTTCCTTTCTTACATCTTGTCCTTTTGTTTATATTATTTTTTCCTGATTGGTTTAAGATTTTCTCTTTACCACTGGCTTCAAGGAATTGATCTATAATCCCTTAAGTTTTTTTTTTTTTTCCTTTTTTGTATTTTGGGTTTGATAGACTTCTTGTATACGTGGTCAACTTTGGGAAATTATCATTCATACTTCATTCAAGTATTTTTGTTCTTTTATCTTCCCTCTGTCTTATCTTCAGAAACTAAAATTACATGTATAGCAAGCTTGAAGTTGTTAAACAATATAATTATTTTTTAAAAATCTTATTTTTTATTTAGATCATTCCTATTGAGATATTGTCAAATTTACTGTTTTCTTCTGCAGTGTTTAATACACCATTAATGTTATTGAATTTTTCATCTCACAAGGTATAATTTTTATTTAGTAATTTTTAATTTGGTTTCTTCTCTCACTGTCAAACCATATGCATCATGCCTCTGGCTTTTTCAACACATGAAATACAGCTATAGTAATATTTATTTTTTTTTCACTAATTCTATATTTGTTAGATTTCTGGGTCAGTTTTGATTGATAGATTTTTAATCTCTTTAGGTGTTATATTCCCTTGCGTGCTAATAAGATTTTATTGAATTCCAGACATTTTGCATTTTACCTTGTTGAGTATTAGGTATTTTTATACTCATAATTACTTTTTTAAGTTTTAATTATAATTATTCTTGAGTTTTGTTTTAGGACAAGTTTCTTTGAAAATAACTTAGCCCTCTGACATTTGCTTTTAATGTTTAATTGGCAGGAGCAGAGAAACATTTAGTTTAAAGGCAATTCTTTCTGATTATGTAGATAAAATATTTCTGATTATTCTACCCAATGCCCTGTAAATGATGAAGTTTTCTAGTCTTTTTTTTTTTAAATTATTTATTTATTTGACAGACAGAGATCACAACTAGGCAGAGAGGCAGGCAGAGGAGGGGGGGGAAGCAGGCTCCCCACGGAGCAGAGAGCCCGATGTGGGGCTCAATCCCAGGACCCTGAGATCATGGCCTGAGCCGAAGGCAGAGGCTTTAACCCACTGAGCCACCCAGGCACCCCAAGTTTTCTAGTCTTGTTGGTGAGAACAGACACAATTTTGGGCCCTGTGTAGTCTCCCAGTACTGTTCCCTCAAGTATATTCATGTGGTGGTGGTGTTTTTGTCCTAGGTTCAGGTAGTTTTTTCACCCATCTGCAGTAATTAGACAGACTCCCTGCAGGTCTCCAAGCACCATTCTCCCCGCCAGCCTCTCCTTTCTACTATTCTGTCCTGCAGACACTTGTTGCCTTCATCTTCCAGGCTTTCAACTGCATCCTCTCAAATCAGGGAATGCATCACAACCAACTTGGCTCTCCCTCCCTGTGATATCACTGGAATCTCTCCCAAATTGTATGCTAGGGTAATTATAGGGCTCGCCTCACTTGTTTCCTATCTCTGAGGATTGCCATTCCTTGTTTTATGGCTCATGTCTTCAAAACTCTTATTTCATGTTTTGTACTTAGATGTTTCAAATGGAAGGTCAATCTAGTACCTGTTATACCATCCTTAGCTCAGTGGAGAACCCTCAGCATTCATTTTGATATTGCATTTTACTGAAAGATAATTGGAATGACAATATAATTAAAACAGAGGTACCCCCCTACTTTTTGAAAGTTTGCATTATGCCACTTAACTTTTATAAAAGACCTGAATTTTTTAAACAGATTAATTATTTTTTTAAAGATTTTATTCATTTCAGACAGAGAAAGAGAGAGAGCACAAAAGCAGGGGGGAGGTGTGGAGGGAGAAGCAGACTCCCCACTGAGCAGGGAGTCCAATGTGAGGCTCCATCCCAGGACCCTGGGATCATAACTTGAATTGAAGACAGATACACTGACCTAGCCACCCAGGTGCCCCAAGATACATCTACTTATTTATTTGAGGGAAAGAGAGAGAAAGAAAGAGGTGGGGAGGGGGTACAGGGGGAAAGGGAGAAAAATCTCAAGCAGACTCCCTGCTGAGCACAGAGCAGGATTTGGGGCTTGATCTCACAACCCTGAGATCATGACCTCAGCTGAAATCACGAGTTGGTCCCTTAACCAACTAACCACCCAGGTGCCCCAAGACCTAAGTTGATGTCTGTTTTCCCTAACCAAAAGAAATCAGGAGAGGATTTTTCACTTTTACCAAAAAAAAAAAAAAAAAAAAAAGCAAGAAGTGAAAATACTGTTCAATGTTTGTTTTGCAGTGAGCTGTTACAGAGGCAGCAGCATCCTGAGCAGTGAGAACTGTACCACTAAATCCTTCTCTGGGAGCTAGATTGAGCATCTCAGCATCAAACTGACAAAACTATGAGCGATGTCTGTGGGCATCTGTGACTTTCTGTATTTATTTTGTACATCTGTGAGCAGGATATGTCCTACAGTATCTTGTAGGACAGGATACAGGAATGTCTGTGGGCATCTGTGACTTTCTCTATTTATTTTGTACATCTGTGAGCAGGATATGTCCTACAGTATCTTGTAGGACAGGATACAGGAAAGCCTAAGAAGATATTTTTTTTAGTCTGGAAACTCTCAAAGATATTTTCATAGAAACTAATGGTAATTGCTTCTTTGCTTTATGACATTTTGATTTATGAAAGTTTTCATACAGATGCTCTACTTGCAGATAGTGAGGGAAACCTGTAAAAATAGTAATGAAGTTGCATAAAGATGTATGATTACATCATGAAGCATTTTACTATCCAATTATATATTATTTCCTTTACCTTATTTATTAAAGGAAGTGAAACATGACATATTATTGATGCATATCTAAATCTTAAAATGTACTGATTGCATATAATACATTTCTCAAATAATTCACTTATAAAACTTGCGTGTCAAATGGAGGAAAAATAGACGATAAACAACGTTCAAAGTAATTTGCCAAATCTTTGTTTTTCTTCTTTAATATATATATTATGCATATGTTTTATGTTTGGATTTATAAGTATACATTCACCAGTTTGCGAATTGTCTATAATATTGTGCAGATTTTCAGAATCATTCAAATGCCAGTGTTACTTTCTCTAACAGGAAAGAGTGATGTGATTAAAAATATTGTCAGCAATTTATTTTGGCTTTCGAAGGAGTATCTGAAAAGTAAAGGCTTTCAAGACCAAAACTAGGTTCAAATTCTAGATTTGCTAAATTATTGTTCTGTGTCTCTGAGGAAATTAACATATATCTTTCCCTCAGTTAATATGATTTGAGTTTCACAGGTTTGTTGTGAGGACCGAATGAGAGAACTACAAAGATACAGTACATAACAGGAACCTTGTAAAATATAATTCTCCTGTCTAAAATTGCAAACACCAATTTAGCACCAGATTGATGGTCTGAGTTCAGATCTTATACCATTTAAGTAAAATTATTACCAATTTATGTCTGATGTATCAAATCAAGGATGACTAATATGTTTCAATTCATATGCTAATGTTGATTGATTGGTTGTGGCTTCTAGTAGCATTGAAACATTTCAATGCTGCATCCAGATTCCGTGGGAAAGAGAATAGTGATTGATTAGTGATTTCCCATCAGAAATGATCGTTTTCTCTACATAAACCTGTAGATTCTACTGGCATATTTAGTATATGGCATATTTAGTATTTAGCATATTTAGTATATACTGGCAAATCTAGTTTTGCTAGGGTATAGCAAAACTAGGCTAAATATAAATATTTTTGAAGTCAAATATGTTTATATTTGAAGTCAAATATAAAAACAAGAATTTCTTATACAAATTGGATTCCCTTATTTCTTCCAAGCAAAAAATGGTTTGTTTAAAACACTCCAGCTATATCTGCAATTCTATACGTGTAAAAGGGATTATATATTATTCATTTAATATAGGGACTCTAAGAGCATCAGAGTTTAGAATAAAAATACAAGAAATTGAATATTTGTATTGTATGTGCTGAACCTTAAATGATAAGGTAAATTGAAATGAATATTGAGAACAGATTTTTCTCCCATTAAAAAAAGAAATTTAGAATGTTAGAAAAAATGAATAAATACCACCAACCAAACAATAAAGAAAGAAAAAGCCTGAGGTGCAATAAATGACAAAGATAAATAAAGTATGAAAATGGTTCCAAGGGACTTAATCATTAATAGTATTCCCAGAGGCATTAGACCGTCAGTTTGACAGAATTTAGTTAGTGTTGATACAAAGGCAGCCAGAGCTAGGATTGAGCTCCCTACACCATCTAGAGAATCACGAGGGGGTCCTTCAACCAGTGAGACAAGGACCTGAGACTATTTCGCTCCAGTCTGGGGAATCAGCAAGGAAAACGTGTGAAAGGAAGAAATAAAAAAAAAAAAAAGATAAATAAACAAATACATAGCAATTAACATTTTAGAAGCATAGTCATTAAAATTAAAAATTCAATAAACACTTTAAACAAAACATTGGACATATCTGAAGGGAGAATTGTTAGCATAATTGACAAATTTGAGCAAATAACCAAGAACAAAGAAGGAACAAAGAAATATAAAATACTAAATAGCTTTTAAGAACACTGGAGTAACATGAGAATAATGGAAACTCTAGTTGTGCTTTTGGCTGTATATAATGGAATAAAAGGAAGAGAAGTTCTACTTGAAGAGGAATTTGTAACAAAATTTTCACAACTGAAAACAAAAATTCCTAAGTCTTCAGATAAAAACAACAGAAAAGATTATGAACAAGAGAAAAACAAATCTGGACTTGCATACACTATTTTGAATCCATGGATCATAAAATATACAGAATATTCTTAAAAGCTATACAAGAAAAAGACAGCATAAAATGTACAAAAATTAGCCTGAAAATAAAGATCTCATCAACAATAATGAATGCCTGTAGATGACAGGTTAATATCACAGAAACACTAAAGGAATGTATCTGTCCACCCAAAAATATTTCTATACCCATCTAACCTACCATTCAAAATTTATTGCAAAATACAATTACTATGAAACAAAATATAAACAGAAGATGATTTCCTACACACATACCCTCACTAAAAGATTTACCAAAGAACAAACTTCAGTAAAATGTAAAGAGTGAGATGAATCAAGAATGACCATAGAAATCTATAAACATTTAGATAGATTAAACGATTAGTTAAAGAGGGAGGTTTAAAAACAAGACATAAACAAAATATTTGGTACATTAAGAGAGTTTTAAGAATTTTAAAAGAAAATTGTACATATTGATCAATCTTAGACATAATTAAGCCAGGTGAACATCTAAAATTTATTTTAAAATAACAGAAATAGTTGGGGCTCCTGGGTGGCTCAGTCATTAATCATCTGTCTTTGGCTCAGGTCATGATCCCAAGAGTCCTGGGACTGAACCCTGCATTGGGCTCCCTGCTCAGTGGGAAGCCTGCTTCTCCCTCTTCTACTCCTCCTACTTGTATTCCTTCTCTCTCTGTCTCTCTCTCTTTGTGTCAAATAAATAAATAAAATCCTTAAAAAATAAAATAAAATAACAGAAATAGAATATATAACTCCTGAAGAAACACATGTGTAAAAAAAGCAGAAAAGAAAAATCAATATATACAATAAATGATTTAAAAAGAAGATGCAACTAGATATATATCCCATAAATACAAATGTAATGATTCAAAGGGGCACCTGCACCTTAATGTCCACAATAGCAAAACAATCATAAGAGCCCAGTTGCCCACCAAGAGATGAATGGATAAAGAATATGTGATATTTATATACAGCGGAATATTACAAGTCATCAAAAATAAATAAATCTTGCCATTTGTAATGACATGGATGGAACTAGAGGGTATTGCACTAAGTGAAATAAGTCAATCAGAGACAATTATCATGTAATTTCACTCATGGGGAATTTAAGAAACAAAACAGTGGAGCATAGGGAAAGGGAGAGGAAAAATAAAACAACATGTAATCAGAGAGGGAGGCAGACCAATAAGAGACTCTACACCATAGGAAACAAACTGAGGGTTGCTGGAGGGAAAGGGTGTGGGGAGATGGGGTAATAGGGTGATGGGCATTAAGGAGGGCCCATGATTGTAATGGGCACTGGGTGTTATATATCACTGATGAATCACTGAACTCTACCTCTGAAATAATAATACACTTTATGTTAATTAATTGAATTTAAATAAAAAGTAAAAATAATATGCAAAAAATACATGGTCAATGGGAAAATACAATAATAAAAATATATATAAATGTTGATAATAAATAAATATATACATCAGTGTTTATAAATATACACAAAATATGTTATACAGATTAAATTCCCCTAAAGATAGATAGATACTTTCAGGTTGGATTAGAAATTTCTTCCATGTGTTGTTCTAAAAACATATACCTTTTGATAATTTATGCTTTTCTATGGTATTTTCCTTCAGTGAAAGAAATGATTTGGTTGAATAACAAAGAGAGTTGAAAAAGACGGAAAATAACATACCTAGAAAATGATAGAGTCAACATAGCAATACTAATATCAGAGAATTATATTATAGGGCAAAAATAAAAATTAAACAAATTGTTTAATGCTAAAGTAAAAATTTAACATAGAATCTATAATAATCACTATTCTTTAGTACATATTAATATGGCAAAAATATAAAAGTAAAATGGATAGAAATGGATGTACACAAAATCAGGTAGTCAATTTTAACTCAGCTTTGTGAGAAAAAATGATAGCACAATCCTTATTATTAAGGATATTCTTATTAGTAAGGATAATGTAAATTAACAATACAATTAATACAGAGCTTTCAAATCTGTACTGCAGACGTAGACACATATTTTTAGTATATATATGCATATATGTATATATATATATATTTTTTTTTTCAGATCATGTAGTAGGCCACAAAACAAATGTCTACAAATAAAAAGAAACATGATTCTACAAAATACTGTATATGACCAAAATGTGATAAGATTAGGGGCTCCTGGTAGCTCAGTCAGTTAAGTATCTGCCTTCAGCTCAGGTCCCATGTCCTGGGATCAAGACCCATATCTGGCTCCCTGCTCAGTGGAAATCCTGCTTCTTCCTCTCTCTCTTCTACTCCCCCTGCTTGTACTCTCTCTTCCTCCATCTCTCTGTGTCCAATAAATAAATAAAATCTTTTAAAAAAGTGGTAAAATTAGAAATCAATTACAAAAGGACAGCTAAGAAATTCTTGTTTGAAAATTGAAACAAGACAAAAATAATCAATAAAACACAAAAAAGTCTTAGTAAATTCAAAGAAGAAATGATTGTCACTGAATGGCAAGTGTCACTATAAATCAAAACCTATGAGAAATCTCTAAAATTATATTTACAAATTAATTTTAAAATGCGTATTTCAAAACAGAATCACTAAGAAGTATTGACTGGATCAATAGTATTGACCAGTATTGACTGGTCATTAGTACAGTTTATCAAATATATTTGGTTTTATTCCTTTCTGGGCAAAGATAGAATTATACTTTCTTTTTTTAAGTATATTTGTATATACTTAAAAGTATATTTGTATATACTTAAAAGTATATTTGTATATATTTAAGTATATTTGTATATTAAGTATATTTTTTAAGTATAATTTAAGTATATTTGACATTTTTTGGCCAAATGAATTTTAAGAGTCACAAGTCAATGTGTCATGTTTGGGCAGAATTTTTAAGTGCTAGTATTGTGAGACACTATATCCCTCTTCTACTGCTGCAGTGATTACAGAAATGCATGTCCAGATAAGGCCTTCCTCAGCCTGATAGCTAAAGAAGTATGAGCAGATACCATATCAGACAACACTGACATGCAGCATGAATGACAAATAATTTCTTAGATATTTACCAAGATTTTGGAATTGATGTGTATAATCTAGACTACTCTACCTGGTACAGGCATCACTGAATTTAAGAAATTAAAATTAGAAATTCAAAACAGTCATTGAAAAGTCTATAAAATAAAGCTCAAGAAACACTGTTCAAGGAAGAAGGAAATAAGATGTAAATCAAGAATATTAAGTTTTTAAAGAGGCACCAATTTGCACAAGCAATAAAGCACGAAGAAATTACAATGAAATATATAAGATATTTTATACCAGGTATTTTGAAACTAATTGAAGTAAAAATATCATACAAATATATAAACTAGCAAAATTAACTCCAGAAAAACCTGAATCAAACTGTAGCCTTTGAAGAAAGTGAATTAAGTCCAAAACATCTTTCAAAAAGGCATCAGGCCAAAATAGTTTTATAAAGTTAACCAAATCTTCAAGTAAAAGTTATCCTCTATCTGATTCAAGATGTTCCAGAAAAATCAGAAAAATTTTCCACTTCAATTTATGAAGCTAATTTAATCTTGTTACCAAAAAAATTGGTAAAAGAACATTATCAAAATTAAAATTATGGAACATTGTTTTTTTTTAATTATTAAAATTGTTCTAAATAGTGAGCCTGACTACCCTTAGCTTGAGCATACATTTTCTACTTGACCACAATTCAAGCACCCCCTTCCTATGTGCACTGCAAGTACATTAAAGTTATGCTGAGTTACTGATCTACTCAGGCATCAAGCAGCTGCACAGCAATGGAAAGGTAAACTTAGTGCCAGTCTCTTGTATCCAGTTTTGGATAGCCTATTCATTTTTTTCAAAGTAGTTAATAAATAGAATTTTCTGTATGTGCCAAAATCTTAAAAAGAATTGGGATCAGTGCCATCTTGTCTTATACCTGTTTCAATTTACACATTCACTACATGCCACTTCCTTGTGAACATTTTAGTTTGTAATCATGGGGTTTCTGAGAATTAATTTCATGTTTAGTGAACTGAAAAAATATAATTGATAATAAGAGTAAAGTAATGTTGGGTGTTGCTTTTGAATATAACTAATACAGTAAGTCTAAATTATACATTTTATGTTAAATTTTAGTGTGGTTTAAATTCAAACCCATGATAAATGAGACATAATATCATTGGAGATTTATCTTATTATTTTAATTTGCCAATTGTTCTTTTAGTTTTTTACATGAAATATTTTATCCTTAACTCCACAGACTATAGCCCTAATCTTAGGAAACTATTGAGTCCTGGTTGAATTAGTTGTAAAGTCCTTAGGTGGAATTACTGGGACCATTATCATGACAACAAAATAAAAGATAAAACAGTAGTCAAGGAATTGATCGTTATCTTTGTTTATAAAAGAGAGAATGTCAGCTATATGTTAAATTTCATACAGAACACCAAACATTTTCTTCATAACGTTTTAGGAATTTCTATTATAGCTCAATTTCATACTGAGATGAATATATGATAAAAATTTTCCACATGTACTGGTTTTACATCTAATTCTGTTGTAGTATTCTGTTGTTTTATTATTCTCTGCTTTGTGATTTCTATTTTATCCTGAAAAGTCAATTATAAAAACTTCCTCCCAAAGCTTTTTTCTTTAAACATCTTTGTCATGTTTATATATTTCTTTTTTCTTTCAGTTTGAGTCATTACTGGTTTTAAAGGTAACTTTCCTCAACAAAACTCAACATTGTACACTTAAATTCTTCTAGTGTATTTTAAAATCCATCACTTGCTACCTAGTGAGTTTTGTGTCCACTGTTACTTTTTTATTTTTATAAAGCCAATATGACTTCTTTCATAAAAATATTGGGTTATAAAATAGGTTCATTATATTCTGAGTATTTTTCCTTTGGTAAAATTGATTCCAGTGGGGAAAAAAACCTTATTTTAGAGTTTAAAAGGTTATAAAAAGGCATGGTTTTAAATGTTTATAATGTTTTCACCAAAGTCCACATTTTGGCACTAGATACGAAATAAATAAAAGGAATAAATAAAAGATAATTTTCTTGTGTGATTTTTTTTTCTCCCTTGCTAATGAAAATATATCCTGCCACTACAGTAATGGAAGAAAAGGACTGGTTCTACTCCCAGTATGAAATTCTCACATTTTTTATGATATATCACTGGCATCAGAATTATATGTTATGTTATAACACATTTTTGATATTTAGAAATCATTTGTCATCACTGCCACTTAATTAAATTGTCATTACCACATTTTACAGTGCCAGCCAGCATGTAATCCACATTATAAATATTCAGCAGATATTTATTTCATGAATAAATAGAATTTGGAATCTCATTTTATAACTGAAACATAAAAAACCCATCATATAAATATTTGCTTCTATCATTCATATGTTTTGCTCCCCTAACATTACATTCTTCATGTACAAAACAGAGATATCTGACTCTTCATTCTTAACATGACTTGAAATTTCACCTTTTTAAAAAGAATTTTTATTGGATATTACCTCTGAAATTAAGATAGGAAATATTTTAATGAAATTCATTACACTTTGAACAACATGGGTTTGGATTGTGCAATTCCACTTATTCTTTTATTATTTTTGAGTATAGTTAACACACAATGTTACATTAGTTTCAGGTGAACAATGTAGTGATTTGAAATGTGCAGGTCAATTTACATGTGGATTTCTTTCACTAAATACAGTGCCGTACTGTAAATATATTTTCTCTTCCTTATGATTTTTCTAACATTTTTTTCTCTACCTTACTTTATGTAAGAATACAGTATATAATATAAAACATACAAAATATGTGTTAATTGGCTGTTTATGTTATCAGGAAAGCTTCTGGTCAATAATAAACTATTAGTAGGTAAGTTTTAGGGGAGTCAAAAGTTAATATATGGATTTCCAATGGCATGGGGGCCAGCACCCTTATCCCCCCACATTTTTCAAGGGTTAACTGTAGTTACTTTTCAAGTATATGCCCATTAAATGATTTGTGCATATAAAAGATTACGGGTAATGGCCCTCTCATTTTTTCTGACATCACCACTTCCACTTAACTTGACAATCTGAATTTGTCTTATCTTTCTGGATTGTTTCTCCTCCACTCTCCAAATCCTAGATTGTTTTTATTACAGTTCTGTGTCTTCCTTGTGGCTATGACCATTTTGGTCAATTTCTTGTAATCTTCTAACCCTAACCTGTTCCATGAAATTCTCAGCTCTTCATACATACTGGACTAGTTCTAGGTATACAATGTTTTCACTGCCAGCTTCAGCTCCATGGGAAGGACACTCCTAGTGGATCAATCTAGTCTTTCTCTCTGAGGAGCAATTAAGTGAAAAATCCTGAAAACAGTAAGTTTTTGTTTGCTTGATGATTTACTTTCCAAACAGTTCTCATAATAGGTTTATAAGTCCAAAAGATTGAGAGTGTGTGCATAAAATCTCAGGTAGAATTTTCCATTCTCACTTGCAAATGTTTTCAGTATGTTGATTATCCAGTTAAATTCAGAGCACAGGTTGTGAAAAATTTAAAAGCCAGAACCTCTATTTATTCATCAGATAACACTGCTCATTAGTCTTAATCTTAGTAGTCTACGTCAATCTTCATACTGTAGAGTCTGTATCCCAATTGTCTCTTTACCAAGAAATTTCTTTAAATGTATTCTGTGTGCCATGTAATTTATGTTAGGTTTATTCAAATAGTTCTAGATAGAACAAGTATCAATTTATCATGAGTATTTTTATAACCTGTGGGAAGAAATTTTTATTTTATTAGAGGATTTTTAGAATTTACATCTCAGGAAGGACTCAGATTTTAAGATACCATCTTTTGTCCTTATGAAAATTTTTTTTTTTTTGCATAAAACTGATACCTTACTGGTTGTTTACATTTATCCCCAAACTAGGTTTAATTTTAACTAATTTTAAAGGACAATGATGATAATGGAAACTTTTCAAATTTCCTTTTTAGTAACATGCATTGCCCTTATTTTCCACTACAAAGACTGGAAATTCTTATTTTGAGCAGCAACTCACTTATTTATTTATCTCTCTACCTACCTATCTATCAAATAAACAGAGAATACATCTAACTCAGATATCATTCAATTTCAGACCTATGTATCTTGTCAGGGAAATCACTTCAGATTATAATTCTATCTTCTAAGAACTGACTGAGTCCCCACTCATTCAACATACTTAGTAATTAGCTTTGATATAGATTCAAATTTGGTTTCATGGGTTTCTCCATACAATTTTTATGCAGATATTGGTTTGTCCTATCTAGAGTATAAAATCTGTGAAACATTTTAAACTAAGTACAAATCTGGCAAGCTTGGAAATTTGACAGTTTCAGAAACAAAGTAATTACATGCTTTCATGGGAGAATTTCACATTGTTTTGCTGCACTCCCTCTCCACCATTCCCAAATGCACTGTGCTCAAAGGCATAAATTTGGTAAGTGCCTAAAAAAAATAAGCTTCCTTTTGGTTTTATTTCATTTTCATTATTTTAAGTGAAAATCCCATATAGTATACTATACATATTTCTATACAAACTAATGTGTATAATATAAAATATATTCTGAAATTAATTTTTAAATGTTCATCTCTAGGGAGCTGTTAATAACCTTGAACCAGTTGGTTGAAGGTGTCATAGATTTCATTAAGATATTCAGTAGGAGCACAGGTCTGCAACTTTTTACAGTGTTTTCCACACTGGATATTGTTTGCTCCTAATTTGTGCTTAGTTGTCTCCTTATTGTTAGAGAGCCTTTATTATTGAATTCATCAAAATATACTGAGTCATTTTATTTTACATACACTCCTCTCTATTGCTGTCTCATGTGTACCCTACCCATATTACCACAAGTAACAAATGTTATTAACTCTGTCGTGTGTATTCTTGCATAGCTAACCCTATGATCATAACTATATAAAAATATATTCACAGGCACACATACACATATACATTCAGTTACACAACTGCATGTTTTTGTTTTATGTTTAAAAAGTGTCTATATTACACATAGATTTTTGCATCTTGCTTTATTATTTTTTGGTATGTCATAAAAATCTAAGTCAGTTGTTATAAATTTAATATCACTTTTAAATGTCAGTACAAAAGCAAACGAGCAAAGGGGAAAGAAAAAAGAGAGAAGCAAACTAAAAAACAAATTCTTAACTATAAAGAACAAAATGCTGGTTTTCAGAGGGGAGGTGGGTAGGAGGATGGGTTAAATAGGTCATGGGGATTAAGAAGTACCCTCATCATGATGAACACTGGGTGATGTATATAAGTGTTGAAACACTACATTGTACACCTGAAACTAATATTACACTATATGTTGGAATTTAAATAAAAACTTAAAAAAATAAAATTCAGTACAGTGTTCTGTGTTTGGATATTGGTATAAATTATGATTTATTCAACTCTTTACTTATTGATGGCATTCTTTTTGTTTCTACTGCTTAACTCAACAAGCAATGCTTCAGTAAACATCTTTATGTTGGAATCATTCCTTTAAAAATTTTTAATCTGAGGGATATAAAATGATGATTAATTTTCATTTAATTTATATTTTTCTGACTGGGAAGTTGAGAATCTTTTCATGTATTTAGTAACATGTGGATTTAACTTTCTGTAAATTGTTCATATTCTTTGCCTTTTTTTGTAGCATTTTTCTTTTGGTTATTAATTTAAAAATTCAAGCTTTGCTTTATCTGAAGATACTCTATCTGGGACTATAATCTTACTCTTGTTTCGGATCCTTTCAAAATTCATACTTTGAAGTTTCAAACTGTGAAATATATCTTATTGTTAAACAATCATAAAAAATGCATTCATTTAAAATAAAAGAATTGCTATGTACTTTAATTCTCTCTCTTGCTCTTCTAATTCTCAGAAATAATAACTGGTAAAAGTTTCGAGTTTAAAGAGCTTCCTTTAGATGTTCTTTAGAGCAGATCTGCTCATTCCTGAAATATACTTTTGCTGGATGTAGAATACTGGACAGGCAGTTCTTTTCTTTCAGCATTTAAATTATGTGCCACTTTCTTATTGTCTCTACACTTTCTGATGAGAAATCGACTGCCTTTTGAATTGTCATTTCTCACAGGTAATACATAGTTTCATTCTGCTTGCTTTCAAGATTTTTGTCTTTAATTATCAGACATTCATCAGGAATTTATCTAAGCCTAGACATAGATTTCTTTGATATTATCCTGTTTCAGTTTGTTCAACTTGTTGAATCTATAAAGTTTATATTTTGTTATGTTTTAGCCCCAAATATTTTTTTTCAATTTTTTTCTTCTTTGGTGCCACAATTTTTTCTCTTCTTTTTTTGAATTCTGATGAATAATTCCTTTATCAGGTCTTTTGTTATTGTCTCACAACTCCCTGCAGATCAATTTATACTTTTTCAATGTATTTTCTTAAAATTTCTATTGCATTATCTTCAAATTCATTATTTCTTCTATTGTTTCCATTCTGATATTGAATCTATCCTTTTTTAATTTTGTTTTTTGTACTTTTTAATTCAAAATTTTTCCCTTTTTTGCATCTTCTATTTTTCTTTTTGCTGAGATTTTTTGATAGTTTAAATTTGTTTCAAGAGTGTTTATGATTGCTTATTAGACTATTTTAAATTACTATTAGACTTATTAGCTGCTTTGAAATCCTTGCCAGAGATTTCTAACACCTGTGTCATCTTAGTGTTAATGCTCATCATCTTTTCTAATTCAAATTGAGATTTTGTTTCATCTAATGTGTTCATTGACTAGAGGATTGTCCCTAGTTACTCAATAAAACAATAATCTAGGTGTTACAGTGAAAGTATCTTATGGATTTGATTAAAGTCCACAATCATTTGAAGATTATTTTAGATAATATAATATGATTCAATTAGTTGAAATACCTCAAAAAGCATAGTTGAGGCTTCCTTTAAAAAAAAAAATTCCCTTGAGGATTGTGGCTCCAGCTTATCCCCAATAGCTCTAGCTTATTCTTCCTGACAGCCTGTCCAATGACTTTTAGACTTGCCTAACTAGCCTCCAGAATCAGATAAGCCAATTTTTTGCAATAAACTTCTTAATATAAATATCCTACAGATTCTTGTCTCATTAAATCTTGCCTGATAAACTATTCTTAGAATGACAAATAAGTTTGCACTCCACCCTGAAAATATTTTGTGTCATAAGACTATGGTTCCTTTGTAAATCTCCATTTTAGGAGGTAGTTAATTTGCTTAGATTCAGAATGCATTTACTGACTCATTTCTGTGGGTTACAGTTCAAATGTGGGTGAGTTGCCACCTTATTACTAAAGGAGGTAGAATTCAGAGTACCATTGGCAGAATCTTCTGGGAAGGGGCATGTAAGAAATAAGTTACAATGGGAGAAAATATAAAACATCAGGAATTAAGAAAGACTAATGGGAAGCATAAACATATTAGTAAAAATAAGACCATTCTCTTGAGTTTTTAAGATTGTGTCTGACTGTTAAAACCAAAAATAATTACAAAATGTTTTAATCTGACCCTGATTTTATGTAGAGGTAATATTTTAGATGAGTACGTCATAAAGGAGTGAGGGTAAAGAAATGCAAATGGTGATAAGGTAACTATTTTACTTCATATTGTAATCTAATCTTAATAATCACACTTCTATGTATTTACATATGTAAGTATAAAACTTATTTTAACTAAAAACTTGTGAATGGATTATTATAGCAGTCTTTTTTATAGTTTCTAAAAATTGGAAGTAACTAAGATTTGCTTCAACATGTAAATGATATGTGGAATAATAAAAAGGAATAAGCTATTGATTCTGATAACAAATAATGGATGAATCTTTTTTAAAAAGATTTTATTTATTTATTTGTCAGAGACAGAGTACAAGCAGGGGGAACAGCAGGCAGAGCAGTTAGAAGGAGAAGCAGGCTCCCCACTGAGGAGGAAGCCCAATGTGGGACTCGATCCCAGGACCCTGGGATCATGACCTGAGCTGAAGGCAGATGCTTAAAGGACTGAGCCACTCAGGTATCCCATAATAGATGAATCTTAAAGACACTCTGCTGAAAGAAAACAGTTATGTCCAGAGGGTATATGTTGTATGATTCCATGTATATGATAGTCTGGAAGAGGTAAAACCACTGGGAAAGAAAATAGTTCAACAATTTTTTTTTTCTCTTGGATTTTGAAGAGAGAAAAGAGTATACTACAAAAGAAATGTACATATGGAACCAACCTAATTACATATATATATATATATATATATATATATATATGCCACATTTTTTTTGTTGTTGTTGTTAAAGATTTTATTTATTTATTTGACAGAGAGAGAGATCACAAGTAGGCAGAGAGGCATGCAGAGAGAGAGGGGGAAGCAGGCTCCTTGCTGAGCAGAGAGCCCGATATGGGCCTCGATCCCAGGACCCTGAGACCATGTCCTGAGCTGAAGACAGAGGCTTAACCCACTGAGCCATCCAGGCACCCTACCACATTTTCTTTATCCAGTCATCTATGTATGGGTAATTAGGTTGGTTCCACATGTACATTTCTTTTTGTAGTAAATATAGTAAATATATATATATATATACATATATATATATAATTACTAAGCTCTAAAAGAGAGTGAAATCTTGCCATTTGTGACACGAATGGACCCAGGGAGTATATATATGCTAAGTGAAATAAGTCAGACAGATAAAGACAAATACCATGCAATTTCACTTATATGTAGAATCTAAAATATAAAACAAACAAAAAACAGATACAGACTCACTAATTCAGAGAACTAGTGGTTTCCAGATGGAAAGTTGGGGGGAGATGGGAAAAATGGGTGAAGGAGATTAAGGTGAGGAAATAAGTGAAGCAGTTATAAAATAAATGAGTCAAGAGGATGAAAAGTACAGCATAAAGAATATAGTCAGTAACAGTGTAATAATGACATATGTTGACATATGGTAACTATACTTATGGTGGTGAGCATTGGGTAATGTAAAGAACTATCCAATAACAATGTTGTACACCTGAAATTAATATAAAAACGTATGTCAACTATATAGCAATAAAAATTGAAATGTGTAAGGAAATGTTGAGGGTTATGTAATCACTCTTCTGTATGATACTGGATTGGTGGATCCATGAGTTTTTGTATTTTCAATATCTGTATATCACAAAGAGTGATCTTTGATATAAGAAAATTTAAAAATTAACCAGGATTATTGGAGGATGCCAGAATGGAATACAGACTAATACCAATATGGTGTATATTAGAGACGATGTAGAAGCCATGAATGTCTTAGTAGAAACAAACACACTTAGCACTCAGGCTTTACTTTATAAATACCCATTCTCCAGGAAAAGTAACTAGATATTCTTGAAGAAATTACTTATACTAAGTCTAGGGGAGGGAAAATAAGTGATGAAATGGAGAACTTTATAGTATTAGAAGCTAATAAGTGCTAAAACTGGAAAAATTTAAAAGAAAGAAACAAGTAATATCAGAAGGACACAGAAGGCAATGTGAAAGAGCTCTCAATGGCCAAACTTGGAATAATTGAGCAACAAAATAAATAACATAGTATTGGATTATAACTCAAGTCATTAAATAAATATCACTGAGTCCATAATGATATACATAAATGATTGAGAAAATAAATAATGGCAGAGAAAGGACAAATTTTCCTTAAAGGAGAATACCAAATAATATATGAAGATACTTCTCCCACTAAAATGTAGGGCTTACTTCTCTTCCCTGTGAGTATTGGCTGGAATCACTAATTTTCAAAGAATGGAGTACAGAAAGGAAAAAAAAAAGAGTAACTTTACAGTGGAGAAGTCTGACAACCTCAACTTAACCACACAATCAAGTTTTACCATCACCAGAATAGGAAGGTTGATGTATGATGCAATAAGAAGGCAACATTCTCTCTGCAGTATTCTTCTCCAAAATCCATAACCCCAGTTGAATCATGGGAAAATATCATTGAAACCCAAATTAAAGTACATTTTACAAGGTACTGAGCAAATATTTTTCAAAAGTACCAAGAGCTTGAAAAACAAGCAGAGTAAGCTTAACTGTCAGACAGACATGGTTACTGTTTCCAGAATAGTCTCTTTATTGTAGTCTCTTTATTGTACTCTCTTTATTGTATTCCACCACTTGGGAACTCTTACCAGCTATGAGTTAATTTTTGTATTTCCTATGCCTAGTACAGTGCCTGGCACAATTATGTTGTGCATTTTACATTAGTGTATTAATTTCTTTTAATAACCAGTTATGTATGTGCTAGCGATTTTGCATTTTGTCCTCATTTAGTTCTTTTTCTCAATGTACCACCATTAACCTTCATCTTGCTATTTGGAATTCCACAACCTGGTGCTATAATTCTTTCAATATGCATTAATGTTACATAAGTTTAATATAAAGAACATGGAGTCCACTAGGTATGCAAGAAAAAAATAAACGTTAGTATTCTCCCCCATTATCTTTTAATCACTAGGTTTTGACAATTACGTTAAGGCAGAATTGTTTGAGTGCTTCAGGCATGTACATATGGACTCTCCTTCAGTTCCTTCTATGATTCCAATTAATCATTTATGGACATCTCTGCTAACCCACAGTCTTTTTTGCCTATAGGCTTTTATGATCCCTTGATTCATTTCTGCTATAAGAATGCAATTTAGACATTTATACACCAAACTACTATTCTGGCTCTAGAAAATGAAGAGGATAAAAATATGTAGAAAAATATTCATGTCATAAATGTCATCTTTTTGTCTTTTCTGGGGAGAAGTTTTTATAATAAGTTTAAGATATTAGTCAATGGTATATTGGTAAACCAGCTCTCTAAGCTAAAGCAGAAAAGAAAAAAAAAAGGAATTAACTGATTTGTAGCATTTGTTGATGTCCATGTGTAAATACTCATCATGACCAAATTCAAACAGACAAGATGGTATCAACAAATTAGAAAGAAAAGCAACACATCAACTACCATAAGGCAGTGTGAATCAGCTCCAGAGCACTGGGGCACTATCCCAGTACTGTACTGACTTGACATGACAGAAGTAGTATAATTTCTTTTGTTACCTATGAACCTGAAGGAGATTGCGTGCTAGGATTAAAGGATCTCAGAGCACAACTGTATTCAGCAGTTTGGAAAAAGTTCATTCTTCAATTAAACCTGAAGTCAGGTGCAGTCAAGCAATCAGATTTCCAACCAGATATTCTAGGTGAAAGCACTGAATGTTAAATTTAATTTAACCAAAATTAACTTGTTTTTTTTTTAATTTAAAATGCCTTGTGATGATTTAAAATGTAATCAGGTTTTAGAAAACATATTTGTTTATTCAACAACTCTTTAAATAAATGGACTATGTTTTCAAGAACTTTTAGATTTATAGATAAATTGAATATGAACTAGAGAGAGGCTGGATATACCTCCTTGTTACCACCAGCCCTACACACGTGCACACACATACATACATATACACAGAGTGTCTCTGATTTATTACTATCTCGCATCAGTGTACTGCATTTGTTACAACTGATGAGCCTATATTGATACATTATTACCTAAAATCTATAGTTTACATTAGGATTCACTCTTGGTGTTGTACATCATATGGCTTTTGACAAATGCATAATAATATGCATCGACCATTATATTATCATACAGAATAGTTTCACTGCCCTAAAAACCCCTATGCTTCACCAATTAACTCCTTCCTTCCCAAACTCTTGGCAAACACTGATCATTTTACTGTCTCCACAGTTTTGCCTTTTCCAGAGTGTTATATAGTTGGAATCTTACTATGTGTAGTCTTTTCAGACTGGCTTCTTTCACTTAGTGATAGGCATTTAAATTTCTTCCATGTCTTTTTGTGGCTCGATATTTCATTTAGCACTGAAAAGTGCCAAAAAATATTCCAGTGTCTTTATATACCGAGTTTATCCATTCACCTACTACTGAAGGACAACTGGTTTCTTTTACGTTTTGGCAATTATGAATAAGGCTGCTACAAACACCCGTGGGCATGTTTTTGTGCAAATATAAGTTTTGACTTCCTTTGGATAAATATAAGGAAGTGTGATTTTGATCATAGTATGTTTAGCTTTGTAGAAACTGCCATACTGTTTTCCAAAGTGTCTGTACCATCTTGCATTCCTATCAACAATGAATGTGAGTCCCGATTGTTCCACAACCTCATCAGCATTTGCTGTGGTTAGTGTTTTGGATTTTAGCTGATCTAATAGGTAATTAGTGGTGTCTCATTATTTAAATTGTTGATCATCTAGGGGTGCCTGGGTAGCTCACTCCATTAAGTGTCAGACTCTTCATTTTGGCTCAGGTCTCAAGTGAGATCAAACCTTGAGCTGGACTCCATGCTCAGTGCAGAACCTGCTTGAGAACCTTGTTCTTCCTCTCCCTCTGCCACTCCCCCTACTTGCACTCTTGGCTCTCTCTCTAAATAAATAAAATCTTTAAATCGTTGATCTTCTTTTCACATGCTTGTTTGCCATATGTACATCTTCTTAACTATTTTGAAGCAAGAACTTCCTATGGAATTACTTTAATCTAAGTGTTAGAAATAAATGGAGAGTAAGTGCAACAAATGCTTAGAGTGCGTGTTAAGCTCAAGCAAGTCCAGTTGCTGAGGAAGTTCATATGAGGGACATCCAATCATTTTATGAACTAGGACAGAGAGGCCACGTTTTATTGATCTTAAGACAGAATCCAAGAGAATGTGTGCTTAACATATCAGAAGACCCAGATGTGAAAGAGGAAAATTTGATAGGCCCTTATATGCTGAAATTTGTAATGAATGCTTATTCACTCCTATTAGTCAGCTCTGATAATTAAAGTGATGAGTCATTTGAAAAGGTAAGTAAAGTGATTTCTGATTCCATCTTATCTAGGGCCTTTCACATATTTTCCAGTATTCAATTTCACAATTTAGAATTCAAACTGAAAATCCCTAAAAACTTCATCTTTTCATATTTGTAAGTTAGTAAGACTAAATCCTATCAGAGACTTAAGAAAAATAATGGTTATTCTAAAACTTCAGTTGTAGCAATAAAAGAATAAAAAGGAATAACATGAAAGCCACTGTAGAACTGTCTGCTATTTGAAGCCATTGCAGGTATCAGAAAATAAGTCCTGTGCAGACTGAAATTTTCTTGCTCCTCAAATTCTGTCTGAATACATTATTTTTAAAGGATCCTTTAAACATAAAGCATCCTGTATGTGCAGACATTAAAATAAAGTACTATTAAAATAGATACAAGAATATATTAAGTGAAAAATACCAAATAAATAAATTTGAGGAGGATGTTGGAAAAGAAAAGAGGACCCCATACTGTTTTCACAGTAGACAAGATCAACAAATGAGAGAACTAGTAAAAGTTACAAAAACATCAACTTCTTTATAATATCTATATGGAGCAGTGATACATGTTTCCCAGAAAACTGTGAGCAGATCAAACATTCAATCACAGTCTGGTCTGTTATCTAAGACAGACATTTACTCAGAGTTACACAGAAATCAAAGTGCATTTTTTTTCACATAAACTGCTCATTTATTAGCATTGGTACAGCAACATAACCATTTCCAGTCAATACATGGAGATGCATTGGAGGTGGCAGAACAAGGGGAGGCAAGTGGCAGCCTCCTATTTCTTCCACTCCTCCTTGTTGTAGTACCACCTGGCTGAGAACCTGTGAATCAGGCTGACCTTCATGTACAGCATCCTCTTGGTCTGCTTGGTCACCCACTCCTCTTCCAATGTGTGGAGGATGGAGCTGTACACATTGTGCTTCTCCCAGATCAGCATGATTGGTGAAGTCCGTGAGGATCATGCCGGCACCCACAACCATCTCCCACTCTTTCCTGCTTCTGTTCATTTCAGCAAAGCTCTAATTGAACTTCATGTGGTACAATTCAACTTTTTCATTAATGGAGAGGCTGCTCCAGGAAGCCCTCTCCTCCTCTTCTAAAGTCTTTTGGTGGAGAGGTTCTTAATGTGGGCCACCTCAGGCAGGGGATAGCTGGTGGACATAACTCGGGGGAGAGCATAGTCTTCATTCTTCAGGACATTTCCATGTGCTCTTACACATAGTGAGTGGAAATTGCTCACTTGCCAATTAAGCTAAACACCCTGGTAGCAACATTCTGCCACTACTGTCCACTGCCACAAAATGTAATTTTTGATCCAAATATAAAAGAATTAAAATTGTACTCGACATTGAAACAGGAATTTCAGGTTGGCAGATTTGAAACTCTATGTTGAAGAAGAAAATGTCACATAGGAAGATATATTTCAAATATGTTAACATGGTCATTTAGAAGGCAAAAATCTGTTTATTCCTAACTATCCATGATTATCTGTGAAAACAAAAATATGAAATTGCATGTGGTGAATTTCCATAAAATGGAAATTATGTTTTTGGATGAAGACCCAACAACTCTGACACTGCTTGCAAACCATGTTATTTTTAAAGTACACAATATTCAATGTTCCCATGAGCATGGCATTAGAAATATTTCACAAGCAAACATAGTAATAAGATGACATGGTATGATTTTCAGAAAGGGCTACAAGAAGGTAGACTCTATATCCTGGTGTACTTGTGGGTCTATCTGCTGCTTAATCAAGACAGAACTTCTGCTGGAAACAATGCTGTGAATTCTTGTTGTTTCATTTTGTAAACAAATTTACCAGAATGATAATCACAATGTCATTTTGGTATCTTAATCTAAGACTTCTCTCTTAAAAATGCATTTTTTTATTATTAAATCTGATTGCTTATAATAAACAATATAAGATAGAGACAAAGAAATTTATTATGTATTAACAGTTTGAATATAAATATACTGAGAAAGAAAAGACAAATAATAATCTATTCTAATTAGTGTGTAGTTTTAGTATTAGTTCATGATTCAATGGCCTCCCATGTTGTCTTAGCTTGCCCAGGAATGTGTTACTTGTCTGGGCCTTCTCTAGTGTTTAAACTCTTCCCATTCACACTGATTTGGTGACTCTTATACTTCCCCCTGACAAACATTTTCTGCCTTTTTTTTTCTCCCCTCTTTTTTAAGAGACAGAAAGAGAGAGAGAGAGCATGAGAGCATGCTGGAAGTGTGGGGAGTGCAGAGGAAAAGGGAGAGAAAGAATATTAAGCAGGCTCCATGCTGAGCATGGAGCCCAGTTGGGCTTGTTCTCACAATCCTGACATCATAACCTGAGCTGAAATCAAGAGTCAGTCACTCAACTGACTGAGCCACCCAGGCACCCCTAGTTTTGCTTCTTGATCCTGGACAGCTTGCTCTTGATATTAATGACAATACACTAATTCCAGAGAGCTCTAGGGCCCTGCCTCTAAATCTTCAGATTTCAAATATAATTGCAGAGATATATTATTGTTCATGGTCAGTTTTAAACTTAATAGCGGAACTCTTGATTCCATCTCACAAAAATTAGAAACAGGCAATAATATCAGTTAGTGTTACGCAGAAGCTACACATGAGCAGTGGAAGGAACACTCCAAGTCCGAGTCCCAAGTCCTTAGAGGGAAATAATAGAGAAATTTCCAGAGGCAAGGATGGTGATAAGTAAACCCAAGGACACAACATCCTGACCTGTGGCTTCTAAGACCTTGGGGCTGACGGATCAAGAGCCACTGGTTTCAAGCATGGATTCTCCTCTTCCTCCTCTACCTCAGGGTAACCCCTAGACTCATTAATGCATTTGCATTACAGTTACAGCCTCCATCTCCATGGAAAAGGTTGCCATGGTGATTGGGGAGCAAACCTTGCAGGGTCAAAGTCTCCTCCTTCCAACCTGTTGGGGGAAGTTCTCCAAATGCTTAGAAGCAGACTTCATTAGAGACCACCCTACCTTATATCTTGGCTCCTCCCAGCCCAGAGAGACACAACAAATATACAATCCCTAAAGAACCTAGGGCCAGTTTCACCTCATGGAACCTCCTTGCTCTCCCACCTTGAGAGTGTACTTTCGCTTTAATAAAACTGCTTTATGCTTGCTACTTCCCTTCTGGCTATCTTTATTCAAGCCCAGATTCCCACCTAAACGCTCTTGTGAGGAATCCAAGGATCAAGACCTCTATTCACACAACACAGACTCTCCCATTGGTAACATTAGTACATTTCTCATTTAATAGCAGCTTAAATACTCTTTAAAAAAAATGCAATGTCAAAGAAAAAGTAGTTTATATAATTAGCATATCATACTATACCTCAAGGATTCCCCACATAACAGCAATGATCAGAAATGGTAGTGAAGGCCATAAACTCTGCCATCAAGCAGTCCTGATTTCAAGCCAATAGACACAGCAAGAGGGACATCATATATTCTTTGAAAATCATAAAATATATTAGATTTCATATGACAAAGAAAATAATTGAACAAATCATACATAGTACTTTAGTTGTTAGTTTCACGGATGCTGTTATTTTACTTTAACATTGATGTTAAAATGTTTACCTTGGAAAAAAGGGTCAGGCATTCCCATAGAGGCACTTCTTAAGAACAATAAGGGATACCTTTTGGTAACAAACCTCAAATTTATTTTTAATTATGTAAAATTTTTAAAAATGTATCTATTTGACAGAGAGAGATAGATCACAAGTAGGCAGAGAGACAGGCAGAGAGAGAGGGGAAGAAGGCTCCCCACCAAGCAGAGAGCCCAATGTGGGACTTGATCCCAGGACCCTGAGATCATGACCTGAACTGAAGGCAGAGGCTTAACCCATTGAGCTACTCTGGTGCCTGATTTTATATTAATTTTAATAGACAAAAATTTCAGTATTAATCACATAGCATGTAGAGAATCTAGTATAGGATAGGTCATCTAGACAAGTTCATCAATATTGATTCTTATACTAGGAGGGAAGATGAAGATAATGATTTTATAGGAGATACAATTAACTATTTATTCCAATTAGCCAGGGGCACAGATTTCTAGTTGTCCTCCATACCTGATTTTTCCTCTTTCATAGCGTTACAAATTTAGCTGGCTCCATGAATTTTCAGAATAAAAATTTCATTCCCCAGACTCCTTGCTGCTAGTATTAAGTCTTAGAAGTATTAGACAGTAGGCTCTGGGAACTTTCTATCCTGGGATAGAGGGTAGCTCTAACCCACTGCAATGCACTTTGATGTCAGTCTGCATAGGTTTGAATCATTGACACATACTCAGTGCTTAGTAAATTTAGTTATTAAAGACACAGCTATTAACTTTTGATATCATTTTGCTGGAGCAGCATTCTTCATCTGGGAGCGATTTTGCGCCCCTCCTCACCGCCCACCAGAACACATTTGGCAAAATCTGGAGCCATTTCTGAATGTCACCAGGAAACTGGGGTGGCATCTAGTAGGTAGGGGTGCTGATAAACACCTACAATATGCACGAGACAGCATATTTGATACTTTAAATTTGGTATTTTAAAAAAGTTACTTAAATTTGATATTTTAAAAAGCCACTTAAATAGTGAAGCCTTTAAAAGAGTTGTAACACTAATATCTTTACAGATCCATGATATAAAGATATCAGTTCATTCAGGCAAAACCCCCCCAAAATCAAAAAACACCAAACTTCTATTTTGCTGCCACCCCTCTAAGCTCTGCCAGAAATTTTAAGGGTAGAATGATAATAAGAGACTACAAGTTTCCAAAATGGCATTATTCAATGTTGCCAATCCCAGCCATTTTAGTTAGAATGTCTAAGTTAAAAAAACAACACAAAATTAAAGAAAAACAAAGCAAAAACAAAACAGAACAATAGCAACAAGCTCATCCAGACTTCTATTAAAAATCCTCCATAGCCTAATCTTTAAAACCCTGTACTTGGAAAAATGAGGAATTTTTTCTATTCCCTAATCCGACATATTTAAATTTAGCTTTAGAAATTTCAGTGTTTGGTTTGCCTAGCCCAACCTCAAGTATAACCACCTGAAACAGAATGATTTTAAACTTATTTCTATGAAAACTTTTCCTTGTGTCCTACACTTCACTGGCTTCCTGGAAGGTATTTCCTCTGTTGCTGGACAGCACCCTCTTTGAGTTTCTTCTCTTCCAGGGCTCAGCTCTCTGTATCCACCTCAAGCCACAGCTTCGTTGTAGAGCTGGTAGATTAAAGAGCATCCCCTGGGCCTCTGTCTCCGGTTCTCCACTGAAATGCTCTTGCCTGTCCTTTGCCTAGCATTTTCAGCCGCAGTCACCTCTCCCCACCTTTTCTGTGCCCCAAGACATGAGATCATTTATAGCTTCCCTGACATACAAAAGTGCCACCATTTCTGCCAGGCTCAGACCACATTAGCCTGAACACAATGCACAATCCTTCCTTTATTGTGGCTATGCCATGCCTCTAGGTGTCAGCTTGTGAGACAAGATGTCCACACAGCATCCAAAGCTCTTTCCAGGTCAATGGATTCCTTCCTACAAAATCCCCTGCTGCCTCTAGTTTCTTTACTCACCCATATTCTCTGTCTTCCTATAAAACTAAAAGAATATTCCCCAGTTTCCCCAAAGCAAGGAGCTCCCCAGTCTCAGCACTCTTGACATTTCAGGCTAAGTAATATTTTGCTAGCAGAGGAGAAACTGTCTAGTTTATACTGTAGGTGTTTATTGTTCCCAGATAAAGAACACTGCCCCAGCAAAATGATATGCATTCCTCAAATCTCACTCACCAAAACATTTAAAATATGCTAGAAGTGTTCCAATTTTTATCAAGGGCTGTAATACTTTGGAAAGAAAAGTTAGCAAAGACTTACAGAATATTTTCTATTTTCTATCAAACTTATATCCCTTACCCCAAGATAATAATTCTGTATCTCTTTAATTGAATGGAATGATGGGGGGGGGAAGGAAGCAAAAAAAAAAAATCAGTATCTCAAAAATATTATTCTGTTGCATGTATCTGTTATTCTTACAGGCCCAGTCTTCCGATTTGATGGGAAGAATAAAGAACATTTATTTAGATTATTTTTGGAAGTGAGTAGGAAGTCAAAATTATTTTTCTCATGGACATGCTTCTCCCATAGCATATGGAGCAGATTGCCTCCAGAAGTTACTATGCGTTAATTCATACCTATGATCATGGGGTGACAAAATCTATCGCTTCTTTCTGTACTTTTTTCTTCGATTTTAGAGACATAATTCCCTGAACTTTGCTTCTCATTGGGACGCCTCTACCATTCTTACTGATCCTATTCCTCTAGCTATGAATATAGTGGAAGGACCTGATTTTAGAACACCGTTTGCTTCAAATTTGACATCTTTAATGCATGTGGTTTGTTGTGTATATAAGACTTCACTGTAACACCTTTTATTGACTGGAGGAGTTGTTTTACTTTCTCTTTTCCAAGAAGTGAGGCTTTCTCTTAGCTTAATTTTTCCTCTAATGGTACTATCATGTTCCTCTCACTTTCCATAGTTTTTAAATACAATTTTTGTTTCTCATTGTGAGTTTTCTCTATTTACTTATTTTTGTTCCTGTGAGACTCATCTAAGGCTGTCCCAAAATTTTAATCGCTGTGTTCTGTGAAGGATGGCTCTGGTTTATTGTTCTTTGGAATTTGATTTATATTTCTTTTCCACTCAAATCATTTTTTTTCTTTAATTTCCTCTTATGAATCCATAGGATAATTTTGCTCTGGAAAAACACTCTGGAATCATTTTCTTTTTCCTAAAGATTTTATTTACTTATTTATTTGAGAAAGAGAGAGACAGAGCATGAGCGGAGGGGGACAGACAGAAGGAGAGGGAGAAGCAGACCTCCCACTGAGCAGGGAAGCCTGACACAGGGCTATATCCCAGGACCCCAGGATCATGATCTGAGTGGAAGGCAGACACCCAAATGACTGAGCCACCTATGCCCCCCAGAGGCATTCTTGATTCTTTTTTCTCTCACAACCTATATTCATTCTGTTGGGGAATTCAGATGGCTCTACTTTTAAAATATATCTGTAAGTCCATAACTCTGGTTGATTCTCTCACATTTTCCAAGTGATATGCCAGTGTCTAGAAATCGTAGGTGCTTGATAATATTTGTTTAATGAATGAATACGTGGATGAAAATAAAGATATCATCCATGTATACCACTCAGTTCACATATCTAATAAATAAATACATGTAAAATCAATAGCAGTGCTAATTATGCAAGAATTAATTTTGCCTATAAGAAATATAGGCAACTGCAATCATGTTAACCAGCATGTTATTGTTTTCTAAGAAAATATTGGCAATATCATCAGATAACCAATAATTATTGTTCTAATTTCAAATATTTCCTATGTCTTAATGAAAAACATCTTCACTGTGCACTGATGAGTACATCAAATTGGGGAACTGCTGCTACAAAAACATAATTTGCTGCATTGTTCTCTAACATTGTTTTTTATTAGGTGAAACAAAAGCGAGCATTGTCCTTTCCAGTGTACATATATTTTTATTTTGACTATAAAATGTTCATAATTAAACTTCTCTTAATGTTTTTCTTCTCATGCAAAACATTTTCTCAGGAGTATCTTAATTTTTTTTCATTGTATATTAAATAAAAATCTGAACCTTTTGGAGAATTTTCTGTAAAAATACATTGGTTTATTTAAGCATTTCTTTCTCTATTTTTTTTTAATTTTCCCCTCAGAAAAAATGGTGCCTTCTAATATCTAGAAGGACAAAAAAAAAAAAAAAAAAAAAAACTAAACCGTCTTTGTTAAATAAATCAATGAATCGGTACAATATGTGAGTGGTAAGTCAGCATTACATATTCGTGGACTTCCAGATTCTTTTATTCTGTTTTCCCTTTTAGATAACTGTCCATGAAAGCTGGCACACTGTTTCTTTAAATTCTATAAAACACTTTTGTACAACCTGGAGTACTGCTTTCTGTATATTGCGCTTTTTTCAGTTTCATGGTCACCTACTTCTAGAGACCCACTCTATCAGTTACATTTGGCCCAATAGTCATCTTGGTCATATATGATCCAGTTCATCAGAGTCCCTTGATGTTTGCTTTGTGAGTGAAGTATACATTGGTCAGCAAGATTAATCAAGTATCAGCTAGGTACGTTTGCTTTACCTGCATGAGTGTCCCGGCAGGTGTTTAAGTGGATTTGGTGCTCATTTAGTAGTCTTGCAATGCTGCCAATATTGAGAACTGCATATGGAACTTATCCATTTACATCATCAAGTCAGATGGCTTTATCATATATTCCTTAATTGATGCTATGTGTCTTACTCTTTCCTTTTATTCTCTGCAAAATGAAAATTTGCCTCATTAGTTCTATTTGCTTAGAGAGATAGACACCTGTTAGATTTTCTTCCTGAGTCTCTACTCTCAGTAAGAAACAGTTTGATCTAAAAGTGTACAGTTATCTGTCCTGTTTAAATTATGAAGGTGGTCTTGGTAAATACCAAGCTAAACTATAAACACAATTAAGATTGCATTAGTAGTTACTTTAATGAAAACTTCTCTCACATAAATATATATGTGTGGGTACATATATACATATATATGTATATATATCATGATAAAATAAAATGGTCAAATATCCTTTAAAATTAAAAAGTGTTAATATTAATTGTATCCTTATGTAAGGAAATTTATTCAACCAAGGCACTAGAGAGGGAAAAAAATATAACTGAAATAATTTTTCCATGTCATTTTGTAATTAAGAATCACTTAACTAAGCAAGTATATAAAATGTAATCAAAAGAGTTTAATAAGTGCTCTAACAGTACTGTGAAAATTAATGGCTTCAATGAGAACTAATTATCTAACTTGCTGTTTCAAATATTTAAAATAAGTTTTTGTTCTTCACCCTTTAAATTAGTTAATATTAAACAACTTCATTAATAATGTTAAAATGCAGCTTACATTTGGTGATTAGAATACATAGATACACTTCCTAGCATAGAACTATAAAGACCTGGTAAGAAAAAAAAAAAGTAAAATGGGCTTCAATATGGGTATATTATAGCACAGATTTGGTTCTGACCCAGTGGGAGCATAACTGCATGTTGTTTTCTTATAATGGGAATAGTTCCCATAAGAAAGATACTTAAGGAGTAGATATTTTAAAACTGAATAATGTTACAGTTAGTATAATAACCAATCATTGAAAGAATCATAAAGGTAAATGAGTATTTGATAGTCATTTTTCATTAAAATGCAGCAGTGTCCTGGTGTTAATAACTAGTTAATAAAAGCTAAATGATACTTGCATTTTGATTGCAAATCTAAATTTTCTAAAACACAGACAGTTGCTTAAAAGTTCTTCTGCATTTAATCATTTCATGCAATGATATATATTTAGAACTTTATATTTTTTGAAGTGTTTTTCACTTCTAATTTTCAGTTTTTAAAGGGTTTTAGTTAATTATATTCTTCAAGATATTCCAGCTTGGTTTTTGCTAAGGGAGATGTTTCCTCTAAACAGCAAGAATGGATTAAAATTTAATCTCAATAAAAATCTACATCAGTTTAAAAGAAAATAGAAATAAAATTGTCCAAATGATTTAGAAGAAATCATGACTGCTTATCAAAGTTTTGCTCTCATTTGTGCTCATTTTTTTCACCTAAGTGAATTGACGGTATTTACATAGTTATACATCTGCTTTAAATTTATCATGCTCATAATGTTAAATTTGGTCCCTGCTATAGTCACTCCACATGTTTTTAGAGACAATTTGAAATAAGAGATTTGATTATTTTTATATTTTGAAAACAAAAGAAGAATTGACATACTATATAATATATGTAATTGACATACTATATAATATGAAGAGAAGAGAGAAAAATATTCCTTCAATAAACATCCATGAGAAAGTTTTTTAATGTTCAATAAAATTTAAAAAAAGACATAATGCATAATAAGTTATTCTTTACCCTCAGGCTTTAGCTTTCGAAGTCGTTTACACATGAAACAGAAAGTTATACCTACTATAGGAAAATAATTTATTTTCCATGAAAGTTTTGCTTAGAAGTAAATTATTCTCACAAATTGTATGGATTTTCTTTTCTTTTTTACTTTTTTTTTTTTAAGATTTTACTTATTTATTTGAGAGAGAATGAGAGATATTGAGAGAATGAATGAGAGGAAGGGCAGAGAGAGAAGCAGGTTGCTGACAGAGCAGGGAGTCCCATGTGGGACTTAGTCCCAGGACCCCGGGATCATGACTGCAGCTGAAGGCAGACACATACCTGACTAAGCTACCCAAGCACCGTGTATGGCTTTTCTTATTAAATGTCTTGTGTAGTTTGGATTTTGACATCTGTTTTTACAATCTGAGGGTAACTGATAATAGACTCTGGAACACAATAATAAAAGGTAAGATTATGTATTATATATTATTTCTGGGTCAAAGATCCATGACATAACTCACTACAAACATGCTTTCCTGACATGGCCATGTTGGTGGGATGTGGGAATGTGTGAGATTTAGAAATGGCTTTAAGATTGGCCAGGAATGGGGGCACCTGGGTGGCTCAGTGGGTTAAGGCCTCTGCCTTCGGCTTAGGTCATGATCCCAGGGTCCTGGGATTGAGCCCCACATCGGGCTCTCTGCTCGGCGGGGAGCCTGCTTCCTCCTCTCTCTCTGTCTGCCTCTCTGCCTACTTGTGATCTCTGTCTGTCGAATAAATAAATAAAAATCTTAAAAAAAAAAAGATTGGCCAGGAATGTGTTTTATGGCATATATTTATGTGTATGTGTATGTGATTGTGTATGTGTGTGTGAATCATTTTGGCTCCAAATCCATTTTTAAGTTTTCATACATAAAGATAGAGCTTCAATAGCTTAGCTACAGGACTAAAACTACATGGTTCAGGCAAGAAGACTGGGTGTGGTGCAAAAATAATGAATACTGTTATGCTGAAAAATAAAAAAATTAAAAAAAAATAGAACTACCCTGTGATCCAGCAATTGCACTACTAGGTATTTACCCAAAGCATACAAAAACACTGATCCAAAGGGATACATGCACCCCAATGTTTATAGCAGCATTATCAACAATAGTTAAGTTATGGAAACAGCCCAAATATCCATCAATTGATGAATGGGTAAAGAATATAATATAGTAGAATATTACTTAGCCATAAAAAAGAATTAAATCTTGCCATTTGCAGTGACATGGATGGCAAAATTAAGTAAAATTAAGGCAGTCAGAGAAAAACAAATACCATATCATTTCACTTATATGTGGAATTCAAAGAAAAAAAATCAATGAACATAGGAAGAAGAAAAGAGCAAAACCAAGTAACAGACTCTTAATCATAACAAATAAACTGAGGGTTACAGGAGGGGAGGTGGGCAGGGGAATTGGTTAAATATGTGTTGGGGATTAAGGAGGGTACTTGTGATGAGCACAGGGTGTCATATATAAGTGATGAATCGCTAAATTCTACACTTAAAGCAAATATTACACTCTATGTTAACTAACTGGAATTTAAATAACTTAGAAAAAAAAAGAAGGTAAAAATAAACTAATGTAAAAATTGTTGAAAAAATATTGTTTCTTCAGTTACTTTTCAGTAAGTCAGCCACTGAAATGTTATGCTGTCATATACACTTATAACAATATTAGGACATTGACTTTTCATACTATCAACCAGGGAATACTGCTATGGTTTCCTAGATAGAAAAGAAGAGCTGCACAATTAACCATGAAGTCCACAGAAAATATTTTGTAAACTTGAACTTGTGTTATCAAACTGAGTAGTTAAGAGCCTGCATCTGGAATCAGAAAACCCAGCTTCTAGTTGACTTTGTGAAAATAAAGAGCTGTGTGATTTTTTGGAGATGTTCGTAACATTTTACTTTTAAAATATTAGCCTGTTTCAAACCTTATAATGCTGTATTTACAAGAATATTTCTTTTAATAATTTTACAATCAGTCCTTCTCTTGATAATTAACATAAAGTATGCTTATTTCTATGCATGATAATTTGCATATATAAATTCCCACTTATAGTAATGGCAGAGTTATATGCTATGAAACCAGTTCATCTACCAATGAAAGTTAGAAAAGTCATGGTACTTTAAAACAAATGAATAAACAGACAATATTTGTTTCAAGTAATCTGTGCAATCAAGCCATCCAGACATGAGGAGGGTTTCAAATCCCAGTGAAAACTAAATGCCTCTAGATGAACGTGAAGTTTTATCAATGACTTTGAGAGAGTCAAATGAGCCTCTTTGAGGCATCTGCTGCTTTCTTAACTGGTGTTCTATCTAGAGAGTTAGAGTCAAATAAACAAACCAACAAAATGACTACGAGACCAGAAGGTAAGTATAGATTGAAGTAATTCTGTACAACTGGAAGACAAAATTTGTATTTCAGAGATTGACTACGTAGCACCCTTATACCATGCATATTTCTAGTGAGGATCTTAGAAACACTATTACCAAAGAAAGTACAAAAGCAAAGATTGTCTAGGTCTTACAAAGAAAGAAGTTCAGTTTCAAATTACCTAAATCCCATATTATATTAAATTTATATACAACTATTCTAATTTCCTATCACAAAGAAAAAGAAAAATCTATTAGGAGATAACACCAACCAAATCTTGAAGTTAGTCTTGTCAATCATTTTATACAAAGGAAATGACCCAACTCTAGGAGAGGAAACAAAACCAGGAGAAAGAGATATGTAAATGATCTTGAAACTGAAGTAATCAATTAAGTATATTGATAATCATTCAAGATAATGATGAGTAGTTTCTCCAGATATTACAATCTGAGAAAAGACAGTCAAATGAAAAAAAAAAAAATACAATGAGGGGCACCTCAGGAGAGTTGAATAGGCATCTGACTCCTGGTTTCGGCTCAGGTCATAATTTCAGGGTTGTGAGATCGAGTCCCACATCTTTGCTGGAGTTTCTGTCTCCCACTCCTTCTGCCCCTCCTGCTCATGCTCTCTCTCCCTACCTCAAATAAGTAACTAAATCTTTTTTTTTTTTAAAGAAAAAGATACAATGAATGAAATTAAGAATACAATGGTTAAGTTTAACAGATTAGGCATAACTGAAGACAGGATTGGTAAAAATGGAAAGTTAAAAATATGAAAGTTTTGACCAAAATATGCAGAAAAAGTGAAAGAAAATTAAGAAAAGAGCATAAGGGGATAAATGGAGCATAGTGAAAAACCAAAACAGTTAATTTGGGGACCTATAGGAAGAAAGGAGAGCATGATGCAAAAGTGAAATTTCAAGAGATACTTTGAGAATTTTCTCAAAACAATGAATGACATTGAGCCTCAGATTCTAGAAGCCCAATGAATTCAAGTAAGGAAACACACACACACACACACACACACACACACACACACACAGAGTTTCCAGGGAACAACTATATGTCTGCCATCTGACTTTCAAAAGAAAATATAGAGGACAGAATAAAATGTGTTGATATATTTTAGTGTTTAAAAAAAAAAAAGCTACCAATCAATAATTTTAAATCCAGTGAAATGTTAGGATAGAGTGATGATTTTCAAGCTCTTTATATGCCACACTGAAAACCAGGAGTCTATTTGTTTTTAATAAAATTAAAGTCTTATGTTCTCAGGAGAAAGTAAGTGATAAATAAGTTGTCTTCTTTTTTCCTTCCATGTTCATTTCCGTTTTTGTTTAAAGGAATAGCGAAGTGTTTGTTATTCATAACTACAAAGGCTATCAGGATTTGATAATTATTACTGGAAAATAAAACAAAATGAAATGGAGTGATGGTTAGAAAAAATTTAAATAATGCAATTATTTTCCCTTTTCCCCTTGAGTTATTAAATGGAAAATATCAATGGACACCATTAGCTATTTAGGGACAAGGACAGGGAGGGTACCTTAGGTAGAAGTCAATAAAGACTTTCAAAAGATCCTAAGACTTGTAGGGACTAGAGATAGCATGTCCTTACATGTATCACTAAACATAAAAATAAACATAACATAAACATATATATATGTTATGTATAACTAAACATAACATATTGTGGCCCAATATGTATTTCCTTGTTATATAAGAAAGCAGTGGTTGGGGGGTGGGGGGTTACCCGAGTGGCTCAGTTGGTTAAATGTCTCCTTTTGACTCAGGTCATGCATGATCTTGGAGTCCAGAGATCAAGCCCTACATCTGACTCCTTGCTCAGCAGGGAGTTTGCTTCTCCGTCTTCTTCTGTCCCTTCCCCACTCATGTTTTTTCTCTTTCTCTCAAATAAATAAATAAAATCTTAAAAAAAGTAAAAAGAGAGAGAGAGAGAGCAATGGGAGTTGTTAACCTGTAGGAAAGTACTCATCATTAAGGGGTATATGTGCACCTTGGGTTTTCAGTATTCAACATAATTTTAGACTCTTGACTCCTCCTACGAGCTTCCCTATTTTATAGTTTCCGTTTTCCTCCATTGGTATAGATTTAATCATGAATTCAGTACACTGAGCAAAGAATTTCCTGTCATTGGGATAGTCATCTCTATTAAAATATGGAATGATATGGAACCACACATAAAAAACTGGCTTAAATGGTCCAAGGGATCTTTGTGATGTCATGAATAATTATTGTGATTTAACTCTTTAGTGATGTGGACAAACATTTCTTTAAAAAATACTCATTTAGGGACACCTGGGTGGCTCAGTGGGTTAAGCCTCTGCCTTTGGCTCAGGTCATGATCTCAGGGTCCTGGGATCGAGCCCTGCATCGGGCTCTCTGTCTGCAGGGAGGCTGCTTCCCTCTCTCTCTCTGCCCGATGCTCTGCCTACTTGTGATATCTCTTTCTCTGTCAAGTAAATAAATAAAATCTAAAAACAAATTCATTTAAACAAGTTTTAATGCAATATAGTAATGATTAAAAATTTTATTAATCTTTTTTTCACCCCTGGGTTAATTATAATACCTAAATTTGCTTCTACTTCCTTTCTTTATTCAATACATACAACAATTTAGTTTCTCTTTTTTCTTTGTTAAAACTCTCCTACCAGTGTCTTCCAAAGGTCAGCAGATAGACAATCTAGTCACTCTGACATTTCTCTAAATAGAAGGTGAAGTTTGTGCACTTTCTGTTTTTCTTTCCCTAGTCAATGATTTGTCTCTCCAAGAGCAAGTGTACACTTACTGAAGTCCTGACTTTAATTAAATATTAGCATTAACTTATTCCAAGAAAGTTTTAACAGAAATAACTATGTCAAACCTCTATACAATTTTCAAATTCTAAATAAATTTTTTTAAAATAGAAAATATCAGGATTTTATATATAATAGTGTGTGTCATATGTATGTATGTGTATATAGTGTATATATATATATATATATATGTTTTTCACCATTAACCTCCATTTTCAATGGATGATTTTAAAACCATACTTTAAACATAATAGCTTATAAAATATACATAGTCAGTATCCATTTATTCTCCCTCATCTTCAATATAATTTTCATGTATTCATATAAATAGCTAAACTATTACTGGGTATATTTTTATAAATAATGTATAAGATATAAAATTTGTTGTAAATCATACACATGTACATATATCTTATATATAAGTAAATATGTATATGTTTATGACCCCATTGATATATTCATATTTTCTTATAATATTTTTTCTTTTTTTTAAAATTAACATATAATGTATTATTTGTTTCAGGGGTACAGGTCTGTGAATCATCAGTCTTACACAATTCACAGCACTCACCTCATAATATTATTAAAAGTTACTTTATCATGGTAATATTTTCCCTTAGAATTCATTAAAACATAATAATTTCCTGCAATCACCCACCATGCCTGTTGAAATGAAACACAGATTATTTTAAAATACCTCATGTTCTTTTGTTTTATTCTTGTAAATTTCTTTTTTTCTTATAATTGAGCTTTATTTTCAGATTATATTTCTTATTCTACAGTTCTACATTACAGGCTGTAGTCTGTAAGAATATTAAGGTCATTATTTATATATTTGCAATTCTTCTCAATGAAAACATTTTTGTAATAACATGGAAATGGTATGTCATTGTCAGCTTTCAATATATTCATAATCATATCAGAGTAACTGACAGAATCTTTTTAAAAAAGGCAAAAGTGAATTCAAATATCTATAAATTACCCCAGGAATAAACAGATTTGCAAAAAGCAAGACTCATACCAAAGTAAACATCAATGCTAACATATTGAATGACTAACATACTGAAAATTACATTCCAATATAGCAAGATGATCAGAACAAGAAAGTTTAGTTTCTAAAGGAGTAGTATTTTAAAAACGTCTTTGCAATTAATTTTATTGAATGGATAGTTCTGATATCAACTGAAGTGCCCTCAAAAAAAAAAAATAGGCAGAAACAAATCTTAAGACATACTTTACTCAAGTAGTGTCTTAAAATTAAGAAAAATTTTACTCAAGAAGTTATTTGCCTCTACCCCCAATTTTTCATTGCATAGATTTAAAAATGTGTGTTACATTTATTTGTCTATGTAAATTGAAATGCAGAGAAACTAAGATTAGGTCATCTTAACAGAGGAACAACAAATAATAAAACTGTAAGTGAGTTATAATGCCTAAAACCCTCACTATGTCATAAGGTAGGGATTCAAGGATAGATTTAAAATTTCTTTATTAATAAGATATCTACCTCTGTTTAATAGCAAATCATCTACAATGTGATTAACAGTACAGTGATAATATATTTGGCCACATCCCACTTTATTTTCTTTACAAGAAAGAGTGAGTTGAACATTAATCCATCAATGTATCTACAACTTAAAAATTACTTTTAAGAATTAGGAGGTACTTTGAGTGTTTTTTCAATGTGCTCAGTTGGTATTGAATAAAAAGTGGCAAGAAATGATTATGTGCTAAAAGTTGTTCATGAACTATGCATATAAGGGCTAGTATCCCCATACATAGTCGAATCTGTTACACTATAACAAAATATTCTGAACTCTGGTGAATCTACACAGTAAATTCAGTTACAGTGAATACACACAATTAGTTAACTTAACCTATCTTTTAAAGTTATCATTGTATTAATAATGTACCTCCAATAACTTCTACATAATCTTACTCTTTCTGCCCCCAAATAAACTACAAAAAGTGAAACCCAAGTGTATGTAACATGCCATCTAATGTGAATACAGATGAAATTTCCACTTGCTCTCAGTTGTTGAGGTAAGAAGATAAGCACGTTTTGATTCAAGTTTCTTTCTTTGTGTGTCACTATAAATAAGGGCACTTGGTTGCTATTTTTTGACAGTAGTTTTGACATATATCATGGCTGATGTTTGTAATCTTGAGAGTGGAAAAGATTTAGTTTTTGTTTCCTCAACTCTTTAAGAATTAAAAATTTACACATGAATTTAACCATATATGGATTTGCATGTGATTGTGAAGTTATAGGTCTGTGGCTTATTTAGGAATGACATCCTGATCTATATTTCAACAAATCTTTACATAAATCAAAACAAAAAAAAAGAATTAATTGAAACCTTACACTTTTTCTCACTGATCATCATAGAGTGTAAGATTAGACTATATGGGGAATTCTTTCTTTATGATAATCTTTTTTTGTTAATATTAAGAGGGAATGAACAAAGAATTGGTAAATTTGAGTCTAGGTGATTAACTGATTTGGAGTACATCTATTAATATACTCTCTTCTCAGACTTTTCTTGTCCACTCATTTTCTTTGATTTGACTTATAAAATCTGGATATGTTCAGATAAAGCTCTAGATTCTCTTTATAGCTCATTTCTTTCTTTACTATTAGCCTCTTACTACCTTCATAATTTCATCTCATGCCATAATTTTTCTTACTTACATACTGACAAATTTTAAATATGTATCTCAGGCACAATACTGACACAAATACAGCTTTATAAATCAAAAAAATATTAACACTTCTTTGCCTGGTTCCTCTCCCTTGTCCCACATATTTCATGTAATATGCATGTTTATTCTACTTCAAATCTCTTTTACATTTATCCTTTTCTCTTGATCTCACTGTTACAATTCTAATCCAAACTACCATTTTTTTAACTGTAGCAATAACTTCTAATTGATTTTTTATTGTGGCTAAAAAACATAAGATCTATTATCTCAACCATTGTTAAATGTACAGTTCAGTAGCATTAAGTATATTAATTCACACTGTTGTAAGACAGATCTCCAGAACCTTTTCATCTTGCAAATCTAAAACTCTATAGTTTTTGAGAAGCTCCCCTTCCCAGATCTCCCTTCAGCCCATAGTTACTTCCATTCCATTTTCTAAGAATTTGACTACTTTACCTACCTAAAATTGTAGAATCAGTGTATTTGTTCTTTTATGATTGGTTTATTTCATTTAGCCTAAAGTCCTCAAAGTTCATCCATGTTGCATCATGTGACAGGATTACTTTCCTAAGACTGAATAATCTGTAGTATGTATATATAATATATAAATTAAATATTATACTTTATATATTATATGTATTATATATAATATATATTATATAGTAAAAGTATATATTAAATATATAATATATATTATATAATATAAAAATCTCTAGTATGTATGTAATTGTAGTATGTAGTATGTATATATACATTTAATCTACTCATTCATCTGTTACTGGACATTTGGGTTGCTTCCACCTCTTGGTTATTATGAATAGTGCTGCTATAAACATGGGTGGACAAATATTTTTTTAAAGACACTGCTTTCAACTATTTTGTATATATACCCAGCAGTGGCATTGTAGTTCTATATTTTTAATTTTTTTGAGTGGCTTTCCTACTGTTTGCCATAGCATTTACAACATTTTACATTTCCACTAATAGCACACAAGGGTTTCAATTTCTCTACATTCTCCCAGCATTTGTTTGTTCTCCTTTCTCTTTTCTCTCCTTTTTCCCCTCTCCCTTCTCCTCTCCTCTTCTTTTCTTAGGGGTAGCTATCCTAATGGGCATGAGGTGATACCTCAGTGTGGTGTTGAATTATACTTCTCTGATGATTAGGGATGTTAATCACATTTTCATATGCTTGTTGGCTATTTGTATATAATTTTTAAAGAAATGTCTATTCAAGTCCTTGGGCTATTTTAAAATAGAGTTATTTCATTTTTCAGTTGTTGAATTATAGGAGTTCTTTATATATTCCAGATACTAATCCCCTACAGAAATATATTTGCGTCTTCTCTCATTCTTTGTCTTTTCACTCTTAATTGTGTCCTTTGATCTGATTTTTTAGTAGCCTCTTTTATAAGCCCCCAATTCATATTCCATACTCTTTGTCAAAAAAATGCTTACAAAGCCCAAATAGGATCCTGTAATTTCACAACTTTATAGTTACCAATGTCTCCCCAAAGCTCTCTAGTTAAAATTCAAAATGCTTAAAATTGTGCTATATAATCTGGCATCAGTCTATCTTACCAGGATCTTTACACACCTTCTTTCTCCCTTTACTTTCTACCACACTGATTCTTCTCATACCTCCTCTGATGACCCAAGCCCCTCCTTATCTTAGGTCCTTTGTCTATGCTTTTAATTCTGTTTTGTGTTTCTCCTTATTCCATGCAAAGAAAACTGTATTTTTTGAGCCTCAGATTAAATGTCTCTTATTCAATGAAGCATTTCCAGACTTTCCAGCTTAGAACAAATTTTTAGGTCTATAATGTCAACATTTTCTGAGATGATTTGTAGTATTCATCAAATGGAAAAATTATTTGTGCAATTATACAGTTATTTATTTCATATTTGTCTCCTCAAATAGAATGTAAGATCCATGAATAAAGAACCATCCTTTCTTATTTATCATTATGTCTCCAACACCAGCAGAGTTCCCTGCCTATTGAACTGTTCAATAAATACGTTTTAGATGAGTAAAAGAATAAATGAGGGACTAAATTGGTTGTCTGATTTCTATAGGGCAATTTTGGCTATCAACCAATGATATCAATTTGGGCGATGTGGTATCTGGACTTGAGGCTTGGGCATTATGTTCTAGTTGACACCTAGGAATAAAATATTAGGCCAAAAGTCTATTGGGTTGAAAGGTGTAGCCAGTGAAGGGTAGGAGGAAGACCTTGATGTAATACAAATCAGGAATAAGGGACCAGGTAAAACAAAATTAATTTAGGAGCAAGGCTAGTAAAAAACTGACAAAAGCCTAGGAAATTCATATGAATGGAAATGAAGAGAGGTTTGCCTGAGTTACTGGCCTGGAGACACATTTAGGATAGGTGAGTTGAACAGAGTTGGTTTGGAGGGGAGTAAGTGTTAACATGATCAAAGGTATGGCCCAAGGCAAGGACTTAACTACTTATTTTTTCCTTCAAATTTTAAATATCTGATTTGAAATTTTTACATATTACCCTTATTATAACTATTGTGTTTTCTCCATGAGATCCACACTGTTTGTGTTACTTTATAACAGGTATTCCTAAACCATTTTGGAATGTATTAAAATTAACGCATGTAATGTGAAGAAATTTACAATACTTTATTAGGCAAGAAGAATCCTGGTAATTTTAATTAATGGTCTAGTGCTCCCAGCTAGAATTGTATGTAATTGCCTGGCAGATACCATCTATGCCTATGACCAAGGAACATGGCTTACTTTTCCCCTCTCTATGTGATGGAATTTAATTATAGTACATTGCTTATTGCTCTGATCTCAACAATAATCTTCTGCACAATATTTTGCCATCACTTAATCAGGAATATGAAGACATTAACTTCAAATGGCAGTTTTACTTCCTGATTGTGATTTATTTATATTTATTTTTACTACTCTAAGAAAGGAGATCATTTTTCATAAGGAGGTAGAAGAAGAAATTTTGATAGTCTTTTCCAGGTGGTATTTAATACATTATGGTGAATGAAGAGATTTTTGTCCTGATTATTTCATAAAGATATTTTTTACCCTTTGAAATGCCAGCGTCTGACAGTTGTGAACTCCTTACTTTGTTGAACAAGCTCTAACTCAGGGAAAATACCAAGAGTATACATGCAATTGACCTTTAAACAAGCCTTGCCTTCTACTGGAATTTGTAAGTCTCTGTGACTGAGCTTCTCTCAAAGGAGTTTGTTTTTTTTTTTCCCTATTATACATTATCATACAAGTAATACTTAGTTTTTGAATTTTCAAATAATGTTGCATTCTATTTACATCAAAATATCAGACTAAGAGGTAATACCTGACAGTTGCATCACTTAGTTATAATGTAGGTACTTACGGACATTTTTGTTTCCAACAGTGCTTCTTGTTTTGATCAATATTACTTGTGTATAGAAACAAATTTGCCATATTCCATGCCTTATATTTCTTTTATGTTATCCATACTACCTAGTAAGAATGTATTGTTTTAGACAAATCAATTTCCTTCTCTGTGTCCAAGCTTCCTGTCAGTAAAATGAAGGTTTTCAAAAACAGCCTGTTGAGCTTGCTGTCAAGCTCTGACACTGCTGTCAAGCAGTGACATTGCTGTCACTCTATGTTTCTGTATTCTCAATGGGGATGATACTATCTCCAAGGATGTAAAAACTGTTTGCGGGGGGGCAGTAAATAACATCTTAATGTGTGGCCCTCCAAAGGGCCATCATAACGGTAAATAACAGTATTAAAATTCTATGAAAGGAAAGAAGTAGTTAAAAACAGTATATTTAGGGACACCTGGGTGGTTCAGTTTGTTAAGTGTCTACCTTCGGCTCAGGTCACAATCCCAGGGTCATAAGATTGAGTCCTGCATCTGGCTCCTTGTTCAGTAGGGAGTCTGCCTCTCCCTCTCTCCCTCCCTCTGCTTGTGCTCTCTCTCTCTCTGACAAATAAAATATTTTTAAAAAATGATCAGTGTATTTAGTGTTTCTCTAGGAAGTAATAATTTAACATAACAACAAAAAAGTTTAGAAACACTGCTCCATGCATTTTTGCACCTCAACTCATGGGCCCAGGCTAAAATCATATTGAAGCCTCTGTTTAATCCTTTTTTCATTCATACCATATAGTCATATGATCACTCTGTAATGTGGATCATACATATAGGTGTTTACAGTGATTATTTTCTGTCTAATGTTTGTTTGCATGTATACATTCTTTATTTTTTTCAGGCCTATATCTCTAGGTCATTATTTCCAAGTAAGGACTTGAACCCTCAATAAAATTGCCCTCAGGAATAATATAAAATGTAGAGAAAATTTCCCAGCTTGATAATAAATATTTTCTTTAGGTAGAAAATTATTGGATTTTTGGATTTTTTTAAAGATTTATTTATTTGATATATAGAGAGAGACAGCAAGAGAGGGAACAGAAGCAGGGAGAGCACCAGAGGGTGAGGGAGAAGCAGGTTCCCTGCTGAGCAGGGAGCCTGATGTGGGGCTTCATCCCAGGGCCCTGGGTTCATGACCTGAGCTGAAGGCAGACATTCAATGACTGACCTACCCAGGCACCCCTGGATTATGTTGGTTCAGAATGATAAGCCATGACTTAAAAATGGAGCAAAGAGTCAAATATGATTCAACTTACTACCCAAATATTTAGAACAGTTTCTTTTATTTATTTATTTATTTATTTATTTGACAGAGAGACACAGGTAACAGTGAGAGAGGGAACACAAGCAGGGGGGAGTAGGAGAGAGAGAAGCAAGCTTCCCAGCTGAGCCCAATGTGGGGCTCCATCCCAGGACCCTGGGATCATGACCTGAGCCAAAGGCAGCCGCTTAACGGTTGAGCCACCCAGGTGCTCTTCTTCTACTTTTTTTTTTTTAAGATTTTATTTATTTATTTGACAGACAGAGATCACGAGTAGACAGAGAGGCAGACAGAGAGAGAGGAAGGGAAGCAGACTCCCCGTGGAGCAGAGAGCCTGATGGGGGGGCTCAATCCTACGACCCTGAGATCATGACCTGAGCTGAAGGCAGAGGCTTAACCACTGAGCCACCCAGGTGCTCCTTTCTTCTACTTTTTAATATTAGATACAAAATATACCAATACAAAGAGTGCTCTTTCTTAATCATGTTCCAGTCCAACATTTTGAGACACAATGAGCATATGTGTTAAATAATATAGGATTACATATATATATGTGTATGTATATATAATATATATATAATATATATATAATATAATATATATATAAACAAAGGGAAGTTATATAGATAGATAGATAGATATAGATATAGATATCCAACATTTATCTATATCTATATCTATCTATCTATATAACTTCCTTTTGTTTTTCATGAGGAAAATTTTAAAAAAGAAAGGAAAGTAAATGTAAGCAAGTGACACAGGATAATAACAGACTTGTCATCAAAATGTAATCAGTTTTCACAAATACTTACAGGATTATACTCTTAAAGAGTTTATATTTTACACCAGAGAATGAAGTTAAGTATTCAAGTTGCAGTTATTACCAGTATGGTTCCAAGAGTCTGGGAGAGTAGATAAAACTGCCATGCCTTGCTACAGCTTCACTGACCAAATGGCAATGTCCAATAAAAGCCAAACACGTGAGTGGTTAACACAGGTAATGTTTTCTAAATTTTAGAAACAAAACAGAATTTTATAACCCAAAATGTCAAAGGTACAATTAAGTGGATAATTAATTTATCCTCCCATTAAACTGTGATGATAATGTTTTACACACACACACACACACACACACACACAAAAGCACACGTACAAAATACTCTGTATAATAAATATGTCATGAGTATGGTGGGCAGAATAATGGTCCCCCAAAATGTATATGTCCTAACTTCCTGAACCTTTGAATATGTTCTATTACACGGCAAGGGGCAATTAAATTTGCAGATGAAATTGAGGTTGTTAATCAACTGACCTTAAAATAAAGGGATTATCCTAGATAATTCTGTGAGCCCAGTGAAATATTCTCCTGGGCATTGCTCGCTGTGAAGATATTCGGGAGCCACAAGGCAATGAAAGAAGGCAGCATTGAGAAGCTGGAAGAGGCAAGAAAATGCATTTTCTCCAGAAATGCATGCAGCCCTGCCAATTTTATTTTAGCTCAGTAAGGCCATCTCTGTTCTCCAAGCTCCAGAAATATGTGTTGCTTTTTAAAGCTACTGTTTGTGGTAATTTGTTACAGCAACAACAGAAAACAAATAGAATGAAGTAAAATATTCAAAAGCCTAGAAATATATTATTAAGGCCAAGTAAGTTAACAAAAATATCAGAAGTTACTTATGCCTTTAAAAACATTATTTCTATAGACAGGTGGGACAGCAGTATAGTTCAGAAGAAAGTCTCTAGAAATAGTCTACTTTTTTCCAGATCCTAGCTTTACCGTATTCTATGTGGGTAACCCTAAGAAAATACTTAATTCCTGTGGCCCCACTTTCTCATTTTTATAGTGGGTGAAATAATAATTGTACCTCAAAAATTATATCAAAAAAATATATCTGATATTATAATCAATATTACCAAACACAGAGGAAGTCCTATGTATAGTTTTCTTAATATTTTTATACTATTTATTATTTGCTATTTGTACTATTATTATTCTGAGAGATAGCACTCTAATACCCAATTTCATTTTTGTATTGTATCTTATATAGACATAATTCTTTTGGTTTCAGTATTATACCTGAAAGAACTGATATAAATTGTTAGCCTTTGGTTATCTTTATAGATTGATAGAGGGAGGTTTTTTCCAAGGGCTTTTTATAATAATCTCATTATCATAGGTAAAGCATAAATCTGTGTATCAGAGATAAACATGAAGAAGTTGATAATTTTTAAGCCATTTTGTGGTGGTCATTTCAAAGGGAATTGGCCCATCTTGAAGCTATCATTCTTTGAAAATACATAATGATTTAATGTATTGCTATATATAGACATAAGTACTGTGAAATTTACCAATTACATGCTGGCTTTGCGTTATGTTTTGGTTAAATAGGGTTATTATGAAAATGAAGCTGTTTATTTTGGGGTGCATTTATTTTGGGTAAAGATAACAATTTACACAAAGTTTTCTTTTTTTTGTCCTCCCCTTTTAAGGAAGTGTTGATGTTAGCAAATTTTAAACAGTGAAACATCCGTTCCCCTTAATATATTTACGCCACCACAAATTCACTTATATCAGACAACTCAAGGAAAGGAGAACATATTGTATATTGCTCAAAGCTACACAAAACCACTGAGATGTAAAAAATTATCTAATGACAGTTTTTATTTCAAAAATGAAGTTACTTTTTTACAGAAGAAAAAAAAAGAAACCCAAGCACTGCAAAATATTGGGTTTTTTTTCTCCACTTCTGTAAAATGAATTTAGATTAAACATTCCTAGCTTCATCTAGTTTTTTGAAGTCTGTTTTTATTGTACATGATGGAAAGATGTTTTGCAGTCATAACCACATCAAACAGTGAAAGGTGATACTTTGATAGATTCAGCATCTTGTGGAGCTGGGAGGATTCTAAAAATCATCAAATCCACACACACTCAGCTAAAATTTGACAATATATTGAATAAACCATTAAAATTTTATATCATTTTTCATGTTCAGGATATGAGAACCTCATATATTTATGCTATAACATAAGTCCTTTTAGTTTGTCTATTTATAGTAGAAGTTAAAAATACTAGATTGCTGTTTTGCTTTGTTTGTTTTCATGATAAAATTTCAAGCACTTGAAGACTATGTCGAAGTTTATTTTTCCTTGTTCTTCTCAGTAGGTAAAGGGATACTGTTATTCTTTGTTCTTTGGGTTACTGTGTCCAGTATCTGGTCTTTTTCTCAAGATAGACTTCAAGTTTACTCCGAGTTTCTAAAGGATATATTGACTATAATTTCCTTAATTTACTTTAAAGGCAAAACATTTACTTGTATTCTACCTTGGTATCACCACTTTACAATGAAGATGATAAATCAGTCTTGTTTTCATTGAATGCATCTGGCATTCAACATCCAAGCCTAATAAAACTATGATCTAATGAAGATGAGAAAAAGAACATTTCTGTTTTCTTTAGACTGACAAATCTAGTCAAACAACAACTGAAATGTTCATTTATAGAAAGAGAAAAACTTCTTTATCATCAGAAACTGATTTATCACACCTGAGTTTTTCTGTGCTTGAATTTCCTTGGGGTATCTTTTAAAGTAAAGTTGATTTTAAAGGTAGAAAAGGTAAAACCAATTTAATTGGAGAGATCAAGAGAGCCGAGGTGAATATCACTTTGAAAATGTTGCAGTATTATCTCAGAAACTAGGATAGACAGTGTTATTTCAAAAGAAAAAAATACAACTATTTCTATTCAGGCAATCATAGGAATATAAAATGTGAAGCAGGGGGATAGGGTAGTATAAACTGAAAAAAAAAAAAAAAGTGTTAAAACCTCTTCTGTGTCCTAAACCTTGGGGGCTAGAAATCGCTGTCCCCTCAATGAAATTATATTGGTGCACCTTTAATGTGGATGTGTATGATATCAGGATTTTTAAAAGATTTTAATTATTTATTTGAAAGGGTGTGGGAGAGGAAGAAGCAGACTCCCAGCTGAGCAGAGAGCCTGATGACAGGTTTTATCCCAGGGCCCTGGGATCATGACCCAGGACCCAAGTCGAAAGCAGGCACTTAACCAATTGAGCCACCAGGCATCCCTGATGTCACTTTTGTTTTTCGTTTTTTGTTTTCCTTTAAGAGACTCATGACTGAAATTAAAAACATAGGGAAAAGTTTAAAGTAGCAGATGGTCCTTATTAGTATCTCTCCTTTTGTTGTCCAGTTTGAAAACATGATATTAAAAATTAACACGTGTGTGTGCTTGTGTGTATAGTACAATGTGTTATAAATATATGCATATATTCTTTACTAAAGTGGAGTTTGACAGTTGGCACAGAAGTCATAATATTCTCTTTTATCAAGATAATAAAAAAATGCAATGTGTCTTTTTATATTCATTTTATGAATACTACTGAGGTTTCAAATGCTAAAATGCACCCTTCAGTGACTATGGCTTTTATAGAAAGGTGGTAGAGACAGCTAATGATAATTCTTTTAGAAAGCATGGAAGATAAACAACAAAATAAAGCATTATTTTAAAATGCCTTAATAAGAATGATTATAAAATAACTACAAACTAAGACCGCCTTAAAGGGTATTTTTGGTATTTGGGCCATGATCCTCCAGCACAATGTTCGGCAAGTACAGTTGGAGATGATGTGTTTCATTGGCAAGCCACAATTACAGGACCTAATGACAGCCCATATCAAGGTGGTGTATTCTTTTGGACAATTGATCTTCCTACAGGTACTTCTTCATACCACCTAAGGTTGCATTTGCAACAAGGATTTATCATCCAAATATTAGCAGTAATGGCAGCATTTGTCTCGATATTCTAAGATCACAGTGGTCTCCTGCTTTAACTATTTCTCAAGTTCTTGTATCCATTTGTTCACTGCTGTGTGATCCAAACTCAGATAACCCCCAGTGCCAGAGACTGCATGGATGTATAGAACAGACAGAAGTAAGTACAACAGAACATCTCGGGAAAGAACCCAGAGGAATGTCATGTGATGCTACTTTAAAGTCAGAATAACCTAACCTGCATTAGAGCTGGAATAAACTTTAAATTACTGTTTAAAAAAGGGGGGGGGGGCACCTGGGTGGCTCAATTGGTCAAGCCTCTGCCTTTGGCTCAGGTCATGATCTCAGGGTCCTGGGGTCGAGTCCCACATCGGGCTCTCTGCTCCGCGGGGAGCCTGCTTCCTCCTCTCTCTCTCGCTCTGCTTGCCTCTCTGTCCACTTGTGATCTCTCTCTGTCAAATAAATAAAATCTTTAAAAAAAAAAAAGGTATCTGGTCAAGACTCTTAAGTTCACTAAGATATAAATATAAATTACTATCTATAAATTGGAAATAGCTACTGGTTAATTTTAAAAGGTCTTATTTGCAGATTTTTAGGAAAGACAATAATAACACTAAGCATCAACATACACAATATATTATGACCATAAAAATCTGTTTTTCTGAGTCAAAATAAATGTCAAACACTACTTCCTAATGTTTGGAAGGTTTTGTGCGTGTGTGTGTGTGTGTGTGTGTGTGTGTGTGTGTTTTCCCAAAAAATCCCTTGAGAAATTATGTACCCTTATATTTTATAATCTGCTATTTCTCTAAAGTGGTTTATAATGATAAACAGCTTTGGAGATAAGAACAAATCCTTTATTACTATTTCCCTTATGTTCTGTTTTGCAAATATGTTTACTTTAGTAAGAGTAAATGCAAAGAAGAAAAAATCCAAGTCAGCCCCTCAACTATATCTGAAGAAGTTCAAGTGCATCAGTTACAAAGGGCCTGAATATTGGTAGAAAGGACTCACAAGTCTCCATCGGGTGTGGTGACAAAAACCTTTAGTAAAAGTCAAGAGTATGGCACCTTAAGAGAAAGAAGAACATACCCATCATGGAGGGTCTGACATTTCCAGGTGCAGTCCCATGTTTATTCTCAACTGTAGATGTCCTTTTCATCCGATTATAAATCAATAAGACATGCAAGGCATCTTGCTTTCAGGATTGCCCAGTCAAAAATTTACAGCAGTATTTTAAGATTTATTTATTCATTTATTTGAGAGAGAGGGGGAGAGAGCACCATCAGGAGGGGCAAAGAGAAAGTGAGAGAATCTCAAGCAGACCCTGGACTGAGCATGGAGCCCCATGGCAGGACTCGAGATCATGATCTGAGCCAAAATCCAGAGTCAGATGGTCAACCAACTGCGCCAACCAGGCACCCCTACAATGGTATTTTTTAATACCTAACTGGTTATGTAGCTAAAGCCAGCCTGTGCAGATTGAACTGAGTGTAAACCTTCAATCCATCCCAAAACAGTGTGGGTAATTTAGCACTGGGCACCTATATTATATGGGAATTTCAAACTGTAATTTGCATTGTATCAGTAGCTAACATATCCCTATTCCTATCCAATGTCGGGGCCACATTTCTAAGCATTCCTGGAGATTAGCACAAAGTAGAAGAGCTGCCGCTGAAAGATGACCTTACCTTACACACAACTGGTAGTGTCATCACTTCATTGATGAGAAAGCAGAGGCAGAACCAATGATCAGTTTTCCTGAGTTTATTGTTGATAGAGCTAGGATTGGTAACCATCCATTGATACCTAGCCATGAATCTTCTGGTGGAACACACAACCTCTTAGAATAAGAGTCTGATATTTGCATTTGGCTAGAATTAAATAGCAAGATTCCTTTGGCTAGAATGACAGATATTTGCAAGGAGTGAGGGATTTTGTGCTTTTTCCATTCTCTCTGGGAGCGCTGAGTGATCCCATAGTGATTTCAGACATGGACAAAGAAGTGAAAAGAAGGAAGGAAAAGGAGAGGAGAGTAGAAGAAATAAGGAGGGAGAGGTGGAGAAGGTGGGCGACAAGGAGAAGAGAAGAGCAAGAAGAATTTAACTCATGCAAAATTATAAATGCACAATAGAAGATCTTTGTCTTTTGGCAATCTCCCCAAATATATCTTTGTCAAAATAACAAACAATCTCATAAATTCCAGGAATAATTTACTAGTGGTAGAAATAAGAATTATCATAAAAACACAAGGATAGTTTTCACTGGGGCTCAAACAGTAGAGGAAATCTCGGTTCACAATAGCACCCAGCTTCTAGTTACACAGGGTATAGTGTGCTATATAGGTACTACTAAAGACACGATTCGTGTGTGTGTGTGTGTGTGTGTGTGAGGGGATGGAGGTATACACACTTTAGAACTCATTGGATTCTTCATCTTATCAAAGAGAAAAAAAGTCATATGTAAAATCATGGTATTAAGGAAACAAAATAATTGTTAATTTAAATGAATAATCTCTACAGCAGTTATTCAAAGCTAGTACAGAAGATATCTTTCCAGCCCCCATCCATAGCTTCTCATTTCTACATTTTTCATGACCTTATTGCAAATAACACCATGTGTTTCCAACATAAAGCTATTTGTCTTCTTAAAACAAATAAACAAAAAAACCCAAAAACACAAAACAAAAAAACAAAATCCTGGAGCCTTATGTATTCTTGATAGCCACTTCACAGACAAAGAAATGCACTTACTGTGGCAAGTTTTCTGGGTCAGAGTCCATAGAATTCCTTGAAAAAAAAAACTGAAAAGAAAACATATTTTTACTCTAAGACTAGGAAGCTTGTAACTCTAAATATAAAAACTTGTCTTTAACTTTTCTACTTTTGTTAGCTCACTTAAAATACCTTCTTTATCATTTTAAGACATATTACATCATCACATGATGGTACAACTGTGGTGTAGTCATAAACATTTGCTCCAAGAGATGGCCTGGCCTGAAATGCTTCTCATCTTGTGATTTTAACATGAGTTGGAATAACTGGTGTGAATTACCTCTCAACTGACAGCACATTATTATAGAGCAGAAGTAGCACGCTCAACACTCACTCAGTGTAGACATCTACCTTAAAACCCTGTCTAAAAGATGCATTGAAAGTATGAGAAGACATCAGAAATCTGGCATTTCAGATAGGTATTTATGACAATGCTAGTCTACTTTCTCTGGGCTTTCTGAAGTATAGTTTACCACTTCTCTATAAGTGTTTTGAGTGCTTATCATTTCTTTTCTTTCTGTTACTAGCTCTGAGGAGGGTAAAGAACATAAAATTTATTTACCCTTCCTCTGGGTGTTGTAGATCTTGAGGAAAGAGTCTCAATTTCTTTCAGCTAAGTCACAGTGGAGTGGCTATGAGAAATAAAGAATCCTGAAAATAAGATCTTCGCCATGGACACAGTGTCTGCTACACACAGAGTTAAATTATCTTGGATCACTGTGGTAATTCACATTTTTTTATTCCTGTTGGTAGTAAATCTTAATCAAAGCTCTTATGTCTTTGAGCCATCCATAGGTTTATCTGCCTGAATCCTGATGTCAAGAGGCTGCAAAGTATTGGAAGCAAAGGTATCAAGAAAAGAGAACTTTCAAGAGTTCAATGGGATTTTGAATAAATATGAATCCCAACTCTCATGCACTAAGACAATCCTAAGGGGGTAAGGGTATACAATCTGATATTAAGTTTCTTATTTGTTTGTTCACTTACCCATTCAACAAATATTTATTTGGTGCTTACTATATGGCAGGCACTTTATGGGTACTGGATATATAGTGTTATCATGGAACTTACATTTTAGTGATGGAAGACATTCAATAAAAATACATATATAAGTAGAAATTATGCTAATTGTTGTAGAGAAAAGTAAAATAGGAAGAGAAATAGGAAGGATTAAGATGAAAGACTTAGTTATTGAGCAGGAAAGGCCCTTTTGAGGTTAAGATTAATAAAATATCGGGTCAGAAGGGACCAAAATTTATTTGGGGTGGGGGGAAGAGTATTCAGACATAAGGAACCACAGGAGAGCTTTGCTTGGCTTAAGGCTTAAGTTTTCCTGGCATGGTTGCTCTGCCAGAGTCAGCAATAGCATAATGACCAATAGAAACTTGACGAAGATGTTCATAGAAGATTTTCAGTTTTCTGCTTTTTAAATATGTAGAAGTATCTCAACATAACAAGATTGAATTTTAAAACAAGTATTATTGTGAAACAATGTAAACTTTAAAAAATATAAACAGAACATGCCAAACATCCATATACTCACCACCTATATTTAAATTTAAACTTAAATTTTTGCCACGTTTTCCAAAATTCTTTTAAGGAAGTAAAGCATCTGTGAGAGTGATGACAACACTGACTCCATCTTTGGCCTTCCATCTTGTTGATGTCCAAACAAGGACCTCCCTGCTTTGGGGATACATGTTCTAGGCCCCCTGGAGGTTAATGTAAGCCCTGACCAGAATGCAGAAAGTCTTCTGATTTTCTCTAAAGGGACAACATAGCAGTCTTCATTGCAGCTAGCCAGAAGAAATGACTGGCGTACAGATGGCCTCAGTGTAGATAACTACCCTGTGACCTCACCACCATGTCCCTCTCTCTATAGACACTGGGGATTAAGTTCTCACAGTGAAAAGGACAAAGTATCAGGGAGGGGACACTATTGAAAAGAAATCTGGAAATTCAATTTTCTACACAGGTAATCCACAAAGGTACAGATGTAACAAGGAGCAAAGACTACGAAAGTTGTCATACTCTCTGATGATAGGATGAGATGTAAACACATAACATAGATCCTTATCTAAAAAAATGGTGCTCGGGCAATAACAGTACAGAAAGCCACAGAGATCCACTGGGAGAAATGACCAATGAGCACCTATGGGAGTTTACAGGAAGGGATTGAGTTGATCAGGAGTATGTAAACTTCTTCCAGTGAAGAGACCATGGAGAAATGAGGAATGATATACTTGGCCAGCAATATACAGAACCAGTGTATGCTGCCTTAATCAACATGTGGTAGGTGAACAGAATGCAAAAGATGGCAGTCCCACCATTATCTCAGAATACAGCTATAGATCAGGAGACATATTCAGGTTCTACAGTTATTATGAGAGCAGCAGAAGCCCAGCTCCTGTGAGCTTGAGCTATCTGGAAGGCAAATATTTGATGATGAGAGTGAAGGGAAAGATAGCACAGGGACATCTGACATTCTGAATGCTGGTAATAATGTGGATAAAATGAAGTACATGGTAAATTGCTGCAGAAACAGCCATTAAGCCTGGGTAAATTGTTCCAAATAGTACCAGTCCCAGCCATCAAACCAGTTACAAAGAAATTACAAAGCCCCTCTTCAGCCAGGAACTGGGTAGTCCAACAATTAATGTACAGATAAAATTTGTGGATGACATTTTAAAATCTCAGGACAGCCAAGAAACAGGTGAAGAAAGGTAACAGTGATTGATCACTGACTGGAGGAAATCTTCACAGGTATGTTCTGCTTCTCATAGGATAACCACAGCAATCTCAACTAAGTCACCTTGACATCAAAGGTTGTCAACCCAAATAAACAGTTCCACAGCATTCCTCAAAAAATCGGCTCTTTTGGAACAGAAGTTTTGAAAATGTATTACTGATTAATTTTTAGCGGTAAAGTGCACTTAACTGAGTAATGTGAAATTAAATGATAAATAAAAGGCTTACAATGATTAAAATGAGTAAGAAAACAATGGGGAAAATTATGGATGAAGTGAAATGCTTTCCACAGACTCTTACATTAGTCTTCAAACATACAGTACCACTGACCCATAGAGGATAAGAAAATTGGATTGTCTGGCTTCCTTAGAGAACAACAGCCCAAAGAACCAATGTAGTAACACTTGCCAACTCAACTTTGGCTCTGTACTTTTCTTACATAATGCTTTTAAAGTCTTTTAACTGATTTTTTTTTTAATCTAAAGTAGTGATATTACTAAAAATTTAAATCTAATTGTCAAAAGACTACTTCAACCTAGCTGGGGTTTCATATATTTTTTTAAGATTTTATTTATTTATTTGACAGAGAGACCACAGTAGGCAGAGAGGCAGTCAGAGAGAGGGGGGAAGCAGGCTCCCTTCTGAGTAGAGAGCCGGATGCGGGGCTTGATCCCAGGACCCTGAGATCATGACCTGAGCCGAAGGGAGACGCTTAAGCCACTGAGCCACCCAGATGCCCCCATATGTTCTTAATCTATGATCAGAATGTATGATGATTAATTCCTTTTTTAAAAATTTGGAATTGCCTTTCATTTGTTGCTATAATCAGACTCTAATGGGGTTTCTCAACTTTAATGAGCACATAAATTACCTGGGGATCTTGTAAGACTGCAGATTCTGTTTCAACAGGATTGAAACTAAACTGGGTCTAAGATTCTGAATTTCCAACAATTTCTCAGGCGATGCTGATGGTGTTAATGCGAAGATAACACTTTGACTAGCAAGGCCTTGGACCTCACTTGTACTATCCCAACCCCAGTCCTGTCTAGCTGAGAGCATTCCTATTAGCAAGTGAGATCAGGCCTGCAGACAATGGGAGAAATAGATGAGAGATTATAATCTTTTTAAAATAAATATTATCTCATCCCCTAAAGAAACTGAAAATTTTTTCCCAAACAGTGGTTCTCTTGCAGGCAAGTTGTTAGATCTGCTGAGATGTAAATAGGTTATTCCTTATATGCTATAAGCTTGTCTTAAACACTTTGTAATATTTTTTTTAATTAACATGTAGCAAAAAATAGGCCTCTGAAAGTTAAGAACCACAAAACAATAAAGAAAGTAAACCCTTTTGTTGAAAAGCTCCGATTCCCATGTTAACATCTCATTCACAGCCTAATCGTAACCCAATTAAGAAAATTAAGATAAGTAGAAACAGCTGGAACAGAAAGCACTCGGAGTGAAGTGTACCCTCCGCACTCATTATTTGATGGAGATCATTACCCAACTCTACACACAGTGCGTGATATTTAATATGATTGGGCTAATTTATATCTGGAAAGAATAAGAGCACCTATGTAAAGAAATGAATCGACTTATTAGCTCTGATTCTTTAAACATTCCGCTATTTGATGTTTCAAGTGTAGCCGTGTGACACGCCTCGGTTATGTTGTTAGTCTCCTTTCTATGTCCCCGCATGGCTTTTCCTCTTACCTTTTGGTCATGGTATTGTATTCACCCTGTGAGTGTTGCAACCAAAGAGGCACTGGCAACAACACTGAGATGTCCAGTGTTCAATTTTATGTGTAGTTAGTGTTAAAGACAGAATGAAAGCCTGGTTTGAATTTCACACCAGTAGTTACACACATATAGTCTTGCATTCAAGGGACTCTCACACTGAGGAAAAGCCTACATTGTTACAGCATGTTTTTTAAGAAGACAAGTTATGCATCACAAAAGGACATTTTTTTTCTTTTCTTTAATCTATGTGAGATGATGGAGGGTAGCTAAACCAATTCACAATTCGTGTAAATCAAACCATCATGTTGTACACCTTAAACTTATACAGTGATATATGTCAATTATTTCTCAATAAAACTGAGGAGAAAGAGACCACAAATTATACTGTTAATAGTGACTTAAATTCTTCAAGTCTTACTTTCCTCATGTGCAAGAATAGGCAGTAACCATTCATATCTCACAGAGCTGTTGAGAGGATTAAATGAAATAACTCATGTAAAACCCTTGGATTGTGCCTGCCTGTGCAACTTCTCAGTAAATACTAGCTATCTTTATGTATGGGGACCCAGCACATGGATTATTATGATTCATGATCTCTCCTCAAGATCAGCTCCTAGACAAGTTAAATACAGTGTAATTTATAGATTGTCCTGTGTGTATATACATGGATATCTTGCCATCCCAGCAGGCCCATCTACAATCACACTGTGGAGTTCATGAAAACAACTAAAATAAATGACAGGAAAAAATAATACTTCTGATATGCACTTCGGTAATATGAATATAAGCTAAAATATTAATGAAGACATAGTTTCAAATTATCTTGGTGTATTTCCATTTTAAATAAAAACTCAAAGATACTGGATTTTCTTGTCTGAGACCATGTGTAGTTGTTATCTATGGCTTCTGCATTTTAAGTGGATGGAGTAAACAAAAATAATAATGCAATGGATTACATGATTTCTAAGGACTGCAAACTCCAGTTCCCCTCTACACACACACACACACACACACACACACACACACAATACTATACCTTCAAATATACATTTATGGGAAATATGGCCATCTAAAAAGTGACCCAAGCAGTCTGATAAATTTGAACTTTGTCTACACAGTAATAATAGGACTCTTCAATTTGATCAAGACTGTAAAACAACTCATCAATTTCATGAGAGGTAGGGTTCCTTCATGGAATTAGCCAGTGGTTCACTGAGCTCATTGATTAATTCAGTCAGTTTATACCATCTGGTAACCCTGGAGAGAGAGTGGGCCCAGGTCAGCAGCTTCAAGCACTGCTCTGGTTTATACTGGAATGATAATATGTTGGTGGGATAGCCATATTAGGATTGGTGAGGTTTCTCAGATTCTGTAAGAAAATGAGCTACTGGCTCTATTTTGTATTACCAAGAAGAAAAGGAACAAAAACAAAAGAAAGATGTGTTTTCTGGTACATATGTAATGTGTTATATCCACAGGATAAATGGGCTAAAATTCCATTTCTGATATAGCAATCTCAGATGGAGAAGAATAAAAATAATATATTCATGACTGTGACTAGATTTGCATTAACATAGCTAAAGGTAAAATTTTACCCCTTGTGTTTATGCTTCTTGACAATCTGGTACTTAATTTTGGGGGAATTTCTATTTCCAATATCCTCGGGCAATATACATATATAGAAATATTCAGCTACTTAAAAGTGACATGGAAGCAATTCTGCGTATCTTTCATGACTAATGGAAATACAAAAAAAAAAAAAGCAGTTTCTAACTGGCTAAGCTTGACAAGCTTAGATTTATACTTCACAAGCCTGATTATTTATAGCCCATTTATTTCCATACTAACTATAGAACGATGAAATAGTCAATGAAGTTTGACTGTTATTTTGAAGATTTGTAACCAGATTACCTTGTACATTTTGTTTGAATTGTTTTTTCCCAATAAAGTTATTATTTTTTAAGAATCTAAGGAAAAATAATTGAACATGCATAGTATTAAGAAATAAATAAAGGTTCTTAAAAAACAAGAATAATTTCAAATAACATTAGTGAATTTAAAAATAACTGGTGTTTTTTAAAGGGCCATTATGTAACAATTAGATATACAAGTTAATTAGTACTGAGAGAATATAATCTTATTAGGAAAAAAAAAATACAAAGTCTCTGTGAAATAGCCATCCATACATCCAGCCTTGCAAAGGCTTTCCTGGGCTTCCTGACTCCCCTCTGGGATCCCTCTGCCCTGCCTCCCTAGCTCCCACCAGCAGTGTGCGGTCCTACCTCCAATTCAAATGCTCATCTGGAGAGCTGGAAACAAGTGTGGGGCCTGTGGAGCGCTGTGAACCTTCTGGAAGAGGTTCAGGGAGCTGGGAGGAGCTTCCACAGCTGCTGCTTTCTGTGTATGGATTGCAGGACAATTTTAGATGGCACAGTGGCAATGGTGCATGATGAAGAGATCTACTTGCAAATCTTGCTGTGTTAAGAAGGATGGGCTGAAAGGCTATTGTTGCAGCCAGGGCACTGGCGCACTCAACATGGACAGTGAGGAGAGGCTGGGTATCAAACCCAAGTGTGTTCAAACTCACATGGCTACAACACACCCAAACACTTCCAAATTTGCTCAGAAATACAGTGGTACTGAAAAGTGTCCCACATGTAGGGATTTTGAATATGCTGCTGAGAGGATAATTGGAGCTGGAAAACCCTAGTACAAAAACTGTTTCCTAGGTGCCGACTGTGGGAAAGATCTTGACTCAACAACTCCAAGAAGATGAAATCTATTGTAAAGGATGCTATGCAAAAAACTTTGGGCACCAGGGACTGGTTATGGTTATAGAGCAGGAGTCCTTGTTCATGCTCAGTAAAGTTGTACATCCAGAACTGAGATCATATGCTGAGAAACTCTATATAATCTAATATGAAGCTACTGTAAAATTCTATGAGCACATAGGTCCTATTACCCTGTCCATAGGTATACTGACTGACTAGCAGAAAGAGAGCACTGTATCTTTTTGCTTTATTTATCAGTATTTTCAAGAGCCATTTTTTTTTAATTTGTAAAATTTTTATTATTTATTTATTTAACGGAGATCGAGAGAGAGAGAGAGACTGCATAAGCAGTGGAAGAGGGAGAAGCAGAATCCACACTGAGCAGGGAATCCAATGCAGGGACTTGATCCCAGGGCCCTGAGATCATGATGAGAGTCAGAGGCAGATGATTAGCCAACTGAGCCACTCAAGCTCCCTTCTTTTACATTTTAAATAAAAGTTCAGCTTGAAAGTAAAAAGTATCCCTATGTAATATTCACTATTCAAATACAATATTTCAAAAACATTTATTTTTTTAATTTTTATTTTTTCCCAGCATCATTGTGATATAATTGACATACACCATTGGGTAAAAGTGTATAATATGTTAACTTGATATAATTACATTTTGTAAAATGATTATTAATATTAAAGAAATATGTTATAACTTCTATTCCATTAAAAGTTTCAACCTTATTTGCATTGTTTTATATTGGGGCAGGATCCTATGTTTCATTAAAATGCTTAGCATCCATAAGTTTTATCTGGCTTAATTTTCCTGTCCACCTTTTTAAACACATGCAGGCCATAAAAGCCATCAAAAAAAATCTACAGATTTTCTGAGAGGTCAAAAGCTGAATTTGAGAAGTCCTCATAATTGTCAGGGGCTACAGGAAGGATTAGGGTAACTCGGAGAAGATTTCCAAGAAGCATATACTTTCTAGGAAAAGTAGAACTTGATTTTTTCCCAATATATTCTTGAAGTGTCCTTCATACCATATTCCATTGAAAACCACCAGCTCTGTTCATTCTCTTCAATACATAGTTAAAAACCTATTTGAGATTTCTCTGCTGATTTTATCAAATCCAAGTCCCTAATTCAGTGTTTTCTCCCCCAACAATGGACTTTGAAATCTGTTTGTTCTTTTGCCTATGACACCCCTTTTTGTTTAGAACACTCTTCCCCTTCCATTCTTCCAATTAACTCCTATTCCTTCTTTTAGACTCAGTTTTGCTCTCACTTCATCTAAGTCAGAATGGCTATGTTATATTGTAGTAAAAAATAATCCCCAAATCTCATGGCTATCAACATCAAATATCTGTGTTTCATCCATGTTATACTTTTGATGTAAAGGAGCAGGAAGTTCTGTTAAATGCAGGTCGTTAGGGCTGGTAGAGGCCCTATTTCTTCATTTCAGGATTGAGATATGGCAATTCATAGCGAAAGAAATGCAAGGGTACACGCTGGCCCTTTAGGCTTCCTCTCCAAAGATGACATGTTATCTCTGTCCATATTTCATAAATGGCCAGTCACATGAACATACCTGACTCAAACAGGAATATTAAGAGTACAAGCCAATGGTGTGTCCAGTGGAAGGACCAGGCATTTGTGACCATCATTTTGTAATCAAGGGAATAAAATGTGCTCCGTATTTACCATGATACGCACTGGCTATGCTGCTTTCAAATTCTACATGTATATCCTGAGTGTGAATCTACGTCTAACAATTTCTAAGTTATTAATTACTAATAAGTATAATACATTATCCTGGCTCTTGACAACAGGAAATCAACCTTCAACCACAAGGTAATTAGCCACTCTATCTCTAACTTGCAAAATTAGAACATGCTTGAAGAATCAATAGGCCTTTGAGGTGATTTTTTTCTTTTTTAAACTTTGAGGAAAAACATTTCAGCGAACAGTGAGCTTGCATAATCAGGAGTAAGACAGCATTAAAAATAAGTGGAAAGGGGTGCCTGTGTGGCTCAGTCAGTTAAGTAGCCGACTCTTGATTTTGGCTCCGGTCTTGATCCAGGATTTTGGGATTGAACCCTGTGCCAGCCTCTCTGCTCAGCAGGGCATCGGCTTGTGGATTGTCTCTCTCCCTCTGCCCCTGCCCCCGCACTCTCTCTCTAACAATAAATAAATACATCTAAATAAATAAATAATAAACATAAGTGGCAAAAGTGAGCACAGAGTGAAAAAAGACCTATTTCCCAGCTAATTAACCTACCAATTTCTAAGTCAGGGATATATTCAGACAAATTGAAAACCTTGTCATAATGTTGAGGAGGAAGATAAATTTTCACACTAGAACATTTAAAACATAAATGAGATCTCGTAAAGAATTACCATTTTATTTTTGATTATGGCATAGTAAAACACTGAGACTCACCCACAAGAGGGAAACCCTCTCTTCACTGCCCAAATAAAGGAGACTATGGAGGTGTTAATGACAGACTTGATTATGCACCAAGAGAACAGTAACATCTGAACACAGGCAAAGATTCCCAAAGGCTGACTGACAACTCTCCTTTAGCAGATAGTTCTTGGAAAGGAAAAACAAGTTTCCGTTATCACTTTCACCACTTCTTTAATGAACATTGCCTGTATCTGACTGGTAATCCTTCACCCATTCCCCCACTGCTGCCCCCAAGCTGTACATAGATATGGCTATAGAAAAATGCTAGGGAGAAAACCTGTCTTGTGCTGGTGCCATATATGTGCCTAGCATACAGATCCTTTCTTTCTGGGTGCTAGGCATATGATCACATGATTTTCTTGGACTTCTATGCACCATTTTGCAATTAGTTTTATGTTTTACTATTTTGCATTTGTTTCACTAAGGCTTATAGTGTAAGTTTTAACTAACTTAATCTTCCTGCTTACTTCTTTAAATATATGAGGAATGCTCTAAGGTTAATGGAGTTACATAGACAAATGGCAAAATCAATTTGAAGAAACATAAAGGACAAGTCTTAAGCAAGTAAGATCACAGGGTGCCTGGGTGGCTCAGTGGGTTAAAGCCTCTGCCTTCAGCTCAGGTTATAATCTCAGAGTCCTGGGATCGAGTCCTGTATCAGGCTCTCTCTGCTCAACGAGGAGCCTGCTTCCTCCTCTCTCTGCCTGCCTCTCTGCCTACTTGTAATATCTCTCTCTGTCAAATAAATAAAAAAAATTTTTTTTAAATGACCATATTTTTTAAAAAAAGAAAGTAAAATCACATTTTCATTTGTGTAACAAGGAAGAGGGTCCTGAACTCTTCTTTAATACAACTTAAAATAAAATTTAAAAACTGTAAATTAATCAAGTTAAGATACTGTATTATTTCTTATATATTGCAATTCCCTTAGCATTTTGAGCATTGTGGATTTTTAGCAAATATTGCCTCATGAGGATATGATCATCATTCAGTGAATGATGCTAATAAAGTCTAGATAATTTGGCAAAGCTATAGCCAACTCAGGTTTACCCTACTGCTTAACACCTCTGAGGAACTCTATGAGGATAGGCTAGAGGACAAAATTATGTGGTGGAGAGGTATTTCTCACCCTGATCTACTTTACTTTGAACACTTTACAGACACTTACTTTACAATGCCTTTCTAGCATTGTGTACCATAGTGCTCTTTCATCTATAAACAAAACAAAATAACATAAGACAAGGATCTTTCTTTCCTCTCTATATTTATAAAATACCATCTCCTCCATTGTCTTTTATTTATATGGAACAAACTGGGTTATTTTAAAAATCATAGTAACAGGAAAATTGACCTTAAATTTTTCACTTCTTTTGGCCTTCAGCATAGTGATTAGCTGGCAGTAGACTTGTTTTATCAGAATAATAATAATAGTTTTATAACTATAAAAGACCATCCCTATAAAAGTCAAAAAAGGGAGTAGTCAATGATAAATGCTGTAATTTTAAAGACTTGTGCTCTGGTTTGAAAAATATTCCCTTTTCTTGTCGTGTAGAAGTAAAACACAAGATGGTAGTATCTCTCTGAATTTTGGTAAATGTGCAAATCTGATCAACAGAAATATAGTAACTATATTTTATTTGCTGGTATAGGTCCATATTAAGTAATCAGTTTTAGCATTTATCTGTGTATTTCTATTAAAAAAGGAAAGAAAAAATTACTGTTTGTTACCATTCACAATTAAAGATTAAGTACATATAATTTGTAGGGACTATATAACACAATAAGGATAAAGTAGTAAACAGTGGCAACGGCCTTAGCATCACCTAGAAGATATAAAAAGAAGCAAATAACTGCCACAGAGAGAGATGAATGTCACATGAAAGAAGTAGAGATACTTTGTTATTGGGGTTAGCTATGGGATGGTGTGTGGCAAGGCTTGTCCGAGAATGTAATTTTGAAGTAGAGCTATAGATCAATAAGTAGTTTAATAGAAGGTTGGAGATAGAGAGCAAATTTCTGAGGGGTGTGTGTGTGGGTGCGTGAGTGTGTGTGTGCGCGCACATGTGTGCTGTGTTTTAAGACACAAAGAGCAATATGAGTGGCTGAAGGAACAGAGGAAAAGGGTCTAGTTATGAAAGTCTTACAAACTATATTAAGTTATGAAAACTTTACCTAAGAGCAGGACTGGCTCCATAATTTGCAAAATAAGAATATGGAGCTCTTTGTTCAAAGATTAAGAATTTCAAGTGTACCTGGGTAGTTCAGTCAGTTAAATGACTGATTTTCTGTTTTGGCACAGGCCATGATCTCAGGGTGGGGGATCAAGCCCCATGTGTTCTCTGCACTCAGCAAGGAGTCTGCTGGAAATTCCCTCCCTCTCCATCTCTGTCCCTCCTTCCTCCACCTGCTAAAATAAATAAATAAACCTTAAAAAAAAAAGAATTTCAGATGATAGAACAGAACATTAAATCAAGTTTGGTACCCTTCTAAAAGCAGGACCTGTGCACACTCATGTCATATACCCAAGAAACTGGTCCCATCTAAGAATAACAGGAAACTATAAAAGTTTTTAAGTATCAGAATACTAAAAGGTCATTTTAGTTTTAGAAATATCCCTTGCTTCCTTCATAGTGTATAGCTTGGAAAGGAAGCCATATTTGAAGCAACAAGACTTGCCTGAGGGCTATAAACATTCAGATGATCATCTTGGCATCAACTATGGTAAAGGCCATAAAAGTAGAGCGAATTATAAAATTTGAGGATGTAGCATTTAGAAGGGCAAAGACAAGAAATACGATAGATTGATGGAAGAAATAGAGAAGCAAGCTCAAGAATGAATCTTAGACTTATGTTTGAGTAAAAGGAATATAAGAAATGGAAAAGTATTAGGATGTAAAATAATATCCCCATTTAATTGAAATTGCAGTGATCAGTTGTATTTATGCTATGAAATAAAAAGAGATATATTCTAAAAATAGAAGCTAGGAAACCATTGGTATTTCTAAAAGAATTTGAATGGTGGAATTTTTGAGACAATTTACAGAGACTATGTAGAGTGAGTAGAGAATAAGAAGAGAGTCCAGACAAAAACTAACATGATAATGATATGCAGAAAAAATTCTGAAACAAGGAAGGAAGGAAAGAAAGAAGGAAGAAAGGAACATAGGCAGACAGACAGAGGTGAAAAACTAGAAAGGTAGGTGTTAAAGAAGCCTATGGAAATGTTTTTCAAGAAGAAACGTGTTGTCAATGGTATAAAGGTTGCCAAAAGGTCAAGTAAGGTAGGAACTGAAAGGAATTTTGTGATAAAAAATTCACAGTGGCCTTGATGAAATTGGTTTCCAAGAATGTGTCTGTAGGGTAATGAGGAAAAAAAAAAACAAAACAAAACTGTGAGTAGGCAATTCCAGGTGACTGGCTCTGAAGAGGCCAGAAATGAGGTGATCACAAAGCAGGGCTGAGAAGAAAGACTAGGAATGAGCATTGGGCAATGGTGATAGGGAAGGATGAAATCGAGAATGATGGTTTCCCAAAGATGCTTATATTCTAAGCCTGAAAACTGTGAACCTATTACCTTACATAGCATAAGTGACTTTGCAGATGTGATTAAGGTTAGTATCTTGAGATGGAAGGATATTCCTGGACTATACTAATAGTATTCTTATAAGAGGAAGACAGAAATGCCAAAACCAGGGAGGAAGAAGTAAGGATGAAAGCAGACATTGAATTCAGATGCTTGCTAACTGCGGGTTGCAAGCAAGAAATCCAAGCAGCCTCTAGAATTCAGAAGAGGCAAGGAAACAGATTCTCCCATAAATCTTTTATAAGGAACAGAGCTCTGCTGACACCTTGATTTTAGTCCTCTAAGACCGATCTCAGACCTCTGAGCTCCAGAACTGTGAGACAATAAATTTGTCTTTTTCTAAACCACAAAGTTGGCGGTCATGTGTTACAGTAGGAATAAGAAAATAATACAGAAGATATTAGTAGGGAGAAAAAATGTAAAATATAGGAGCAGAGGGAAATCAATGGTGGGATAGTCCTAAGAAGCAGGAGGAGATGGAATCTGAAGCCAGTTAGAGGAGTTGAGTCTGGACAGGAGGAAGCAGAGGACAAGGGTGCAGAAAAGCCCAGGTTTTAAGAGATTAGAAGTAGGTGATATATAAGAAGAGGGAAAACAGTCATATGGGAGGTCTGAGAAGAGAAATGGGGTTTCTAGACTAGACTAGACTAGATTAGAAAGAAGCCCTGAAAAATGTACAGAATTTCTAAGAAGGGTTGAAGGCCTTTGTGGAGATGGAAGTCTACCCGTATAGATCAGCACATGCCTACTGGGTTGTGTGATTTTATTTAGGATTGTTCCTAAGCTCAGATTCAGAAAAGTCAGAGGGTTGGATTGATTTTTAAGTGAGGTATTAGAGCAAAGTAAATTATACCACTGGCAAGATGATGGCTACAAGGATTGGTCATGCATTCTCCATCTCAGTCAAACTATAAGAAGTTGAGACATTTACCCAAGGAAACACAGCTAGTAGGAAAGGTGATATTGCATTCACAATCCCCCTCTCATCCTGATCTCAAAGTTCATAATCTCATTTATTTCATCATGTATCATTAGTAGGGTTGTAGGAACTAGTGGTGGATAACAAGAGACTAACAAGAGACTAAAGAAGAGAAAACAAACTGATCAGAATATCCACAGACTCATTTTTGTTCCTTCAAATATTCTTGAGTGGATTATTTGAACACCAATTTAGAATTATTCCCCAATTATAAATATAACTATTGCTATCTACTTGGGTTGCCTTGCTGCTTGGTATGCAGAATACATACTGTGCATAGACTTCATTCATTAAAAAAGGTTACTATTTTGAGGATATGTTTTACTTTACTGGTCATGACTAAATGTGGAAGAAACTTCCAAGGTTTTATTTAGATATATATTTTAACACAAAATTATAAAAAGTTCATTATCTGAATTTCCTTAAAATAGTTAATGTGTAGATTCAGGCTTAGGAAGAGCAAGAAGCATTCATATCTGTTTTCTCAGGATGCCTGTCTTTAAAGACCTGTTTTACCATTTTCTTGATCAATGAGTAGTTTTCTTGATCAATGAATGTAACTTCCAAGCCCCAATAGTAGGCATATGTATGCATCTGATTCACTAGTTTTTCATTCCATGGATGAGTAATTAGTCCAAAAAGCAGCCTATGGCCCAAGCTGGGTTAATAAGAAATTTTGTTGGGATTTTCACTGAAGATACCTGGAAAAACACATGCTTCTTATTTTCCTCTCTGGCATGCCAACCTCCAAGGAACATATAAATTGGCAGTTGCCTGGGGCAACTTGTTGCTTTACTTGAATAGCATCTTTCTGAGAATGAATTCACACAGAGCAGAGAAAGGGAGAAATAAAGAGCTCTCAACAATTGAATTCCTGAAGCCAAACATGCCTGAAGACAGCGTCATCCTTTGAGTCATTAAGTTCTTTTTGTGCTAAGGATAGATTGAGCTGTGTTGTCATTTGTAACCATGACTGAAAAAAGATAGTAAGTGTATTTTTTCTTTTTTTGCCTTTATTTACATTAGTAACTCAATGGAGACTCAATGGAAAAAAATCTGTTAGTTTGCTTTTTCTTTATGAAAGTCTTAATCGTGCTTCCATTTCAACAATGGTTTCACATCAGAGATTATTTTTTTAACAGTTTCAAGTGCAGTGAAACTTCTCTAACAAAGAGAATCTCTGCCTATTCAAATTGTAGAACAGGAGATGCACACAAGTGATTAGGCTATAAAAGACTAAAAGTATGAACTTAGAAATATAAATTAAAGCAAGAGTAAGTACAAAGTCACAATTAGAAATTTGAGGAAATAATGTTTTCTATTCACCAGGATTATGGCTAACCTGTCTGTATAGTCACATAATCCAAAAACATAATATATTGAAAATAACGAATTTTGGAAATTTTAATTCTATTTGTTAAAGGTGAAAACATTTTCATACAGCTTATAGGAATTTATATTTCTATATTTAAGCTCTTTCTTACAGGGTAATTTTCTCTATACATCTCCCTAACATCTACAAGGCAAGTTAACATTTAAGAATGTACATCATAACTTATGCAATATTTAAAATCATTTTACAATATTAAAGATAAAATGTTTATATATTTAAGATCAAGTAATATGTAAGCTCATGTAATTTTTGCCCACTATACAGATAATTAAAATTAATTCTAAATAACTATGATTACATTTCCCAATTAATAACCTTAGCAAATCTATTGTAAGAAAGAAGAATATCAACTATCACATTTAGCTTTGTCAGAAAAACTTTCCAACCTCTATAACCTAAAGATTCTTAGGGAGGTTAAGAATTTTAATTGAAACAAATTCATTGGTCACTGATTTGTGGCTTAGCTGACTTCCATTTTCAATGACTGGTTTTTGTCACTTTAAGAGTACAATAGAGTGCATTGGTATAAATAAAGCAAGATAGAACATGTTAGTATGCAGTTAAACCACTGGTAATATTGAAAATACAGTCTCTGTGGTAAGGGATATACTAGTTAAGAAAACACACAAACACATGCATGCAAATATGTATAGTAATACAACAACAAGGGAAGTCCAGTCTTGATGTTCTCCTAAGAGTTAGTAGGCAAAGGAATTAGATCATTTCCTGAAGCCTTTTTTATTTTCCTGTATAATCTCCCTTCCACTTATTTATTGCAGCATTTTGGTTTGTGCATATATTTACCATCGTTATTAATAATTTTCTAAAATACTTTTATTTTCAATAATCTATTGTATTTAATAATTGTCATTTGTAAATGTTAAAAAGACTACAGCTTATTTTTTCTATTTATTTTTAAATTTGTATTTCATCATACTCTAACTAGATGCATATTATCTCCATTGGAGAGAGTAAACAAGTAATACTGATTATCAATAATAGTTTTTAATTATCTAGCATAACTTTGACTCAGTTATTTTCTTGTCCCTTCTAATCATTGAATAGGCAAGAATAAGAAAATGTGTCTTTATTTTTATAAATTAGTTCTAAATAGTTCTTAGCTAACAAAGAAGAATGTGTAACTTGAAGAGATCTTTCTGTTCACACAAACTGGTCCCTGAACCCTGTAAGACAGCATTTGTCCTAATGAATTCATCACTGTCTAAAATCTGATAATGACTTTGATATACACAGACTAATTTGAGGAGCACATTTTTTTTTTAAATGCATTTATTTTATTTGCAAGAGAGAGAGAGAAAGAGAGACAGTATTCATGAGTGGGGCAAAGGGCAGAAGGAGAGAGGGAAGCAGACCCTCTGCTGAACACAGACCCTGACACAGCTCGATCTCACAACAATATGAATATGACCTGAATTAAAACTAAGAGTCAGACACTAACTGACTGAGGCACCCAGGCACCTCTTTCTGCAGACTGCTAACATGTAAAGTCAAGTTATAATTAAAAAATATTTTATAAAATGCACAATTATGTGAGCTATGACTCATTCTCTCACACCAAAGGCAAGCTGTATTACGCACCATATTATCAAAAGTTTGCTTGATGATCATGAAAGCAGCACAAGGGAATTAGTACATATTAAGAAATCTCTTTTAGCTAGCTAGCAACAAAATTATTTTTCACTTTGGGAAGCCTTGATAAGGTAGTATTCATGTTGGATTCTGTATACTTAAAGCCCCTTCTCCATGGTCAACCTCAGACTCTGCTATGCATACTTCTACTGATACTCCATCCAATGTCTTTAAAAGGCTTTTCTTAGTGTGAGCCTAAATTATATCTCTTTTTTCATACTGGAGTGGTTACTTCATAGCATTTGGCAAAATCTTGAACTTAAATCATTGCTTAGTCAATATTTACTGAACAGTAAGCTCTAAGAAGTCAGCACTTTTACCTATTTTGATCATTATTTTATACACAATGTTTGACACACAGTAAGCATTTGGTTAAGTAATTTTTTTTTTGCATGTAACAAATGATAAACAGGCTTCAGTTTCTAATCTGGCCTTGTGCTATGGTCTCAATGAATCCCTTTCCTCCTCCATTCATTTGTTGAAATCCTAATGTCCAACATTATGGTATAATGAAGAAGAGCCTTTGAAAGATGATGGTTAAGTCATAAAGATGGAGTCTTAGGAATGGCACTAGTGTTTTTATAAAAGAGATCCTATAAAGCTTCAGTAAGGCTGCACTGGGTATGAACCAGGAAGAGGGACTTCACTGTCCTAGTGCCTAGATCTTAGACTTCCAGCCTTCAGAACTGTGAGGAATAAATTTCCTCTTTATAACCTACCCACACTGTGGTATTTTCTTATAGCAGACCAAATGGACGAAAATAGCTTGATATATGCTTAATCAAATTTTGATTTATTAATTATTTGTTAATTTCAAATCTGTCTTTCCAAATATCACTCTCTTAAGAATACCATGATTGGAATTCTGGGACCTCTTATACATCTATGATTTAATTATTTACTCTTATATGTGGCTAAATTTACTGTATGTGAACTTCCTAGTAAACCATTGGGACAACCATGTATTTTGACAAACGTATTCATAGGTGGCTGCTCTGTTATTTCAATGCACCTTTCTATGAAGCACCTAAATTCTAGGACAGAAAACATTTTGTTTGAATGTACACACTTACAGCAGTTCCTTTTAGAAAATTGTTTAAATGTAGTGAGTTGTTGGTATAAATTTTTAGTCAACTAATTATGAATGTCAAAACATCTAGTGAGTTCACATAGGAAGTTATATATATAAAAAGATATGTATGTATTTCTAGACAAATAAGAATCTCTTTTCCTATCTGTAAATCTAAAAGTACAAGTTCATGTACTTCCCTCCGTTAGAGTTCTCAAAAATAAATGAATAAATAAACGTACAAACTGGCCAACCAACCAGGAAATGATGTTTCAGTCAATGTAGTTATTTAAACATCCATACCGCAAGAAGCTGTGAAGAACTTCCAATGTAATGACAATTTAGTTTGTGGCATATTTCAACGTATACGTTTCTAAATGAATTGGCTATGTAACAGAGACTGATTTTTCAGTAAACTAATTGATTCTGAGGTTTATCCAGATTCTAAACATACAAAGATTCTCAAACATGCAATACTTTGTATAGTAAATGCTCAAATTTCCCCAAAGAGATATTTATCACAGAAAACATTTAGTATTCTGATACAATAATTGCTAAACTTGAATCAAAACACATCTATCTATTATTGTATGTTTCCAAAAATAAAGTAAAAGTAAAAAGTCAAAGTTAATTATTAAAGATAGAAAATAGACACTGGTGGGTATTTATATAGTACTATGGACTTTCATTTTAATAGAATTTCATCTATACAATACAAAAAGTGCCATAAGTGTTATGCAAATATTTAATAACTGGAGATAAACTGATATTGACACATAGGAAACTAAGGACATTAATGGGCCAGTAGATGACCAGATAAATACCAATGATCATCAAGGAGTGTAAAGGATCTGAACTTCTAACCTACTCATGGACAAACAATTTAGCCTGCTTTCACTGTATAGAGGCTGGGAGAAGGCACACACCTCCTAGGCCAGAGACTAAGGCGGGTTGATTACACAGAGTAATAGCAGTACCTCACTTTAATAAGTCAGACTGAGAGAGACAAATACCATACAGCTTCACTCATGTGCAGAATTAAAAAAAAAAAATGAATAAACAAACAAAAAGCAGAACCAGACTTACAAATACTGACAACAAACTGAAAACTGCTAGAGGTAAGGGTGGGAGGACGTGCAAAATGGGTGATGGAGAGAGGAAGATACAGGCCTCCAGTTATGGAATGTATAACTCAGGGAATAAAAGACACAGCATAGGGACTGTTGTCAGTGATATTGTAATAGCCTTGTATGGTGACAGAAGGTAACTACATTTGTGGTGAGCAGAGCATAATGTGTAGGGAAGTTGAATCACTATGGGTTCACCTGAAACTCTTGTAACATTGTGTATCGACTATACTCAAATTAAAAAAAAAAAATATATATATATTTTTTCAAATTAAAAAACAAAAAATATATATATATTTAATAGGTCACTTAGCATCAGTTCCCAAGCCTAAATTCTCACATGGCAATGTAAAGATGGCCTAAAATAATGGAGAAGTAATGTATTTGATTACAAAAGAGTAAGCTTGGACATGGACAACCCCAATCTTTAGAGTGGGCAGTAAAATGCCCAACATTTGCTTCAGAGAAAGACACTGTTTCTATTTCCCAAGGTTGTTTGCTATCTAGACATCCTGGAAAAGTGAGTCTGGACAAAAGGGCAGAAGTGTCTTGCTAGGAATACATGCAGAAATATGAGAGAGCCATGAAGAACTGTGTCTCAACAATGGCTCTTTAAAATAATTGAACAAGGATCACCATTGGCCATCTTAACAATTAGTTTAGATTCTAGAATACCCAACAAACCTGCACTTACACTTTTGGATGGTGAAGGGTGACCATTGTGAAACATACATACCCATTTCTGGAGCACATTTTTTTACCTGAGCAATGTCTTAACAAAAACTCCGTTCTCTAGAGTGATATTTTTGTTTAAAAAACAAACAAACAAACAAACAAACAAAATTTAGAGGTTTTAAATACCACGAGAAGAATGTCTATAATGAGTAAAAGAAGACTGATGGATTTAGCAACGTAGCATCTCTCAAGTGTATTTACCTAATTCTGAAAGAAAACAGAATGTCCATTAATGTAACTATTCCCATCTCCATCACATGTGCGTATGTACCTATTCAATCAAAAAATAGACTTAGGGCACAGAATCTGATTCCAGTTACTCTTTTAAGAAACATAAGAGGTTTCCAAAAATGATAAGAAACTGAATTTTAAAATATTAGAATTTCTGAAATTTAAAAAAATTACCTTTCTTTTAGACCTTCCAAATTACACTTCTGAAGTTCATCTTGCACACATTCTACACTACTACCTATCTCTGTTGATATTCTAGAAAGAGCAACATCTTTATTATCATATTTATGTAAGAGTAATTCTTTTGAAAATTACAGTGGGCTTTTGAACTTTGAGTATCACAGTATTTTCTTTCAAAAATTTTTATTTCCCTTATTGATGATTTTGGGAAATGACGTGTCCATTGACTCATTCTTTAGTTTAACAAATATTTATTGAGACCTACTATGTGCAAGTTACTGTTCTATGGAAGAAAGCTCTAGTCTCATCTTGTCAGAATAGCCAAGATCCTTGTCCTAACTGACCTTACATTTAAATGGAAAGGAAAAATAATAATAACATTTTGAAATAAATAAACAAGATTATTTGATGGAATAATGGGGGACAATTTCACATGGTGCGAAAATGAAGGACTTTTCTACAGATGAAAAACAAGAAATACAAAGGAATTAGTACAGCAAGGTCCCTAAAAAAAGCAATTCAGGCAAAGAAGGCAAAGGGCAAGTGCTACATCCCTGAACAAACAAAGTCTGTATGATTGTAAGAGATCTAATAATCTGGCAAGATGAGACAGCTGGTAGACCTGAAGGCTATAGTAGGAAGTTTGATTTTTATTTCTATTTTAATGAAAAGTCATTGAAAACTTTTTTACAGCTGGAAAGGAACATTATTCCATTGGATTTTTAAAAAAATACTGTCATTCTGAACGTTGCATGGAACACTGACTGAATGGGCCCCAAAAATTGAGGCAGGAAAGTTGGTATATTTAGACATATTTGAGTTATTCCTGAAAGCACGTGATGATGGGTTGGATGAGGAAAACATGAGTGAGAAAAATAACAAGTGTTCCCAAGTTGTGGGGTCTGCCATGCTGTTACTGAGAAGGGACTCCTGGGAAGAGATACAAGCTGTAATGCATAATGTATATATGAAATTTGAGATGCTTATCAGATATGCAACTAAAATATTGGATTAACCTCTGGACATATAAATTAAGAAATTATCACATGTGTGTGTGTGTGTGTGTGTGTGTGTGTGTATTTTTTTACAGCTAGATGCAATCATTCAGAGTAGAGGATAAATAGAAAAGAAAAAAAAAATTACTCTAACTTGACCTCTGGGGCACACCCATATTTACAGTTTTAAATTGGTCTATCCTGGAAAGAGGACCTTGGAAGAAGGAAAAGGGAAAGAGAAGAGGAAGGTCAGGGATGTGTGATTTAAAGGAATCTGGAGAAGAACTATCCCAGAAAGAAGGGGAGATTGATGAGATTTCAAGTAAGATGAGATTAAAGAAATATTGATAGGTGAGAAAACATGATAGTTTTTCATGTCTCTAGTATAGTTGCAGAAACAAAATCAATAAAAATCGATTGACAAGCAAATAGAAAGTGAGAAAATCAAGCACAAATTATAGAATATGCTTTGGATATACTTGGAGTAAGCTAAAATTTTAAGTAAAATCAAATAGATATTATTCAGAACCCAGGACAAGACTATTATTGATAGGAGTAATGGGATAAGAGAAAAGACAGATGAAGGATACAAATTTGAGTTGGATTTTAGACGTATTGGTGGAGAAAAAAATGGTTCTTTTTCTGGGTTAGATACTATTTTCTCAATGAAATATAAAGTGAAATCACTATCTGAAAGTAAAAGTTTAGTAGGGAAGGGTGAGTCTTGAAAAATTTTAAAGGAAAAGATACCAACAGAAAAATAGATTTCCTTGGCAGTGCTATTTGTGTTTGCTATTGTGAATTAATGGTGAAACTGCTCTTTCCCCACAGTTACCTTTAGTGATTTGGTGGCGTATGCAGAGATGAAAGATCCTGCATTCAAGGATGATGGAGGCTGAGTGGACCAGAGACTTGTGAATGTTTCTCCTGAGGTCATTTCAATAATACATCAATATATACAAATTGAGTGAACATGGAAGTGTAGGAAAGAGGTACCAATAAATGGAGAAAATGAATACAGTAGAATAAATAAGTTGGATCAGTAAATAAGAAACGGTGGTAGGAAAGTAGAATGCTTAAAATAAAGCTGTTGAAAGTAGAACACATCCTGTCTACCTCCCAGATCTGAGGGAAACAGGCAAAACATGATTCTGGACCGACAGTTAAATTTTAGATAAGATCAGGAGGTGAGCAAAAGTGAAAGACTGAAGATTTATGGATCGTTAATTTACTGATTCAGGGCTTCTGAGGGCACAGTGTTTTAATCCTGACCCTCACAAAGGGGAAGAAAGATGAGATCCAATTAGAAGATGTCCAAGATGGTAAGAAAATTAGAGTTCAGGTGATAATGCATAAACTGTGATGTTTGGTTTCTGGAAATGTCAAGTGTTTCCCACAATAAACAGTAGTAAACAGTGGGATTTGAAATGGTTGTGTCATTGGCAAATTGGGTCATTAAAAAAAAAAAACAAAAAAACTTCTTGTTATGGTTTCCTGGAGCCATTAGTCTGTTTTATAACTAGGAACAGTATCACACTGTGGAAGAGAAATGTGATAGCCAAAGTGTTCCCCCTAGACCCTGAGGTAATGTGTTTAAGACTATATAATCAGAAGTAAGATAGACATAGCTTCAGATCTTAGCTACAGCCCTTAATCACTAGGAGAATCACATAACATTAGGCCAAGGATTTTTCATTTGTTAAAGAAGAAAAAATTAAAAATAAATATCGGGAACATAGGTAATTAATTACTCCTATATTAGTAGGATGATGTAAAAGTTAAAGACTAAGTGAAATGAGGTATATAGGAAAGTATCTACAGCACGTCTGAACATTATTTTCCTTTTCTGTGTGTCTTCTTATCGGACTTGTGCTCTATGCCCACCCCTCCCTTATCCCACTCCCTCAGCCTAGTAATAATGATAATTTTAATAAGGGACAGATGTGGCATTAATTTTTGATAGCTTGGCTCATAATGAGCTTCCTAAATATTTTTCTATTGAATTACAAGAAAGTATAATTATGGATATGTTAAATCTTCAGATCCAATAAGTGTAATTTTTATACCAAGAAGTTACCAGTATCATTTTTTTTATTTAGAAAGATGTGAAAGATGGTTCTTTAACAATTTGGATAGACAACTGTTGGCACACTTTAGTTCCTCCCTTTTTTAATTGAATTTACAGAGCTAGTACAATTTCTATTGTATGTCACAAATATGTGGATGATACTGTTTTCTGCTTTGTAAATTCTTATCAGCTCCCTTGATTAATGTTTACTGAGCTCCCACAAAGAACTTGACATTGAATTTAATAATTTCTTCAAAGCTGATGAATCAGCACTGTTGGTTGAAAGAATGACTTAAAACTAGAGTACTCTACAAAGGAAAAAAAAAGCTCTCAGCCAAGATTAGCATTCTCCTTCTCAATGCTTTAGTTCTGGCAATCAGGCATTGTTCTTGCTTTACCCCACTTCATAAAATGCTCCCTTAGCATTGCTAGTATTACTCTTGCTATCTAAATTTATTTTTCTGTTGATGCCTTTACTTAGAAATCATAAATGGATTACATTCTTCTTCCTCAAGAAGACGGTTAATTGTTCTCTTCTCTTGTTGCAAAAGAAAAATTGATAATCATTGAGAATCATTAAATTTTATAAAAAGATTTTGGAACTGGGGCGCCTTGGTGGTTCAGTCAGTTAATTGTCTGACTTCGGCTCAGATCATGATCTCAGGATTCTGGGGCTGAGCCCTGAGATGTGCTCCCTGCTGAGCAGGAAGTCTGCTTGTCCCTCTTTCTTTGCCCCCCACCCCCCCACCCCGCCATGTACTCATCTCTCTCCCTTTCTCTCAAATAAATAAATGTAATTTTTAAAATTTTCTTTTTGGGGGGGAATTCACTCCTTTCTAAATCCTTTCCTGAAATTCAAATGGGAAATTGTTTTAAGTTATATCATAAAATATTATTAGCACATGCCTTCATTTTCATGTTTTACACAAATTTAATCATCCCTTTTTTTTGCTAATTAACATAAACCTGAATTCATGTTATGTTTTAAAAAACAAATTTCTGATGTCATCTGCAAACTTTCCTTGCTAATATGATCTGAAATTACTCTATATAAATTTTAGTGATATAAACCCAAGGTGCTAGAACTACTATGCTCAATCCCTGATGTTACTTATTGACATACTCTGAAGGTACGTATTTTAAATTAAAGCACTACCACCAGGAAAATGTCACTTCTTGTTCTCTAATGCAGGGTAGATCAAGAAAAAACAAAACAAAACAAAACAAAAAACCCTGATAATTATAAAAATAAACTATTTGGAAATACTTGAGTTAGGGAAGTTGCCAGTTTTATAAATAGTGACTGTATTAACAAATGGCTTTGCTCTTAGTCACAGTGAAACTTTCACCTGGGGGTAAGGTTTTTAACTACATACAAAAGGGTTCCTTTCATTTGGAACCTTAAAAACAAAAACAATGATAATTTATTTCACCAGTCTAGAAATCAGATCATGTTTGTTTGTTTCTCTTGCTTGTTTCTTTTTTTTTCTTCCTAACAAAGTTTTCCTTTGGCTTTTTGCTTTGCCCGATGAATCAAATTATATTTTACTTTTTTGATTCAGTTAGAAGCTGCTTCAAATGAAAAGAAGATAAAGACTCCAAATACAAACTCTCTTACCAATATTTTTTGCCTGATCAGTATGTCGTAAGAGCAGTGCAGGGGTGGATGGGAGGCTAAACTGGGAGGCTATGTTAGAAGAAGGTGTAATAGCATCTATACAAATAGATACGATCATCTGAATTATTTTCCTCTCTGAGTCACACTTTGAATTGGTCACAATCTGCTTGCCTGATAAGGGTTGGAGCCAAGATTTAAATAAAATTTGCTAAGACTATATTACTAGTGTTTTCTTCTTTTTTTCCTTGGATCCTAAATGGCCAAAATTGCAAAGTCAAGAGTTTTGGTAACATAGATATTCTTTAATTCACAAATTAACCTACCTTCCTATAGGTAAAACATTAGCTTTTCATGGTCTGATTTTAAGTCTCTTTCTAAAATCTTGTGTTTGCCTCTCTTTCATGGGAAATCTCTTTTAATTCTGTCTTTGTCTATTTAAGCCCAAATTCTAGAACACAACTCAAGTTCTAGTACTATGTTTATGCTACCATCACTTTAGTCTTTGAACAATTTCTGGTTTACCTTTCCTCTTGCTGCATTCATTTTGGCTTTTTTTTTTTAAGATTTTATTTATTTATTTGACAGAGAGAGATCACAAGTAGGGAGAGAGGCAGGCAGAGAGAGAGGGAGAAGCAGGCTCCCTGCTGAGCAGAGAGCCCTATACGGAGCTCGATCCCAGGACCCTGAGAGCATGACCTGAGCCGAAGGCAGAGGCTTAACCCACTGAGCCACCCAGGCGTCCATTGGCTTTTTTTAATTAGAGGTTTTTTATTTCTGTTAACAGTTAGACGTTTTTTCATTTTTCAGCTCCTCTAAAGAGTTCTACAAACCTCTTAACATACCTTCAGACCAAAGGCTCCCCAAATTAAACGATGTGTCTTTAAGATGCTTTGCTTTATCTGCAGAGAAAACTTGCCACTTCTTAGGTCAAAACCCAGTAGAAGCTTCACTCTGACCATGTTTATGGTCTACTCTGATTCTTCCAATGGCTTTTGAACCTTAGACTCAGTGACCTATGATGTTTCTGCCTACTCAATTTGCTTGATGGAAAATTTTTTGAATTTCAAATTTTGAATGAGACATACATCAGGGTTGAGTAACTCAAAGTATACAATTCCCCTGGGAAACTGTAGAGAATAGCCTCCTTTATTCTTCACTACTTTACATGGAAAGACAATTACCACCCTTTTCTCATTACTGTCTTGTAGAGCACAAATATCAGCATTTAGTACGTAAAAGCTGCCACTCATACCCAAACTGTGATCGCCCAGCACAAAAATATTCTTCAACATTTAAAGTTCATTATACTTACTGTCTCTCATTGTGGTTATACATAGGTGCTACAGAATTCTAAATTCATTAATTTCCCTTAATAAGCCATTTTCTTTCTTTTTTTTTAATCTCTTAATGACCTTTCTCCTAATATTTAATCATAGCTTATGGCACAGATCTGTAAAAGCAATTATGCGACAACACATGTTTGGCAGCCTTGTCATTATCTCCTGAGTTAAGAAAGGTCAGACTCTCAATACTTGGATGGAAATCTCCAAAGAAAAGCCAGGTGTTTCATGGATAAGCACTAGGGATTCACATGCAGCAACTCTGTCCTTTGAGACAGAGCAGAACACTCTGGATAAGATAGTAAATTCCCACCTCCCCCTGCCCCGTCCAGTGAGGCAGCTCTGTTGTTTTCAGGAGAGGAGAAGAGAATGCCTACGAAAGTATATATTAAAAAGAATGAAAAATGGACATTAGCAACTTTTTAAAGAAAGCTCTTCTTCTAAGAAGATAAAATAATTGAACTGATAAGATATGGAGTTGTTTATACAACATGGTGACTCTCCTCATCCCTCTCTCTTCTAATCTGCACAAGGGAAAAGAGAGAAGGCAGGTATTCGTGGTGATTAATTACCCACACATGCCTCCCCAGAGTCACATCATGGTGATAGATGTCTGCATAGTGCTGAAGTCCTCTAATTAGGGCTGACTGAATATGGTAGATTAAAATTCTAAACATTAGGCTTTGGGGAAAAACTCCAGCCCCCATTCAATTTTCATTAGCTTAGAGTCACTTCATATATTCAAAGTTATCTGAGAAATAGTTATAGGTTTCCTGAGAAATTTAGCTACATCCTAGGAATGCTGAAATTTGACAATTATTTTAAACTGACTGAATTCTCTCAGTGGCACCTTCTGCACAGAGGCAAGGCCTTTAAAACTTTAAAATAATTGAAGAAAAACAGAATATTTTTTTTTAATTATTGTGTTTATTCTGTTGATCCTTAGTTTTAAAGCCTCAATCCAGTTTGCATAAGTTATAGATTTACATTTTACTTGGGGTTTTGCTTACTGTATTCCTCTAAAGCAAAATTTTCATTTTTTTTTAATATGTTAGCCCTAAACAGACTATTTAATGTAGAAAAACAACCTGAGTAAGTTTTATTTTCTCTGCTTTTAGTTTCCATTTTTTCAAAGGGGAAATTCTATTTTAGTATATAATGTATATACAGAAAATAATGTAATTAGAATAATAAGTAAAAAATTTAAATGAGAAAATTTCAGCAGGCCATTGAGAGTTACTGTTAGTAACTTACAAACTTAATTTGGTGAACAGATTTAGTAAACTTCCTTAAAATCTGGCAATTTGGTCTCCACACTGATTTGTATTTTTAACAAAGACATGACAGGTGATACTGTCTCTGGTGGTCAGTTTCTATGCCTGCCTATTTTTCTTTCTTAGCTTGAAATCCAAGAGGGAAAGACTGCTTATATAAATGGACTGAATGGAAGGGTTTGGGTGCAGGAAAAGTAGGAGGAGAGAGTCCTTAATCTAGAATCGGCTTCCACCTCTAAAAGTTCCCTCTAGCAGAACTCTTGGACACTAGTCGGCCTCAGAAATGCAGATAGAGCCTCAAGCAAGAATTCCTATTACTGAACTAATCCTGGGTTTGAAGACTATCATTTGCTTGTCAGCTGAAAGTTTAATGAAAAACTTCATGGGCAAAATGACAACCTGAAGGTGGGAAAAATGAAAATCAAGCCTTGAGCATGTAGTAAAATAAAATAAATAGCTTCCCCATTTGGTTCTAGCTGCCCATTTTGCATTTGAAGGCAAAAATTATTATTGGCATTTTGTATTGGTTTTCAGCTCTAGACTTTTGTATAGCAGTGATGTATAAGAAGAGACTTCTCCCATATATTTTGTATATTTTTCCTGATTTCATGGTTGAGACAGATCAGGAATGGGCATTTTTCTTGGCTTATTTTATCATTCTGATGACTTTAGGCTAATAGAGAAGAGTACTGAGCTTGTTACTGTTTATAGCATAGATCTACCAACTTAAAGGAGTATTTATGCCATTACTGATCTCCAGATGATGCTGGGAAAGAGATCTGAGCACCAAATGGCACTAGTTAAGAGTGAAAGGTATCCCTGAGACACAGGGGATGGGGGTTTATGCACAATTATAGAGAAGCTATGGCAGGGTGTGTCTTCTTGTTTGTCACTTATATTTGGTTAAGTTCTATTATCCCCTTCACTTCTCCTTCTGCTTTTTATCATTGCCAGAAAAGCCCTACAAATCCCTTAGTTAAAATATTCCTATTTCTTGCTGCTAAGTTATCATTATTCTCTAGGCTTTTCAGTAACTGTTTATCCAAAAATTTGAAACCAATTACAAATTTTCCATTCCATTTTAAGGGCTACTTAGTATCTATTGTTATCAAGTAGGACTGCATTTATTTAAAAATCACAGATAGCAAACATGTCAGTGACTTCAACACTATCTGTTTTTATTTCTCTCATACGTGGAAGTCTCAAGGTAAGGCATCCACCTGTTATGCCAGTTCTTCTGGGTGAAATTTCCAGAAACTCAGGGTAGTTTAATCTTGTTGTTCTCCAAGGAGTGGTTTTTAATCCCTAAAGTGTTACAGTCCAAGATGCTTACTTTGACTCCAGATGTCACACATGTTCAAGGAGAAAGGGATAAAGTAGAAGGAGCAAAGAACACACATCATTTTTCTGAGGAAAACTCCCATCCACTTACATGTTAGTCATACAGTATATGTAACTGCAGGTAGATTGAGAAATGCAGGGCCCAGATAAAATGAGGTATTATATTACTGTGATAAAGGGGAAAATAGATATTGGAGACAAGAAGCAATCTCTGACATCTTCTACTAGAAATTAATTTTTTAAATGAAGAAACTTGCAGGTAATGGGTAATAAATGCTTTGGCTTCTGACCTTACTTTTAACTTGTCCTATTTAAAAGGTAAGTCAATAAACCACTCTAAGCTTCAACTGTCTTAAAAGCAAAGTAGGGAAAATAATGACATCATTTTCAGAAGGTTGTTGTGAAGACTGATTATAAAGAAAGTCATCGTATAAAGCCCTATGCATTATATGTGTTCAATAAGTGTTCTCCTTTCTTTATAACTCCTTTCCTTGTATACTAGTTTGTAGTCCTGCAGGAGCTTTAATGATTATGTAAAATTGAACATTGTTGTCCAAAAGAAAAATCATATAAGCCAAAACTATGAGTATATTTCAGTATACATTTCCTAGTATCCATATTTAAAAGAAGTAAAAAGAATAGGATGAAATTAATATCATTTTTTATTTAAACATATAGTCAAAATGTTATCATTTCAACTTGAAATCAATGTAAAATCATTCTGATAATTTTCATTTTTATGTGCTAAATTTTTAAAATTTCTGTGCATTTTACACATACAACCCATCTCAGTTTGGACTAGCAATATTTTGAGTTTCAGTAGTCAAATATGGCTAGTGACTACTTACTGAATTGTGCAATCTATACCCCAAGATTTTACTTGAAGCAAAAAATTGCTGAAACTCAGGACTGATTTTTTTTTTCAGACACATTGAGTATTTGCAAATCAATATTCAAAATAGTCCAAATTAAAACTTCCTAAATATATACACAATAGTATATACACAATAGAGAAACAAAATGCTCTTTGATCAGTTAGAACTGGCAAAAAGGAAGATGGGTAGATATTTGAATATGAAATCTCCTTATACAGGAAATGGAGAGTAAATTTTAAAAATACTGAATGTATTAATTTTGTGTAGGTTCCATCCATTGAATCCCCAATTGAGATATTCCTAATTTATTTATTGTACATTTTCTTTTGTATTCCAATACAAATGTAAACTCGTTTTACTCCATTAATAATAAAGAAAAAATCAATGAGATTTTAATGATCCTCAATAAAACTTTAATTATTAGAGGCAAGATTTTCTTCTCAACATTATAGCTATGTAGTGATAATTAGTTGTTAATATGGTAAGTGATTATGTAAAATAGGTCACAGAATCAATGGTATTGAACATAATCCAGTTGTGCACTGAGAAGCAAGAGTCAAATCAACACTTGATTTTTGTCACTGCTTATAAAATCCATTGTTCTCCCTCACAAACAAAAAGAAATAAATAGATTGAACACAGACAATTAAAATGTAGATGACTAACTCATGAATTTTGAGGGCAGTAATTAAACAAAATTGATCAATTCTCAATATATATGCTTTTACTGACCAATTTAATAATTTTATGATAAAATTGATTTATTTTTAAAATTTATCAGACAATTAGAATAAGATTATTTCAGAAAGAAAAATTTTTCCCAACTTGCAATCTCTTGTTTTGTGTATGAAGAAGCCAAGGCTCAAGAAAAGTTAATTTCCCTCTAGATGACTGTTTTGTGTCAGAAGTACTTTAAGTTCTAAAACTAAATAAAAAATCTACATGAATTTTAAGGATTCAAATTTTTAACAAATGTATAAAAGACAAATTTTCCTTCCAAGCTGCAGTTGTACCCTGGGACATGTGTCACACCCCTGCTTTTTCATGCACACTCCTCTCAAGTGCACACACACGCACACACACACGCCCACACTGATAATTTCCAGTTTCCTTGGGGCATTCACAAGAACCATCTGAGTGAAGTCAGAGGCAGCACTTTCGTTCCAGGGATTTAAAAGTCTCTGTATTGGCTTAAAACAACAGAATTTTATGCTCTTGTGGTTTGAGAGTCAGAGTCCAAAAGTTCAAAGTCAAGGTGTTGGCAGCGCTACAGTCTATCAGATGGCTCTAGTGAAGGATCCTTCCTCAGCTTCTCCTGCTTCTGATGGCTCCCTAGTTTGTGGCTGGGTAACTCCAATGTCTGCCTCTGCCCTCACATGGCTTTTCCTAGTGACTCTGTGTGTCCTTTCTTGTCACATAGAAGGATGTTCTTATTGGATTTAGGGTTCCACTCTAATCCAGTATGACCCCATCCCAATACTTATGTTAATTACATCTGCAATTAATTACATTCACAGGTGCCAGGGATTATGACTTAGACATATATTTTGGGGAGGCACTATTCAATCTACTAAGGTATCTAATGGTTATTTGTGTGCAAATTATTTTTACAAAACAAAATGACACCATATCTAATGTCATTATGGCTACCATTTGGATAATGGTATCATATCTTTCTTTCATTATCAGTTTGATTATCTTCCTCCCAACAATTAACCAACTCCAAGTCTTCAGAAATTCCCTCACCATCACATCTCTCAAATGTTTTCTTTTGTTCAAAAGAAACTTTCTCTTCTACCTGCACTTCATTCCAGTTCAGTATGTGTGGGAATCTTACTAATGGGATATTCTGGCATCCCAGTGGTTATCATTCCCCTAAGCATTCTCTTCCAAGGCGTTTTTGACATTTGTCTGACTAGTTTTCCAATTCCAATAGAATTTGCTCTCTAAGGACACTTATATCATCAAATGTCCACCAGAGCCAGACCCTGTAACATGATTTAAGTACAATAATTTTGTTTGAGACGTAGAGGGAAGGCTTGTAGGAAAGTTGGGGCACCATGCAGGGGAAGAAAGGCAGCCAGTTAAGGGTTCATTATGAAGGAATGATTGGAGCCTAACATGTGAAGAAACTTGAGAAACAGAGTAAAGCACACATCTCAGCATTAATCGACCAAAAGGCAAGGGGACTTGTGTCTTTTTATAATCTCCCCCAGCCTTTGATTGAGGATTATTTCCTGGACTTGCCACTCTTGAAGGCTGTGTTCCATTTTATGTCTTCAGGGGAAAAAAAAAAATCTGGCTGATTAGAACTAAGTTATACCTCACTGAAGAAGTATGGCTCTAGGGATGTGGGCATGGCCACTGAGCCTCTGCTCCACTCACACTGTAAACTTTTCTTCATGTTCCCAAAGTCTGTTCTCCACTAATGTGCCCACTTCCTCAAACATATTACAACATTTACTTTGTCCTCTTTTTAAATTGAGAATTTTCTCTCTTAAAATATAAGCCAGATCAGGACAATTTTTGTTAACTTATCTGCAACAGTCTCAGTTATTGACAGAGTACTTAGCACATAACAGGCTCTCAAAAGTACTAATTAAAATTAATGTTATATCAAGCAATGCACTCACTTGTGATCATCTGAACTGGGGATTCTGTCTCCATAGACAATAGGTGGCACTTTCTACCTGCTATTATCTCTGCATTTGAGCAAGGCTGGAAATCAGATTTCTTTTTTTTTTTTTTTTAAGATTTTATTTATTTATTTGACAGACAGAGATCACAAGTAGGCAGAGAGGCAGGCAGAGAGAGAGCGGAAAGCAGGTTCCCTGCTGAGCAGAGAACCCGATGTGGGGCTCGATCCCAGGACCCTGGGATCATGACCCGAGCCGAAGGCAGAGGCTTTAACCCACTGAGCCACCCAGGTGCCCCGGAAATCAGATTTCTTACTGACACTTCAAAATTGTTAAGAATTTATAATATTTAGAAGGGAATCTTTTAGATTTTTCATTTAATATCTGGCTTAATTGGGAAAGAGTAAATACTCCTCCATAGATCTAACTTTTTAGAAATTGCAGAAAACAAGATAGCAGGACCATTGGTATGGGAGTGATTTAAGGAAGCTAATTTGGAGAAGTATGGATTGTGAAACCAAACCAAGAGTGACCTACACAACACAAAGTCTATTTCCTTTGCATACTTCACACATACCCACAACACCAACTGTGTCTACAACTAAAGATAAATTCCTAGAGAGATTAAAAAAAACCCTATTCCTTACCATTTTTTAAAGGGACCATACCATATCATACAAACTCCTCTCTCCCATGGCCTGGTACCTTTACAATGACACACCAGGAATTAAATAAAATCCTTACTTATGTGAATTCACATATGGCTATATTAGTCCAATACATTCAGATATTATGATGTACAAAATCTAGGTATAATTAACATCCTCTACATTCAAATCTCATTGCAGTCCTCTCTTCTCTATTCTTAGTAAAGAGATGTAGATCTTCATAAACTTAAAACAGATTTAAGTTTCCTTGTGTGTGTGTGTGTGTGTGTTTTCATATCAGTGTTTGGAGATTGATTCATAAGAAACTACAAAGAAAATAAACCCTACTATTAAAAATAGATTCTCAACATTGAGCACATAGGTCAACTCAGAGAAGACATTTAATAAATTTTGTTGAATGAATTGCTCTAGATTTGAACTTCAATTTTTCTCATAGTACAATTATAGAAAATATCCACAAAACCACAAACTTACTGACATTATAGAACAAAGCTGTAAAGATCTGCTTGGGATATATTTTTAAACCTGAATAATACTAATGGCCACTATTTTATTTTTTATGCTTTCACAGCTGCATTGAAAGTAAAGAAAAAAACATGAAAATATACTACTATGCTAGATATTGTTTATTGGTAAAGCAAATATCATAACACTGTTGATCTGGTATAAATGTAAAGGAGGTTTCTTTATCTAGTTAGCCAGCTGTCAGAAATAAGCAGCAAATATATCTGAAGAAGAATATTATACAAAATAGAATGCATTAGAATCCTCCCTTTTCATAAATCAACACTTTCCAAAGAATTCATGATGATCTATTTAACAGACTAATGGTATAATTTGTTCAGTGTTGCTTAAAATTATAATAGTTCCACTCTACATCCTAGGTGGCTTGAATTAAATAAAACACAATCTAAAAAAAAAAGAAAAAAAAGTGACTCACACACTGACCCTACTACTGATATTTGATAAATACTTAAAAATTCAACTTGATGATTTAAACACAAGGGAGGTCTTCTTCAAGGTAGAGTTAATAGTATGCTATAATGGTATGGTAGCATGGTGATCCTGAACTTGCATTATCCTCAGCCAATTAACACCAGTTTCTGAAGTTAAATTTCCTCAGATCAGCCAGGTCACTTCCTTCAGTGTAGTACAACAGTTTCTGAGCTTAGGGAGTGATCCTAACTCCCATGCCACCTTATCTTGGCCTCCCCATCCTGTGAGATTTAACTTCAGGGCAGCAGGTGAATAGGACTGGGGTGTGGAAATCTTCAGCTTGTTTATTTAAGTAGCAAAAAAAAAAAAAAAAAAAAAAAAAAAAAAAAAGTGTACAGTTAATTTCCTAGGGCTTCCATAACAAATGACCACAAAATTAGTGGCTTCCAATAACGAATTTTATTCTCTAGAAGTCTTGAAGTTCTGGAAACCAGAAGTCAGAAGTCTGAAATCAAGGTGTCAACAGAGTCGATTTCTCCTGGAGACTTCAAGCCTTAGTCTTCAAGAATCCATTCCATGCCCTCTTACTAGTTTCTGTAGTTTCTGGCAATCCTTGACATTACTGGTTTACAGCCACATGGCTCCCATAACTCCCTCAGTCTTTACATTGCCTTCTCTTCTATGTGCCCATGTCTTCTCCTCTTATGTCTAAAATTTGCGTTTTTCTTGTAAGGAAATCTGTCCTTGTAAGTCACATTTGTCATCTAGGATAATCTTTTCATTTCAAGGAAACATTCCCAGGTGTCCATGTTTAGAATGTGGACATATATTTTGGAGGACCACAATTCTACTACAAAGAAGTTGTTAAAAATCAAAATAGGAAATGTTAATAAACCAAGATTTATTATAACTATTAGACAACAACCTTATTTTTCTTATACATTCTGGTGAATTCATAATCATTAAAGAGGGGTTATACAAGTATTTTGAGAAGGGAGTTTTAGAATAAAACACTCTTCTAGATACTTTGAAAATGAGTATTTTTGTGTATATAATGGGTTGGCATATTTCTGCATATGAGAGAGAGAGAGAGAGAGTATTAAAAGAGATGGTCTAAAGAAAAGTACTAGGTCCTAAAAAACAGCTGACAAAGGCAAGGAGTTGGATACTGTAATAATGAAGAAATGTGCTGAGCTGTAGACTGAGAGAGAAGGTTTTTAGAAAAGCTTTTCAGAGCAAGGGTAAAACTTGATTACTTTTCAAGGAAGATAATTGCGTCTTTTTACATTGTGGAAAAAAAAATACTTGAAGAACCAATATAGGAAATCCAGTGACAAATTTTTTAGAAAGTAGATTCCTATTTTCAAAGATGTATTTGTTACCATAATAGCTTAGTACTTGCTACACAAAGATGATTATTTAAGGAAGGACTTTTAAAAACATAGATTTATTTATTTATTTATTTTTTAAAATTTTTTTAAGATTTTATTTATTTATTTGACAGAGATGACAAGTAGGCTGAGAGGCAGGCAGAAAGAGAGAGGCAGAAGCAGGCTCTCTGTGGAGCAGAGAGCCCGATACGAGGCTCGATCCCAGGACCCTGGGACCATGACCTGAGCTGAAGGCAGAGACCTTAACCCACTGGCCCACCCAGGTGCCCTGATTTATTTATTTTAGAGAGAGAGAGAGAGAGAGAGAATAGGGTTAGGGAGAGGGTGGGGGAAGCAGACTTCCTGCTGAGTGCAGAGCCCTGTGTGGGTCTCTAGAACTTATGACTCTTGACATTATGACCTGGGATGAAACCAAGAGTTGGACACTTACCCAACTGAGCCACCCAGGTGGCTCAGGAAGAACATTGTCTTATTTCATTTTTTTTTTTTTTTTTTTTTGGTCAAACTAACACATGAACATAGTTTATTTTTTTAAACTTTTTTAAAGATTTTATTTATTTATTTACTTGACAGAGAGAGACAGAGAGAGAGGGAACACGAGCAGGGGGAGTGGGAGAGGGAGAAGCGGGGGTGGGGGTGGGAGAGGGAGAAGTAGGCTTCCTGCTGAGCAGGGAGCCTGATGTGGGACTGGATCCCAGGACCCTGGGATCATGACCTGAGCCGAAGGCAGACGCTTAACGCCTGATCCACTCAAGCGCCCCACATGAACATAGCTTAAAAAGTCAAACTGATGTCAGTTAAAAATGCACATTGATAACGTGCTCTTCATTCACCCTCAGAAAACACCCTAAAATGAACACCAAAAAAGGGATAAACATATTAAGACAGAAAGGAGAGAGAAGGGCCAACAGTAGATAAAGGAAACTAGACATGGCAACAAAATTTCAGAAAATTGAAAATAGATGGAAAAGTAATATCTGACTGAGGACGCTGCACCCTGATAAATCTAAAGCTATACAATAAGGAGTCAGAGTCAAGGTGATACAAGCTAAAGAAACTCCTTAACTGCTCAGGAATTAAAGGAAAACAAACAGACAAAAAACAAAAATAAAAAAAACAAACTGAAAATCGTTAAAGTTTTTGTTAAAAGTTAAAATTTTTTATGAAAAACATTTGGGTTCCTACATACCTTCCCATCCCATTTCAGGGATGATATTCAGAACTCTGAACCAAGCAAGAGACACTGAGCAGAATGGAGAGGTTATGTACTGCAAACAGGATTTATGTGAAAATCTACCTGACTTTTCTGCCCCCAAACTCCTTCAGAAAGGTAGACTGCTAGACTTACGCTACCAGAGAAGAGACTGGGAAATTCATCTTAAGGAACTTAAAAGACCAGAGAGAAAAAATGTACAGAAACCTAAAACAAGGGATCTTACAGCAAGGTTTTTTGTTTTCAAGCCATGCCCACACATGGAGGGTCTAATATGCTTTTGAGTGCCAAAGATTGGTAGATATTGGAGGAAAGTACCCACAATGGCAGAAAGAAATGAAATCATGCAGTTATAAAAGCAGTGTCTGAAAAAACAGAGTCAGAAACATTGCAAGGAACAAGCAAAAGTAAATTTAGACACGAAGCAATTTAATATACTCAGAGGAGTGAAAGAAGAGATTGGACTCATAAAATAAAAACAGAAGGCCATAAAACAAACAATCATAAAAGAAGAAGGAAATCTTGGAAATAAAAAAAAAAAGATGACAGTGGGTATTTACAGAAAAAAAAAAAAAACAACAACAATAGAAATGTTGAAAATGAAGTTGAAAAAAATCACAAAATTGAAACAAATTGACACAGATGAAAGGAGAAAAATGCAAGCTGATTTAGAAGATTAGTCTAAAGGATTCCACATCTGATTCAGAATAGATTCTGAGAAGAGAGAAGATGAGAAGATGAGAACTAGGATCTCCTTATTATCAAAGAAATAATTCAAAAATTTTTACAGGGCTGAAGGCCAAGAGTTTCAAAATTGAAAGGCTCCCCCAATGCCCAGAATAATAAATGAAGTGCACAGACACACACACATTCTCACACACACACACACACACACACACACTCGCTAACACACATACCCATAAAACTGAAATCAAAACAAACAAAGAAAGAGAACAAAGAAAAGATGCTTAAAGCTTGCATATAGGGAAAAAAATTAGGAACTGGAATGTTACCAGATTTCTTAATATCTGCAGAAAAAGCTAGAAGATAGTGCAGAAATATCTTGAGAGGAAAAAAAATATTTCAAACTTAGTTACTGTTTAATCATCAAGATGTGAGTTAAGGTTGAGTTTATTATAAAATTTTCAGAAACGAGAGGACTCAAAACACTGTGTTCTGGGTACCATTTCTCCTAAAGCCTCTAGATGTGCTCCACACAAAAGCTGGGATAAAACAAGAAAAAGGAAAACCATGGCATCCAGGAATGGAACAGGCTTTTATACAGAAAGAAATGAAAGGTAACCCTAGATGGACAGAAAGGACAACACCAGCATCCCGGCTGGGCAGCAGGCTTGGGAGCCAGTGAACCGGACTGGGTTAGGGAAGATGATGGGTAACTTCAAGGAGGAGCAGTTAAGAATGGAGAAGACATGTAACAGAAACTGATGGGTTTGAATGTTTTATGAAAAAGTTTCCTGCTTTGTCCAAGATTTTGTAGATAAATCTCTAATGGGTTTTTCTTTTAATTTCTTTTAATTTAATTTTGTTTAGTTGGGTTTCTCTAAGACTCCAGGTCTTAATAAATACGGAAATATGTGACCGTATCAGGGTGTTGCGATTGTTGAAAGCAAAAATATAGAACCCTCTGAAATCTAGGTTATGCAGAGGAAAGTGAAAACAATGGCACCTTCCAGCAGGAATTCTCAGTCCCTGCTATGCAGTAGTAAAGTTGCTTGTTACACTATTTCTGGCTTTCTCCAAGCTCAGATGTGTCCAGCGAGGTTCTGTCCTCTGGGTCATGGTCATACAATGCTAGAATACTGAATGTGTTTTCTGCTTGGAAAGGCCTTCATTAATGTACTTCCAGATAAAGACAACTTCAAACCCATTTGGACCAACTGGAAGCAAACAGGGAAAAGAAGCACAGTTCTATAATTTTGCTAAAGGATGTATGTACTTGCTAACTGTGTGCAGTGCCCAAAATAACCAATGGTCAGATTATAATGAATCTTTGTGAATAATCACAGTTAAATATTCTGTATAAAGTTAGTGAATTGATCAGGAAGCTACATATTTTTGAAAATTTTGGATGTGGAGTGGGAAAGACTCAAATCACCAGAAGAACCTGTATTTCAGATCCTTGTCAAGTGCTGAATATACCTTGCTTGACAAGGATGTTAATGTCTTTCATTATTGGACGCTCCCCTCCCTGCCATGTATAGGCCATTTATTAACTATTGTAAGCTACAAACTAACATATTTTCTAGGCCACAATATCCTCATCTATAAACCATACAATCATTTGAAAAAAATGTGCTTACATAAAATACAATCAGTAAGTGTCCATAGGTATGTACTTTGGAACTAATGAGATAGTGGTAATTTATGGTTATTTTATTGGATTTTAGGTATCTGGCCAATGTGCTGTATATCATACTTAACCAATATTTTTTTTTAACCTATTCTCCCTCCCATGGGACTCCTTCTTCCCACATCCATGATCTCTATTACAGAGTTGGGCTGAAGTAGTCATATTTGCAACCTTTGGCCCTTTCCCTATGTGACTGACTTGAAATTGGATCCATATCTATTTTATGCAGAGTCAACAACATTCTCTCAAAAATCCTCATTTTAAGAGTTATAGATAACTGGATAGGTCTTCCATTAAAGCTTAGCCAAATGTCTTCTTATTGTGTGTTATGAATTGTTGTTCAATTAGTAAAATAAATACTTTTTAAATCTTTAAGTAAATTTCTGTTCCATATGGCAAAAATATTTCCCTTAGTGAAGTATCTTTATGCATTAAATTATACTTTATTAATTTTATTTATTAAAAATTTATTACAGTTTAATTTATTAAATTAATTTATTAAAATTTATTATAGTTTCTATGAGTTTATTATTTAACCTACATTACAACAAACAGAATAGTTTTATATGTCACTTTCCAACTATATTAAAATTGTCTCTATAATGAATGCTGTGTTAGTGTTTATGTTGGTACAAATTTTATCTTGTATGAAATATGATAATGGGAAATGAATTGGTAGAATAAAAAGCTTATAGTTTTACTTATCTTGAATATCCCAAATAAAGACTATGGTATTATGCTACAAATCTCTCACAGAAAATCTCCCTACTCATATGATTATTTCTACTTCTAGTTCTGAATAAGATAAAAATAAAAAGTCTTCTTATTTCTTGATTTTAATTCTGATTTAAATTTAGTCCATTGAAAGAAGTTAATAAGAGATATAAAACACCTTCTGGCTACTAGCAGATATAAATAAGAAGTAATTACTCTCAATAGCAATTTAGTGCTATAATTTTGTTTCTATTTATACATTGGTTCATAAAATCAAGTAAAAAACACTTTAATGTATTCCTGAAATTGCTCATTAAATTATTATTTATTAAGGCACTGAAATATCTATGATGTTGAATTTATCAGACATTCTAAAGTTCTAAAGTGAATTCAGAGGGGGAAGCATAATTGAGATCAAGATGTGAAAGTTTGTAATTCCAAATGGTTTCTGATAAATGCAATTACCATAATCTGGAAGGTGAGTTAAAAGCTTATTCATTTGGATCATAAGACTTTCCCTTTGCTCTTTTATGGCAGCGTTCTCTATTATTTTGCCATTTGTTATTTTGACAAATGGAAGAGATTTGTAGGAATGGCAAAGGGCAATGGGTATGAGTAAATTTTAATCAAGTCCTTGTACCACTAGTGGTGTCCCCACTACCATGTCTATTACAGATCATGGCCTATCCTATGGTGTGCAATGGCAATTTCTCATTACAGTTAATTTTACATGCTGTTAACTTTATCTTCTCAAAAGGATAACTGAAATGATTTTCTACACCCAATCAGAAATTTTTGGTTAAACAAACACTTGTAATTTTTGAGGCACTAGACTTATAATATTAAAAAAGCATGTACCTATCCTTAATCATTTCAGAGTTTAATTAAGGGAGACATGAAAACAGTTAATTATGGTACAGGAGAGATTCGTATGTTCATGATTCTGAGAGCCCTAATTCCTCATGTGTTGTATTAGAAATAGAGCTTTTAGGATGGGGAAGGTTAAATGAGTTCAGAAGGGTGGAGCTCTGATCTAGGGGAACTGGTACCCTTACAAGAAGAGGAAGACACACCAGAAGTCCCTCTCTGCCACATGAGGACACAGCAAGGAGGTGACCATCTGCAAACCAGGAAGAGAAGGGGAGTGCTGCCGCCCTGACCTTTGACTACTAACATCCAGTACTCTGAGAAAATATGTGTCTGTTGTTTAAGCCAGGCAGTCAATGGTATCTTGTTATGGAAGATTAGGCTAATATACATAGAATGGGGAAAATTAACACTGGGTGGGAGGATGGGAATGATACAAAACTTTACAGAGTAGGTGACTATGATAGGTAAAACAATCCCCAGAGGTATTTGCATCCCGATCCTAGACATTTGAGAATGTTACCTTACATGTCAAAAGAAACTGTGTGAAGATGCTACACTGTCTGTGTTAAAGACAAGGAAGGGGTCATGTAGCAAAGAATACGGGTCGTCCTGAGAAAATGAAAAAGGCACTGGAACAGATTGTCTTCTTAGAATCTCCAAATAGAATGCAGTCTTCTTAAAACCTTGATTTTTAGCCCCAAAAGACCCATTTCAGACTTCTGACTTCCAGAATGGCAAGATAATAAATTTGAATTGTTTTACGCCACTAAGTCTGTGGTAACATGTTTTGTCACCAATAGGAAACTAATACTGTGGCCTTTGAACTGGCTCTGGAAGGCAGAATCAACTTCACAAGTATAACAAAGAAGTGAGTTACAGAAAGCAGTTTTCATGTCACAGACTTCAGCATAAAAAGAATGGCCGTTTCAGTAACTACCCATGATTCCATTTGATGGACAGTAAGGGATGAATTGGAGGTAAAGAACTGAATTCTCACAGGGTTTGGAATTTGGACATCTGGTAGGTCTTGCAAGTTACTTGAGTTTTGTTGTGAGTGAGGAGAACATTTTAACCAGGAGTGTCCTGCTTGGAGATGCATTTATCAGAAGACTAATGGAAAGAGTGTGAGGGGCAAGAGTTGCAGATATATGCTGGGGATAATCCTGACAGCATGAAGGCCAGTTAGAAGGTAAAGACAGTGCAACCTTAACCTGACTTGCCAGATTCATCCTCTAGTCTCCCTGAGCAGGCCCAGTAATTTTTTCTTTCTGCTCTACTCAATCTAACTTCCCTTACCCATACAAAAAGTCAATAATTAAAATGCTACATGTTAGGGACTTCTGGGTAGCTCAGTTGATAAAGCATCCAACTCTTGGTTTTAGCTCAGGTTATGATCTCAGGTGGAGAGACTGAGCTCTACCTCCCAGCTCCCCATTGGGCTTCATGCTTAGTAGGGAGTCTGCTGAAGATTCTTTCTCCTTTTCAGCCTTCTTCTACTCCTCCTCCCACTTGAGGGCATCCGCACGCTCTTCCTCTCTAAAATAAATAAATAAATCTTAAAAAATAAAATTGAAAATGCTTCATGCTGTGGTTAAAAGAACAATATCAACTTTACAGAGTGCCAGGGTGGCTCAGTCAGTTAAGTGTTATGATCTCAGGGTCTTGAGACTGAGCCCTAAGAGGAGCTCTGTGCTCAGCATATTTCTCTTTCTGCTCCTCCCCCTGCACTCTCTGTCTCTGTCTCTCTCTCTCTCTCTCTCACACATAAATAAATAAATAAATAAAATCTTATTAAAAAAACCCCATGAACTTTTTAGTTTTCATAATCTTCATAATTCATAATCTTATTCATCTGGATATTGAAATCCTTACTGCCCCCAAGAACCAGTTACTTAGAATTCACGAATACACAGGGATTTCTCTTTCAGTCATTGCTACCTTTTCCAGGTCATTCATGTTGTCTGTTCCAAAACTTTATGAAGTCACTCCTTTCTGCGTTTCCATAATTCACGGTGCCCAATCAGCACTACATAATGGCATTACTGCTCTGCCTGTCTATGTTTCTTGGTAGACTGTGATTTCTTTAGGGCAGAGAGAAATTTCTATATATCTCCATCATTTACTAGTAAATAATAAATGCTCAATAAATATTTATTGAAAATTTGATAAATAAATGATAAATGAATGACAACTATTGTAGTGGTCATTTCCATATCCCTTATCTTCCCAGAGAATATAATTTAAACTGTGAAGGAGAAAAAAAAAACATGTCCGTATCAAATAATGAATATATAAGATTCAAAATTCAGAATTGAGAATGCCACATGGCCAAAGAGGATTTAACATGAAGAAGAAAGAGCAGGCATGATCAGGTATAGTAGCATGTGCATTCCATTCAGACCGATAACCTACAAATAAAGACTCTTAGCAGTAACCAGTCCTACACGCAACACCCTGCCAGACCATATTGTTGGTCTATTCACATATTGTTCAGAGCAATTGACTTGCAATAAAAATGGAGTTTTTATGCAATAGTAATGGTTTGAACTTCTTTATTATCAAAATTAGAATTTTTGCAATTTTAACTAATTACTTGTGTTAATTACTTATTTTATGTATTTATACTTGACAAAATAACCTGATTTGCTCTCTCATTAATGTAAAGAATTTTACTGTTTCCAGAATCTTCTCTATCAGCAATAACATCAGATTTATGAGAACTAATCTCATTAATATTAATGGATTTTTTGCAAATAAATCACATCATGTATCACAGATAGATGAGAGGTTGGTTAAAAACTCTAAAAAAAAATCTTATGTGCCAAGGACATTAGTGAAAATGGATGGCATCAAGGGATAGAAACCTTATTAAAGCATGACCATCTAAATTATGTCCACCAACATTAAGAAATAACTGCCATTATATCACAGATAAAATAGCCTTTTGTAGAGAAATGAAAGAGATTCAAGACTTTTTTCCTATTTGGGGGAGAGTAGTGTGGTGACACCTGCAAACAGAAGAATCACTGAATATGTCTTTTGGCATAAAATATTTCTGACAGCTGTCTGATTTATTTTGAAATATCTATTTTCATGCTCTTTTAATTTATGCATTTAAATGTGGGGACCTCAATTTAATGCTCCTAAATAGTTCAGTCTAATTCTGAGTAGCTATCTTTTGCTCTGCTTAGAAAACCTCACTGCAAGAGTACTGAGAGGAGCTGTAGCAGCAGGGGTGGAAGTGGTATTATTACCATAGTAATAGTGATTTTCATCAAGATTCAAAGTTAACCTTAGGCTGAGCAAGACGCAAGAATCGTAAAGCAGCACTTATTTCAACTTGAGAATTATCAGTCTATTGCACTACTTTCCCACTATATGTGTGTTAACCGAGGATATCTAATTGGCAACATATACAAACTAATGCTGCAGCATGTGGTGAAGAGACAGGCATTGCCTTTTTTTTTTTAATAAAAATCCATGATTACTTTTCTGCTGAATCAAAGCATTTTATCTAATCTTTACTAAACATTGTATCAATGCAATTTTGAATGAAAAAATATCTTGAAGAAGACAAGTTAGTTGAGTAAAAATTAGATAGAATGAAATGAGAAAAATCAGCTATTTGTAATGACTCTGTCAACTTCATCAGGATATATGGGGTATGTGAGTAATTTCAATCCAAACATTTATATTTTTAACTCATTTGCCAACACATTTGTTAAATACTTACTATGTATTATAACACTAGAGTAGATACTGGAGATGGAAGTAGGAGTACAAATACAAATAAATATTTAATTAAAAAAATACATGGTATTAAATGCCAAGAAGAAAATTACAGGATGATAGGAGTGTATGTCCAAGACTTAACATAGAACAGAAAGTAGGGAAATGTGGATTGCAGAATGAGTGAGGGCTTCTTCAGAAAGTAACATCTAAGGGGTGCCTGGGTGGTCAGTGGGTTAACCATCCAACTCATCATTTTGACTCAGGTCATGATCTTGGAGTTCTAGGATTGAGCCCTGTCTTGGGCCTTGAGCTCAGTGGAGAGTCTGCTTGAGATTCTCTCTTTATCTCCCTATGTCCCTACCCTACTCACTCTTTCTCTCTCTCTCAAATAATTTTTTTTTTAAGAAAGTAGCATCTAAGATCTGAAGGAAGAGTGAAAGATGTTTAATTAGTCAAGGATGGCTTAGGGCTGGTTAGTGGGAGGGTCCAGCTAGCAAGAACAGTGCTGGTAATCACCTGAGTCCTAAAGGATTATGACAATGCAGGAACTGAGAGCCACAATACAGAGCTCTCAAACCAGAGTGAACACAGAAAGATCATGAAGAACTCAATGTATATGTTGACTTTTGGTTTGTATCCTAAGAGATACCAAAGCCACTGAATCATTTTAAGTAGGGGAATGGTATGCTCATATCTGAGTTTGTCAAACATTACTCTTCCTTTAATATGAAAAAAAAATTAAGTGGAGAACGGATGATACTTCAAGACTTTCAGGTAATGACCTAGAAAAATAATATGCTTCTTGATTGGTAAAATTCTAGTTCGTTTAGCATTTAAAATTTGCATATAATTAAATTCAGTAATTTGAGGGTCCTTTTTTTTAAGATTTTATTTATTTATTTATTTATTTGTCAGAGAGAGAGAGAGAGAGAGAACACAAGCAGGGGAAGCTGCAGAAAGAGATAGAGAAGCAGCTTCCCCACTGAACAGAGAGCCCGATGTGGGGCTAAATCCCAGGATCCTGAGATCATGACCGGAGCTGAAGGCAGACACTTAACCAACTGAGCCACCCAGGCATTCCAGTATTTGAGTTTTAAAAACATTTTATGTCACAGGGTGCCTGGGTGGCTCAATTGGTTAAGCGTCTACCTTTAGCTCAGGTCATGATCCCAGCATCCTGGGATCAAGCCTTATATCAGGCTCTCTGCTCAGAGACAAGCCTGCTTCTCTTTCTCCCTCTGTGATCTGTTTCACTCTCTCTCTCTCAAATAAATAAATAAAATCTTAAAAAAAATTTATATCAGATATTTCAGATATTAATAGAATGTCATAAAATGTCTATTGGTAAAAACATATAATATGAAAATGATTTTAGCTAAGTAGAAATTATAGTTGGTACAGTAAAAATATATTAATGAGACTATTCTTATAGGATAAACTTTTTAGTAATGTTGGGAATACATTTAAAACTAAAACTATCACATTATGATAAATATTTGTATCCATTTTCATCTGCAAATAACTTCTGGACAATGACAGTGGAATGCAGAAAGAATTTTTAAATTCGGTAAAAAACAAAACAAAACAGGTAAGCAAACAACAAAAACACCTACAATAACAAAATAGCATAAATTTCATTAACAGCAACCAGGAGGGAATGTTTGTTTTTCTGCTTGTTTCCTATATAGTAATCATCATCTTCTTCTTCTTCTTTTTTTTTTTTCTAGTTTAAAAAATGTATGATATACCAAACATACCAAATAAGTAACTAAGAGTAAAGGCTGTGGCACGGGCCACAACACTTAGATATCATACATATTCGAACTAGAGATCCATTCTTGATGGAGCATTGAGGCAAAGCTGATATTCAATCTCTCTGCTCTGTAAGTTCTCTTCACTAGCTTTTGTTTGTAACACAGGGAAGTTTGTACAGTTATTCAGAACTTGCATTCTTTTGACACAGGGATCAATAAAAATGTACAAGACCCTAAAATCATTTAAAATTAACATTTAGTGACACTTACAAGTAAGATTTTAATTGATAGGAGGATACTTGGCATGCAAAGGGCATATGATATGTCATCCTTAATTTACTGCCATGACAAGTTCCATGCTGACACTTCTGTAAAGGTAAAGTCATTAGTTATTCCCCTCAAAAGAAGAACACAGCATACCTTTTAACTTCCAGCCTATTGCAGGTTGAATCTGACCATCTCTAGAACAGTTTTTGGCATTAACTCTAGTAGCTAAAATGCAGATGTTTACCCATGAATCATGTGCATGTGCAAAACCTTCAGGCCATTAGTATGTGGATGATCCTGATAAAGCAAATATGATTTCACTTCATTTTCAAAAGAAGGAAATTAGGTATTACTGAATTTCTCAAACTTTCTAAACCATCAGTGGAGAATTGAAGACAGATTCAAACAGAAAGCAAATTGAACAATTTCAGTGCTTGTTAGTAGGTACTAATTTTATTATTTTATTTTTTTAAAGACTTATTTATTTGAGAGATAGAGAGAGAGCATGTGTGCAGCCAGAGGAGGGGCAGAGGGAGAGAGAGAATCCTCAGACTGACTTCTGCTCAGTGCAGAGCCTGGACTCGGGCCTTGATCCCAGGACCCTGGGATCACGACCTGAGCCGAAATCAAGAGTTGAATGCTTAACCAACTGAGCCAATCAAATGTCCAAGTAGGTACTAACTTTAAATTAAAGACAAAGCTATTTCCTAGAATTAAAGTCTCAGCTTTCACACAATAACAGATTTAACAGCATAGAAGATTTCTAGAGCTGGCTTAGAACTAGATACAATATGGTCTTGACTAGACTTTTAGCTTTGTTAGCTTAAAAATATTAAGTACAAATTCCCCCCTTGAAATCATTAAAGCATTAAAAAATAAGTGCGATAGAAAGTAACAATTTTATGTATAACACACACACCTACATATGTTTTGTATATTATATAAATTTATATTGTGTATATTTATATGAAAAGGTTTATGTCTAATACACATAATTTTCATAATCAGAAATATTTGGGGGGATTTTATTTATAGGTACTTGTCAGCCTACTATTGTGTTCCCATCTTTGACTTATGATTTTTTCAATAGTGTCAAAGACACTCCTTCAAAGTAATTTTCATAGATATGATTCTATTGAATTTTTAAAGTATATAAATATCCTGAATGATAGCTTGTATAAAGATGATGATGATGTTCTGTCAACAGAACATGCATCTTTTCCATCGGTGTTGTTTTCCATCAGAAACTACAAATTTCCATTAGTGCCTGGAAATTTTATCTGACAGTCTCTTTAATTCTGACCCACAGCAAGTCTTTACAGGTTGCTGGAGTTTCATGGTAGTCCCTGGTCACTAACAAAGAGACACGGGAGTTGGGGAGACTTATCCAACAACTGAAATAACTACTGTACTTGTACTTATAACTACTATATTTGATTATGCAAAAAATATTATTTATTATAAAATATTTAAATATCCATTTTCAGATACATTAAAAATGAACTTATGGGCACCTGGGTGACTTATTTGGTTGTATCTGCCTTCTGCTCTGGTCATAATCCCAGGGTCCTGGGACTGAATCCTGCATTGAACTCTTTGCTCAGTGGGGACTGTGTTTCTCCCTCTACCCCTCCCCCATGCTTGTGCTCTCTCTCTCTCTCTCTCTATCTCTCCAATTCTCTCTCTCTCATACTCTCTCTCCAAATAAATAAATAAAATCTTAAAAAAATGAACTTATGATTATTTTATGTATGATTTTTGTTCATTCTTCACTTTGTACCCTAATGCGATGTCTTTGTAAAATATATATTTTTTAAAAAATTAATAAAAAAATAAATATATATATATATTTATTAAATGATATAATGGGAGACTTATTATAAAGTTGAACTTACATATCAGTGTAATAGTTACTTGTATAAAATTCTATTTTAACTAACAAAATGAAAAATGGTAGAACAGAAGCAGCCAGAGTCTGTTAGAGCCATAACCAATAAGAGAGCATGAATACAAGAAGGGGCAATCATGCAAAAAACCCAAATACCTTTTTGTCAGAACAGGGCATTAGCTAAAGGGAATTCAGTAAGCATAGGGCATTTTTTGTAGTGCCTCAAATATTTAATTCAAAATGGACTTTGAAAGGACTTCTGCTTTGATGTGTGAACACATCAGAAGAACCACAATCAGACAATAGTCTTGCATTCAGGGCAAGTACGTTCATCACTCATACTAAAGGTTACTATTTGGAAGAGTGGACTGAAGAGGTAGAAACCACAATATGTTTGAATCCAGAATTTATATTCTCACATATTTAATCAATTAATCTATCTATTTGCATAGTAACTGGAAACTGAACAATTTTGGGGTGTTTGCTGAATACAGAATCCCTGCAGGCTGCATTTTTAATGATAAAAATGTCTATTATCTAACACAGTGCCTGGATTATCATAAGAACACAAAAACGGTTTGTTCAATCAATGCACAGAAAGCTCGGAGAACACACAGTCTCTGGTTCTCAAATATTCCAATTGTATATAGAGTTGCCTCTACATAAAAAAATTGTATGTAGTGGTAATTTTAAATCATACCTAGAAAGTTACAGCTTAAATTCCTGCAGAGAGAAGTAGAGATTCCTTCAGTTACCGGTGTTGTAAGTTACAAGGTAAAGAATACTTGATAACATCCTCCACATGTACAGTAAGATGACATTTAAATAGATTGTACAAAGACATCAGTCCACTGAACACCTGAAATTTAACTAGCTAGAAAATCCAGGTAAATATTTTTTTACGATGTTCAGCAATCACTCTGAAATGTCAGTGCCAACAGACAAAGGAATATCATAGTTGTATATGGGTTGAATCATATGCCAGGAAGAGTTTTGGAAGCAAATGGGTCATACTCTATGGAGAGTATAGGGAGGGTAGAGGGTATTCAGGAAATTTTCCATTAGTGATCAAAATTTATATAGGACATACTCAACGCAAACCTAGGTCTTCAAACTAAAACAAGGAATTTCATTAAGAGGAGAGTCCACATGTATAATATGATTCTACACTTCCATACATCACCCGGTGTTCATCATTAAGGATGATCATCATTAAGTACACAAGTGTACTCCTTAATCGCCTCACCTGTTTTACCCAGCCCCCCATCCACCTCCGCTCTGTTAACCATCAGCCTGAAACAAATATAACACTGTACGTTAACAATACTGCAATTAAAATTAAAACTTCATAAGTAAAAAAGTTAGATATTTTGAAACCTTAAAAAAAAAAAAGGAGAGTTCACAAATCTGACTGTAAGTTATGCACAAAAAGCAGAGTTTGGGCCAATAATAAAAAAACAAATAAGAGTCAAAATGAGAGAAACTAAGTATCTCCTAGAAGTGGTCCAGGCAAAAATGCCGATAGGTCACGGTGGACGTCTCTTAAAAACCCATAGCTCTCACCCCCACATGTCTTAAGGAGAGGGCTCTCTGATTCTAAGGGCTGAAAGAGTGATGTTCTTTACAAGATTATGTAGACAGTATTATGCCACGTACATTCATTTCCTAGGGTGGCTGGAACAGAGAACCACAAACTGGGTTGTGTAAAACAACAGCAATTTATTGCCTTATAGTTCTGGAGACTAGGATTCCAAAATCAGGAAATTGGCAGGGCCATATTCCCTCTGAAACCTGAGAACCCCTCCTAGCCTCTTCCGAGCTTCTAGTGGTTTGCCACCAGTGCTTGCTTTCCTTTACTTGCAGCTGAAAGGCTTCTATTGTCCATGATCACATGGTCATCTTCTCTCTGTTTTGTGCCTTATCTTTGTGTCTATGCTCTTCTTCTTATAAGGAAACTAGCCATTTTGGAGTCAAGGTCCACTATATTCCCATATGACCTCATCTTAGCTTATATCTTCATTATACCTGCAAAGATCCCATTTTCAAGTAATTTCATATTCACAGCTACCAAGAGTTAGGATTTAAGCACATCATTTGGGGCTGGCAGAGATACAATATAAGCCTTAAATCTTGTTTTTGACTAATTAAAGTGGCCTGGTGTAAATGGGAAGCTTGGGCCGAAAGAAGTAGAATAGTGGTTTCTGCAAGAAAAAAAGCCAAAGGCAAGGTGGACTGGTGAACACAATGCTAACAGACAACAAAGACTTACTCTATGGCAGACACTGCTCTAACCCCTTTACAAACAGCCACACATCTTTCCTCTCTCTCGTGATGTGAGGCTGTAGTTTTTCTGCATATTTAAAGATGAGAAAGCAAAGGGACAGAGATATCGAATGGCTATGATATGTCAACACTGGAAATTAAATTCAGATAATCTGGCATGGAATTATGTGCTTAACTAGGATAAGATTTCAGATCATAAGCTGGTTCCTCAAACCAGATCCCTGAGAATTGTTTGTTATCAGCTACATCTTCCTCCTGAGTAGTGGCGTTGTAAAGTGCTAACAGGGTGGGAAGAGGTTAAATATGATTTAGGACTGACCATAAAAGGAATACCAAGTTTACAAAATGCAGGTCAAGCTTCAGCTCTGTATTAGGGTATGCTCATAATTATAGGAATACACTTCAACCTCTATTTATTCTTGTGATAATGCCGACTTCTATCTATCTGAGAAGAGGTATCTAACTGAATCACGAAGTTATATGTACCCCCTATTTCCTTACACATTTTCTCCTTATCCATATTGGGAAAAATAATACCTAAAGAACTAACATTTCAGCTTGCTATATTTAAAATTTGCTGTACTTTAACATTGTTTTTATAAAAAAGTTATCTATATAGACATATATACATATATGAAAATAAATACAAAATAAAGGAATATATATAAAATACTTCCCTGTATTTCTGGTAAACCTTCTGATTATTTTAGAGGCTGAATAATATTTTATGAAATCTCTTTTCCATGTTTTATTGAAACATCAGTTGTAATTGAAGCTCAAAAGTAATATACTGGAAAAATGTTATTGAACTCACAGGCCAAGGTAAATGTGATAAAATACATATCTCAAAATGTAGTATCTTATTTTAGATTTATTTTCTTCAAAATACAAAAGATCATGAGGTCAGGTTTGATAACTGAAATGTAACATGAAATACATGAAACTTTTTTTTTTTGGGGGGGGGGGGGGTACTTGACCAGTGAGTCTTGGTAAGCTTCTAAAGTACCCAGTTGGGGGAACCACCAGCAAATCAAGAAAAAAAGTGTAAAATATAAACACAAGGTTTGAAGCTACGATTGAAAGCTCCTCCACTGGTGTTTTGTTCTGGGGCATTTTATAACAGTCTATACAATGGTGAGGAGAAAAAATGGGCCCTGAGAAACCAGACTCCACTATCACCATGGTAGATAATCTCACTCAAATTTTAGGAAATGAACTTTTACATCTTGGTCAGGAGGCTTGAAGTATATATCCTTTTTCAGAAGATACAGTTTTCTGGTTAGAACCATCATGGTTGGCTGATCTATCAATCTTGTTGAATAGAAAAGCAATGAGTTTGCAAACCTTAAAAGCAGTTTCTACAACCTGATGCTAGGAAACAAGGTCTGGCTCAAATTGCTCCATTTGATGCTTCCACAGACAGCTAATGGAGCACTTAAATCTGCCTACTGCAAACAGCAGTAATACTGAGGAATTAAACTCAAAGAGAATCAGGAACCTGTAAGGCTATAGTATTTCTACTATTGTCAAAGGGAACACACACACACACACACACATATTTCCAAAGTGAGATATATATATATATATATATATATATATATATATAACAGCTTCCTACATGCAGCATCTTTTTAAATAAGGCAATAATCCAAAGTAACCCTGAAAAAGATGCTGCATGTAGGAAGCTGTCATGGTCACTATCTGAACATCATATGGAACTTTGTTACTCATAAATCTGTCAGTGGAACCACCAGAGTCCATACTGCTCTATACCCATTCAGAGGCATGGTATCTTTCCAAATCGAGTCTGGGAAATTCTGGCCACTATTCTTTGGTGATGGAGTGTCTCTGTTAGTTTCAGGGAGGTAAACCTAATTCATTTTGGGGAAATTACATTTTATTAAATACACTTTTTCTTTAAGATTTTTGTGATACACTCCACACCTAATGAAATACACTACTATAATGTGATTGCTGCTAATGGCATGAAACATTTCCTTGAGAGATTGAAAACATTTTAGATAAAATATGGACTTTAAGTAAAACATTTTATGGGGGGGGGAAGAATGAAGTGTGGAATACTGAAATGCTGTCTTCAACATGGCCTCACAGAGGAAATGGATAACAAGGCTTCCTCTTTTATTAAAGAGTGTTTTGTTGTGAAAATAATATTTGTGGAACAAAAGACCAGAAAGTACAAGTTATGTGACTTTCTCTGTTAACAATTCAAAATTGTGTTAGAAGGATATGTAATTATAACTGAAACAAAATTCATGTTTAATTCATCAATTATCTCTTATTTAAACAAACCCGAGACAATAATGACATATCTTACAGGATCTCACTTTTAATGACTAGATTTGGGTAAGAAATGAGATGTAGGAAGAGAATTTACACACTGGCATTATATTCTAGTTTCTTTGGTCTCAATATAAATTTATTCACTGATTCAATACATATTTATTGATCTTCCTCTGTCAACAAAATGCTCACCTGGGTACTACAACACTACTTCCTTCTATAGTTTATCAAAGTAAATTATTGATTCTAATAATGAGTTTTCTTTAATGCTTTAATCATAAAATATTTGAAACATGTACCAAAGGAAATGAAGAGTATAAAGAATTTCCGTGCGCACAAAACTAAGCTTCAACAAATAACCTATGGCCTTACTTCACCTGTTCCCCCTCACCTCAGCTCCCACATTATTTTAAGTAAAATCCCATACTTTATATCATTTCAATAAGTAATTTAGTTAATTATCTGTAAAATATAAACTTTCTTTCATGGTTAGTTTTTTGGAGGGGAGGTTTGGTTTGGTTTGTTTGCTTTGGGTTTTTTTGTTTCAGTTATTTTTTGTTTGTTTTGTTTTTGTTTTTTGTTTTTTTTACATTTTTTTACCATTATCACTGCTAAAGTTTTTGACAATTTTTCAATATCATTAAATACCCAGTTGGTGTTCAAATTTCTAATTATGTTTGAAATGTCATAAAATCAAACTTAAAGGACTTGGAATATGACTCAAATACAGTTCACAGACTGCTGCTGTTTGTTATCTTTAAATCTCTAGGTTCTACTTTCATCATGTTTCTCCTCTTCTTTCAGTTCATTTGTTGAGGAAAACAAGTTTTTGTCCTGTAGCGTTTTCGAACTATGTAGATTTTACAGACTGCATCTCAAGGATGCATTTCACAATGCTTCTCTATCATCAGTGGTTTGATTTAGAAGCTTGATAAGACACAGATACAAGTGTCTTGGTGTGGTGAGACTACTTTCTAAGTGGAGTGCTATGTTCTTCCATCTGTAAGCATAAAATATTTGGTTGTCTTATATTTTGGTTAACAGCCTTTGATGCCTCCTGCCTGGATCCATTGTTACTTGAAGTTGTGAAATATTCCAATGTCAGCATTCCTTTTCCATTTTTTAGGTGGAGTACTTCTATAGGGAGAAACACTCTGTTACTTCCTAATAAGTTTTATAGTGGTAGTTTTCACAGGTAAACCAAGATAAATGTACTTGATCTTTCTCTTAAACTGCCTATTTTTAAAATAACATATTGCTTTACTAACATCCTCCAATTATGAACAATTGTTTTCTAATTGTTAGGAAATCATGGATTTAAACATAAGTGATCTGCTTCAACTTGTTACAATTATTGTTCTTTTTTTTAAAAAAAGATTTTTATTTATTTGACAGACAGATCACAAGTAGGCAGAGAGGCAGGCAGAGAGAGAGGAGGAGGAGGAGGCAGGCTCCCTGCTGAGCAGAGAGCCCGATGTGAGGCTCTATCCCAGGACCCTGGGATCATGACCTGAGCCAAAGGCAGAGGCCTTAACCACTGAGCCACCCAGGCGCCCCACAATTATTGTTCTTAACAATATAGAATTTGTTCTGTTTTTTTGCTAGTATGAGCTAGATTGATCCCCTAGCACTTTTGACAGATTCAAGTGGTCTTGGGTAGCTTCCTTGCTCTTTTTTACGTGATGAAATATTTTATGATCACAATATACATTTCTAGCTCCAGATCTGGAATTATCTACTTTCACCTTCGTAAATAAAACTACCCTCACTTTAGATTTGTCTGATGTTTATCATGATTAGATTCAGATATTTCATTCCAGGTTGACAAATGACCTAAATGATGTCATGTCCCTCAAAGGAAATCCCACCAGGAAGCATTCAACATGAATCTGCCTCTCACGGTTGATATTAATTTTTTTCACCCTGTTAAGTTGTTGTCCTATTTCTCCCTTTTATAGTTACTATTTTTTTTCCTTGAAACTAATAAGAATTTGTAGAAAGACACTTTCATACCATGCAACATTCTGTATCTCATAAAAAATATTTGCCTAGGTTTGGCAACCATTAATGATTCTTGCCTGAACCAATTTTCACTATGATGGTTACAAAATATTTTCCATCTCCTGTAATCCCTTCACATTTAGAGGTTGTCAGTTGGCATCTTACTATAAGAAAAAGCCCCTCTTCTCTTTGTATCTATTTATTTATCTGTTGGTTTATGATTGTTATATACTCATTGATTCTTATTTTCTTGCTCAAATTATCCAAGATTTGGCAAGTAGGTGTTACTTACAACTGCTTCCTGTGTCCTTGTAATATGCCCCATATATTTGTTTTTTAGTATTATTATTTTAGCATTTCCTTACCTTTTCGTAAAAAAGTTCTCAAACTCATGTTATACCTATCCTGACCACCTTTGGAGTCAAGACATTTTGTGAAGCCAGAACAAATCTGACATCATAATCTGATAAGTACATTAGAAAGTAAAATTAGAAGCCAATCTCTGCTATGAATATAGATGAAAAAAAAAAAACAAAAAACTAACAACACATTAGGAAATTGAATTCAGAAATATCATTTGATAAGTAAGGACAATGGCTGCAATAAAGCTATCATCTCCAAATTTTTCTCTCCAAATAAAAGTATACAGTAGAGCAATTCAGGATTGTTTGCTTGTTTTTATGTTTATAAGGGAAGGACTATTAGGCTTCCAGTTTTGTAGTTCACTTTGGCTTGTAGAACCCTCAAACTGCATTCTTATTCTTCTCTTCCTCTACACCATCTTATCCTCAAGGATAAGAGGAATCCTTATTCCTCTACACCACCTTATTCTCTCTTCCTTTTGCTTTTTTTTTCTCCCCCAGAAGCTATGTATTTTGAAAGCCTCTTTAAAATCTCTCTTATCTGTGTAAATGGCATCTGTCCTTTTAAATAACACTTACTAGTACCTCCCCTTTCAAATCACAGAAACTTAAAAATCTCTTCTCTATAGATTATGCCCCTATCTGCCCAGATACTTTTCCAGTATTTCCAGATTGCATTTAATAACTTTTATGGTTCATTGCAAATCACCTTTAGGCTCCTCTGACTAGTCTCCCTCTTAGGGCTTGCCCAGAGTTGTTCTCATCTGTCTTTTCTTGCCACAAAGCCTTGTGCCTAGGCAAGAGTGGTATGGTAGCACTGATGTGGGAAACAGAGACAGAAGAAAAATAATTAAATTTCCTTACCCACTGAGAAGCCCTTAAAACAGGCAGAGTGACATTCTTCTAGGAACTCAATTACCTCCACTTGGAGGCTTTGCTAAGGGCAAAGGGCAATCCTAGCCTGACCACCCCCCTACCCCCAACCAGGATCCTGAAGCCTACTTTAATAATTCCTTTAAAAACTTAATCTCTAAACCCTCCAAGATAAGTGTTGACAATCATTCCCAAGAATATGGCCCAGTGATATACAGCTAAAGGGTCTCAGGACAAAGGTTTTATTACCGTTAATGAATAACCTTTTCCCCAACAATAGCTAGCCCCTCAAGGTCCTGGAAACCTTGCTTCCAAAATTCCTTAGAGACTTATGCCATCCCTAATCCCCTCCCCAACTTGCAAGTATATAATGGACCATTCCTCATAGCCCTGGAGCAGCGGCTCTTTCTGCCCACAGGTCCTGTCCCCATGCTTTAATAAACCACCATTTTGCACCAAAGATATCTCAAGAATTCTTTCTTAGTCATCAGCTCTGGACTGCACCATACCAAACCTCACTTATATTTTAAGATTTCATCATCATGAGAGTTACTACACTGGAATTTGGTGGTTTTCTTTTTCTTCCTTTTTTTTTTTTAATCTTTTTACTTACAGTTGTTTAAATTTCAGCATTTTTATCTTTAAATTGTGCTGTAAGAATAGTTTTACATAATTCAATTTTTACAAATAAAATAAAAATAAGAAGTTCCCCCTTCCCCAGACCGAGAACAAAAAGAAACTAATTGATAATAACCAAATGCAAACAAACAAAAACTGAACCTCAACAATTATAAAATGTTTTAACATAAACATAGGAGAAAATATTTGTGGTCTAGGGTTAATCAAAAATTCTTGTCCATGACATCAGAGCGTGACCAATAAATACCTCCTACCTTCAGTAATACTGATACCAAAGTCAGAGAAAGACCCACAAGAAAATAAAACTACTAGCCAATATCCATGATGAATATACATATAAAAAGTCTCAAAAAGTACTAGCAAAATGAAATCAACAGCACATTAAAAGGATCACATACCATTATCTAGTGAGATTCAACCCTAGGATTCAAGGATGATTCAACATACTTTAGTCAATAAATGCAATACATCACATCATAGAAAAAAAGATAAAAATCATATCATCATCTCCATAGACACAGAATTTCAACATGTTTTCATGATCAAAACCCTCAACAAATTGGGTATAGAAGGAATACACATCAAGATATAAAGGCATATAAAAATATATAAATACATAACAAGCCCATTGTTAACATCATATTCAATAATGAAAGGCTGAAAGTTTTTCCTCCAAGTTTGGCAATACTAGAGGGGCTCATTCTTACCATTCCCATGCAACATGTACTGGAAGTCCTAACTAGAGCAATCAGGCGAGAAAAAAATAAATTTTTAAAAAATCCAAATCAGAAAGGAAGAAGAAAAATTGTATCTGTTTACAGAAGACATGATTGTATATATAAAAAAGCTCTAAAGATTCCACAAAAAAAAATAAAAACAGCTACAACTAATAAATTTAGTAAAGTTGTAAGATACAAAATAAACACACAAAAATCAATTGTTTCTATACACTAACAACAAATTATCTGAAAAAATAAAGAAAATAATTCCATTTACAATAACATCATAAATAACAAAATACTTACTGTATTTAACCAAGGGTGTGGTGTGAAAGATCTGTTCACTGAAAACTACAAGACATTGGTGAAAGAATTTGAAGATAGAAACAAATGGAAAGATATCTCATGTTCATGGTTTGGAAGATTTAATATTGTTAAAATGTTACACTAGCAAAGCCTATCTATTTAATGCAATCCCTATCAAGATTTTACTGATATTTTTTATAGAAATTGGATTACAACATGCATAAAAATGGAACTGGACCTCTTATGCTATACAAGAAAATAAATTCAAAATGGATTAAAGACCTCAATGTGGGACCTGAAATCATAAAAATCTTAGAAGAAAACACAGGTGATAAGTCCTTTGGCACCTCAGCAACTTCTCTCTAAATATGTCTTCTAAGACAAGGGATAAAAAAATAAAAATAAACTACTGGGACTTCATTAAAATAAAAAGCCTCTGCACAACTAGGGAAACAATCAAGAAAGCTAAAAGGTAACCTATGGAACAGGAAGAAGGTATTTGCAAACAACATATCTGATAAAGGATTAGTATCCAAAATCTATAAAGAACTTCTAAAACTCAACACCCAAAAAACCCCCAATCAACCCAATTAAAAAATGGTCAGAAGACACAAACAGACTTTTTTCCAAAGTTAAGACATCTATCAAGGACCAGCCTTGACTGAGTGGAGAAGCCTGTTAAATCCCCTCCCTGCTTGAGGGCATGCTGTAAAGGAGAAAGTGGATGTGTTTGTTGTGGCAGATCCAAGGGAGGCTAAGAAGGTGATTCTGGGGCTGGCAAAGATGGGTAAAGACAAGTCAAAGATGGCTGAGGCTGAGTATTCTTTACGAATGGCATCATTTTTGCAACAAGGCCTTTTAAAGTTTTTAACAGACAAGCAAAATTTTCCTGATCCTCTGTAGGGGGATTGGTTACTGGCCTCTGGGTGTGGGAGGAGCTGGTTATGGGATTATTCTCTATTTGAGCAAGAAAAACATCCTCCTCCCTGTAATACGTGGCAGCAGCCTCCTCAAGCTCTTCCCTGCCCTAGGGAGAGAGTTCATCATCCTCATGGGGAAGAGTATTAGAGACTGTAAGGGTGAGATAAAGGGAGGGGGGCACTAGAGACCCTGATGCATTGTCCCCATGGTAAGACAGTCTTGGAAGAGCTTTTTCTTTAAATCGTTCTTAGTAGAAGTCTCTTTCTGTATAGAAGTTCCAGAAAGTTGGTTGTAAAGAGCCCAAGACCTTTTCCAGTTCATGGACTGGATCAAGGCAATCATGCACCAAGTTCCACAAAGATAAATTATCAACAGGAGCCTTAGTAGGACCGTGTACAGAACAGCAATCTTTAAGCTGTTCTCCTATCTTTTCCCAGGTAGGAAGATTAACTGTGCCCTTCTCATGAAACCAGGAGCAAACTTTTTGGACAAATTTAAGAAATCTCTCTATTTGAGCATCACTAACTTTTGTTCCATTAGACTTTAACATAGATTTAAGAACTTGTATAAAAAGCGGCCTATCCTTGACCTGTAGCTGTCCCATAATTTATTACTCCCGACGCACAATTATTCCTCCACTTACCCATTTCAAATGCTGAGACATCTCTACCCAGGAGGAGTGCCTCACCTGCTGTGCCTTATGCTGATCCTGAGCCAGTTCCGGTGCCACCTATCAAGGACTAGCCTTGACTGAAGGGAGAAACCTGAGTTTTGGGGTGGGAATGAGAAAGAGACACTAAGAATGGGATCAGGAGGGTTGCAGCAAATGCTGAGAGGATTGTTTATTTGTTTGCAGCAGTTTTATATGATTCAAGCACAATACAATCACTATAATCACGTGGGAGTCACCTTAATCATTGCATAGATAATTCAATAGAACAATCACCAGAACAATCTACTGGTAAATAGCAGTTTTCTCAGTCAGCCATGTCGCACTACCTTGAAGCAGATCAACTAGCTTAAGGGCAAATCTATTCTTCTCTGCTTACTTCCTGCTATGGTGCCTCTGCAAGCTGCTGTGATGGCAGTGCTTTAGGGCTAAACTGCGGTGGGTAAGGCTGGTCTCTGACTTGACCCTAAAACCGCAAGGATCCTGTCAGCTTGCGGTGTTGTCATCACAGACATCCAGATGGCCAACAGACACATAAAAAGATGTTCGACATCACTCATCATCAGGGAAATGCAAATCAAAACCACAATGAGTTATCACCTCATACTGTCAGAATGGCTAAAACTTACAAGAAACAACAGATGTTGGCAAGGATAAGGAGAAAGGGGAACACTCTTGCACTGTTGGTGGGAATGCCAACTGATGCAGCCACTCTAGAAAACAGTATGGAGTTTTCTCAAAAAGTTAAAAATAGAACTATCCTACAATCCAGAAATTGCATTACTAGGTCTTGACCTAAAGAATACAAAAATATTAATTCAAAGGGATACATGCACCCTAATGTTTATAGCAGCATTATCTACAATAGCCAAATTATAGAAACAGCCCAAGTGTCCATCAATTGATGAATGGATAAAGAAGAAGTGGTGTATATACACATACAATGGACTATTACTTAGCTATTTTAAAAAATGAAATCTTGCCATTGCAATGACTTGGATGAACTAGAAAGTGCTACGCTAAGTGAAATAAGTCAGTCAGAAAAAGACAAATACTGTATGATCTCATAGTATATGGAATTTAAGAAACAAAACAAGTGAGCAAAGAGGAAAAAAAAGAGAGAGAGGCAAACCAAGAAAGATTCTAGACTATAGAGAACAAACTGATGGTTATTAGAGGGGAGGTTATCAGAGGAGGGGCAGGACTAAAACAGGTGATGGGGCCTAAGGAGTGCACTTGCTGTGATGAGCACAGGGTGTTGTATGGAAGTGTTGAATTACTATCAAGTATTCTAGATTCTGAAACCAATATTACACTGTGTGTTCAGTAACTGGAATTTAGTTATTTTTTAAAAATAAAGTAAAAGCAAGCTATGTAATCAATACATTGATGTAAAAAATGCAAAGTATATAAGTAACTAATATTAATTAATAACAAAATAATCTTATTTAAAAATGGGCAGAGAAACTGAAGAGAAATTTTTTCTGAAAACATACAACTGGCCAACAGGTACATGAAAAGGTGCTCAACATCACTAATCATCACGGAAATGCAAATCACAACTATAATGAGATATGACCTTACACTAATGTTTTAATGACTGTAAACAAGAAGATAAGAAATGACAAGTGTTGGCTAAAACATAGAGGAAAGAAAATGTTTGTGCCCTCTTGGTTGTAGCGTAAATTATTAGAGCTATTGTGGAATACATTATGGGGGTTCTTCAAAAAACTAAAAATTTAACTACTACATGATCCAGCAATCTCACTTCTGGTTGTATATAAGAAGAAAACAATAAAAAGAGAATATCAAAGAGATATGCTCACTATCATGTTCATTGCAGCATAATTCACAAAAGCCAAAGTTGGGAAACACCTAAGCATCTATTTACAGATGAATGGATAGATATTATTTATACATGTATATGAATATATATGTATATATATATGGATAATGAAGAAATATATACACATATGATGGAATATTATTCAGCTATATAAAAAGAAGGAAATTTTGACATTTGCAACAATAAGGATGGATCTTGAGGGCATTATGCCACTTGAGACAAGTCAGAGAAAGACAAATACTGCTTTATCTCACTTATATGTAGAATCCAAAAAAAAAAGGAATTCATAGAAACATAGAGTGGATTGATGATTGCCAGGGGTGGAGATGTAGGTGGGGGTGGGGAAATGGATGTGGTCAAACAGAAAAACTTTCAGTTATAAATGAATAAGTTCTGGTCAACTCATGCATGATGACTAAAATTAACAATATTGTATTACATATTTAAAGGTTGTTACTAGGGATCTCAAAAGTTGTCACACCCCAAAAATGATAACTATGAAAGGTAATGGATGTACCAACCTGATTGTGGTAATCTTTTCTCAACATATATGCATATGTCAAATCATCTGCTTGTGTACCTTAAACTTACACAGTGTTACATGTCAATCATATCTCAATAAAGCTAGGGAAGAGAAAAACAACAGACACAACCTTCTGACCCAAACCTTTTAAAATAAATAACTAAATAAAATAACACTAAAAGTCATAAAGAAGATAGAAGTCAAGAAAATTTGAGAAATAAATCTCTGAAGGGAGCTATCTCTGTCCTGCATTAAAACACACTGTACTGTCTCTAAAATTATAGCCCTGAGGTACTGGTTCACAAGTAGACATCACATCAATGGAATAGACTAGAAAGTCCAGAAATGACCTCAGGACATACAGATGTTTTAGTATGTGATAAAAGAGGCAATTTAATATTTTAAAACACTGGGATAAAGTTGAACTCTTTAATAAATAATGCTGGGACAACTGAGCAGCCATATAGCTTAAATCTGACCCATATCTCACACCACACATGAAAATAAACCAAATGAATTAGGGATCTTAAAGTGAAAAAGAAAACCATACAAGTACCAGAAGAAACCCGAGTAAATTATTCTTTAACCATGGTATAGGGACAGACTTTCTATCTCTGACTCAAAATCCAGGGGCAATAAAGTGATCTATTTGATTACATTAAAACACAAGGCAAAATCAATCATGAACAAAATCCAAGGACAATTGACAAACTAGTAGATCACATCCATAAACAAAGGGCTAATATTTTTACTATACAAAGAACTCTTAAAAGTTGAAGGACAGAGTACCAAAACACCATATTGGGCTGTAAATTGGATAGAGGCATTGTAAAATGAGGGTTGGTTGAAATATAAATCCAGGAAATGAACTTAGGTCACCTTGGAAAACAATGCACAGAGAAGAGACATAGGATGACTGAGCCCTGGAGTACTCAAGTACAAACATGCCAGGAAAAGGGAATTGAATAAGGAAAAAGAATCAGAAAAGAACAGCCAGTTGATGAACAAATTAAGCACATCTTGTGTTCTTTTTCCATCTAAATATCAAAAAATTGCTCAGAAGTGAGTCCTATTAAATTATAAGAAGCTGCTAATATGACAAAAAAAAAAAACTATTGAAAATTTATTTTTAAGTCAGGCAGCTCATTGTTCTTTTGTATCATTTACATAAACAACTATCATCATTTCTGGATTGAATTAATGATTTCAAAATTTAATTAAAGTAAGTTAATTTGTGTGTATCTAAATTAAAGCTTCTACAATGAGATCTATCAACTCTTCACCCTTTGTTTTACATGCATTATTCCCTATAAATAATTAAGTGCCTTTTAGAAGCATTTAGGAAATTATTATCTTCTCTCTGCTGTACAGAAACACAAAAATGGAATTTTTCAAAGTACAAAGATTTTTTTAGGAGACAGCAAATCCTAAAAGAACATAGCTTACAAAATAAAATATTTTGAGAAATGGACGTTTTCTAAAACCATTTAAAGCATATATGAAGTGAGGAAGCACTGGAACACTGTTTAATCTACGCTGCCTCATACTTGGTGGCCCATGTTAAAATGCAGTGACAATAAATAGAGCCTGCTGTGTTTGACACACTATTTAGAGTAGCTCCAGAGGGTAGAGGAACGTTTACTGTTTTTAATCATTAGCTTGAAATGATTGAACAGCAGTGTTACTGGAGTGCTAGTTATTTAAATATAAAAGCACTTTGAAGTTTCTAATTTTAAAAAGAAATAATTGAGTAAACAGCCAAGTTAATCATCATGGATGCCTTAGTGTCAAGACGGGCAATTCGTAATTTTGAAAAATAGTAGTATGAAGTAAAAAGAAATCTCATCAAGTTAATGTGATTTGTTTCCTGAAATGTTATTTAAGTAGAAACTAAACTTGAGTCATTTTGACACAGATTGAGTACAGCAAATGAAAGAGAGAGAAAGTGGACTCACTTCCACATTTGAAGACACTTATCATTTGTACTTGTCCTCTCAGAAAGCAATTCATCACTTCAAAAAATGTATCTTCATCTCTATCATCCATTAATTTTTATAATAATCAAGTATGTATCCTGAAAGGCTGGGATATCTTTATACCCAATGTAAAGTATATGTTCTCTATCAACAGAGAAAAATTGGAAGAATCAAAAATGAAAGTTTTCAGTTATCCTTAAAAGACTAAGAAAATTGTGGGCAAAACCAGTGGTTTTCCTTACCCTGAGACAACTTCTGTAATTGTCAAGACTGAAGATTTGGAGAGTTTCTTTTAACTTTGTAGAGACTTTTTTAAAAAAATTATTCAAAATAAGATAGCATTCTCAATACTTCTGAAGTCCTAGCTCTACTTTCTGTACAGTTTCCCTTCTTTTGGAGACTTGTCTTGCTTTCATATTCTGCTTATTAATGGTTAGGAAGAAGAAAACCATTGAACGCAATGATGTTAAGGATCTTGTTATATGAATATTCATAAGGGCAAATCCTTTTTAAAGGAGACGTTTGAATAATGAATTCTTACCCTACATGAATATAATGTTTCAAAATCAGACTAGAGAAACACCAGAATTCATAGCAGTAAACTCCAAACCGGATAATCTTGAAGGGATCTTCATATAGTGAAATTGGTCATACACAGATTATTTTATGGAATACTAGGTTAGAGAAACTGGAGTATATTTTGGAAGGCAGAGTTTGGAATAACATAGAGCAGGAGTTCCCAAAATGTCTTCAAACATGAATAGTATTAAAATGTTTTGTAGATCTCACATAAAACCAGCTTCACTACCAGACAATTCAGTTATAGTAAAGCATCCCTAAAAGCTTGACCATCGTTGGATGGGTTTGTATTGAATTAACCTGAATTATACTTGGAAAATAGTAAAGGAATTCCATGTGAACTATATTAATTTTTTTTTTCTAATGACAATGTCTGATGCAAATAAGAATTTGAGGACTCTTTTTAACAACTTTGTCACGGCTGAGTCCCCTAACACTCCCACCTGAAATATACACCTGCACATCCACAAGTTTATGACTCAGCAGTAAGAACACTGTCTCAGAAGCAGCATACATGAATACAAGGCAGTATAAACAGATGTTCAATAAATTACTGATGGAAAACAGGTTGTTGACATTTTAAAATATTGAGAGGCAGAACTAATACAGGTAGTCCTTATGTTATAAGGATATTGTTTTCCTAAAGTACATTTTAAAATACTTTAGAAATTGAAAATCATCTTTTCATAGAAACAATAGTGGTTAGGTTGTCACAGGGACCATTTCACTTATATACCCCTAGGACAATTTATTTCTAAAATCCCACTTGGGAGGATGGAAACATACTTCGCCCCCTACAGAAGAATGACTAGTCTAGGTTACAGAGGATTTCTATCCATCTATCATCTATCTATCATCTATATATATTTGTATGTGTGTGTGTGTGTGTGTATTTGCTTACTTCTGTCTCTGGTTACTCACTTCCTTAACATTTGTATAATAAGAGCAAGCTTTTATGTACTCTTTGGAGTTTTATACTGTGCGTATCTATGAGGTGGGTGTCAGAGGTGATGTGTTTACATCATAAACTACCTCTGTTTCAAAGTGTTCTTAATTGTTCTTTGTTTCTAAGGCCAGTAAAGTTTAAATAATTTGACCAAATGTATACTGAACAATGTCTGCATTGAATGAAAACATGCACCACAAAAGATGAAAGCCTCTGTCACTATAGATTTAATCCTCTAGTTTTCCAAAAGTGCAATGTGTGTTCATAGTGAAATCTTTCTGCTGGTGCATTTTAATTCTGCTAAGAAGGCATATCTATAGAAGTTAAGACAGAGTTCATTGTCCATAGAATTTTACACTTGGCCTTTGTCCTGAGTTTTCCAGCAAGAGCTCTCATTAATATCAATTTTCCTGACAGCTTTCATGATGTGGACACATTAATACTAGGAACTGGATTGTGATCGCTGACATAAACTACTGAACTGCTGTCAGAGAGCAGTGACTTCAAATCACTTACAGAGGACTTAATGTAGTGAAGAAAATTAACCTCATCAAGAACTTAGCTTGTGTATGAAGTAAGGAATATATTTATTACTTCCTAGTAAAAATGATTTGGGAGAGAACATGCTTTCGTGGCTCTAATTGAATATGAAGCATCAAAACATGGGATTTCCCTTATAATTTCTGCTGATGTGTGTGACCCCAGGCAAACCAATTTTAAAAATTCTTCCTCTAATAGCCCAACAGCAGCAGGGTAAATCATAACTATCTAAAATTATGTGTTTCAACAGTAAGAAAACTCACCTTGAGCATAAGGTTTAATGATGCATTTTCTTTCAAAACTTATGGTAAAACACTATTATATTCTTAAAACAGAAATAAGAATTCCCCAAAATTCTATAAACATAAAAATGTAGCAATACATGAAATAGCTTTCAATTTCCATCTTATAAGGGCTCTTCATTGTTCATTAACTTTTAATAATGTATGCAAGTATGGTCTCAGGTTTCTTGTGATAACAACTCTGAGGTTCAACCTATTGACTCCTGGATCTACTCCCAGATGGGCTCAGCCTTTTCTGACCAAATAAGAGGTAGGGAGCTACATCTAAGGTGCAAACTACTGTAAAGACTAGAATTTCACATATGCTCACACCCCCCCTCCCCCAGTTCTATCTTTTCCCATTTGATATAATGGACATTAGAGGAGTCAAAGCAACATGGATTTGGAACAACTGACTGACTGGCAGCAAGCACTACTAAGCCAGTAGAATAAAAAAGAGTTTCTATCAGTTACCAATTTCATCCATAACCTAAAATCTGTTTATAATCAATTTCAACTTCCATCTGCTGTGCTAACTCCTGCCCAGCTCTTTCTCTCAGGTGAAGCTGCCAAGATAATGTGCTGCTGCTCTACTCTGTTTAGTCTTTTCTTCACTTATACAAGGATTTTTCTTATTATAATTTTTTTAAAGATTTTATTTATTTATTTGACACAGAGAGAGAGCCCAAGGCGGGAGAGCAGAAGGCAGAGGGAGAAGCAGGGCCCACACCAAACAGAGAGCCTGCCATAGGCCTGGATCCCAGGACCCCAGGATCAGGTCTGAAGTCAAAGACAGTCACTTAACTGACTGAGCCACCCAGGGGCCCCTGTCATTATAATCTTACTTACGCTGGGGAGAGTCTCACTATCCAGATAATCAAGAGTGCCTATGTGAAGAGGAGATTGCCAAAGCATTACTACCTATACTGATGAGGCATTATGTTCTTGGCTCATCTCTCTTATAATTGAACATATGCAGAAACATTTCTGTGTCTCATGTACCTAGGAATATCTTCTTGACCAAGGTACTCTTACTGACTACACTTGGTAGTCATTGGTCTCTTTCGGTTGTGCCATAGCACCTTATTTTTTTTTAATTTATTTTATTAACAGATAATATACTGTTTATTTCAGGGGTACAGGTCTGTGTTCATCATTCTTACACAATACACAGTGCTCACCACACCAAGCTATATTTAACCAAAATCTCTAGATTATACATTTTCTTTTTTTTATTTCAATATAAAACTAAAACTAATCTCAATTTTGTTAAATGTAAAAAAAAACTTTGAAAAAATGCAATCATTATTTTGATTTTGATAACTCAAAATTTTTTACTTTCATATTTCCCTTAAAAATAATATTCTTGGGGCGCCTGCGTGGCTCAGTGGGTTGAAGCTTCTGCCTTTGGCTCGGGTCGTGATCCCAGGGTCCTGGGATTGAGCCCTGCATCGGGCTCTCTGCTCAGCAGGGAGCCTGCTTCCCTTCCTCTCTCTCTGCCTGCCTCTCTGCCTACTTGTGGTCTCTGACTGTCAAATAAATAAATAAATAAATTAATTTTTAAAAATAATATTCTTATATTAAATGATGAAATACAATATGAAAACAAAATTCACTTCTATACTCCATGAATTATATCACTTACTTTCCAGGGAAAGAATACATTATGATATATTTGATCTAAACTAACACCATTCTATGTACATAGTCAAACTTACAGTGCTGTCTGAAACTTACTTTTAGACATGATTCTAGTGGGGAGTGGGAAATAACTAGTTGTGGTTTCCTTGCCCTAGATAACATTTTGTTGAATTTCTACTCTACTCTCTCATGATTTCGAAGAAAGGAAATAACTATATAGTTCACCCAACCTACACAAAAATACGAAACAACAAACTAACAAAAAGCAACAAAACCTCAATGTTTAAATGTATAAGAAGTATAATGAAAATCAACCACTAATCACTGAATGAATAAAAGGTAAAATCAGTAGCTCTTATCATTTATTTTTCACCCATAAAAAAGAGCAAAGCTTGCTAGATAAAGATATTTTATAAATTAAAAATACACTAAATTTTTAAATGAAGTAACAATTTATACTTTAAAATATTGATAATAATAATAAAATAATCAACTATCTGCATTCTTTTTTTCTCTGCATTTTTCTATTTTGCATAGGTGGCAGAAAATAATGGCTAAAACATGTTTGCACAGCTCATTTTTTAGGTAGTTTCCTTTTCTTTAACATTTTTAGAGTTGCTGAACTAAGACTATGGAAAATGGATCAATTAGTATTCAGCTTAGAGTCACAAGGTTAAATGTTAAATTGTCACCTTACAATAACTAAAGTAGTTAGGAATGTTTAATTTGGTGGCCATTGTCATTTTGGGGTTGAACATGCAGGGGAAGAATACAACAAGCTTTCTTAGTCAGAAGGGTGTCAACAACATTTACCCCCTTTCTTTTTATTTTTTAAACAAGGACACCCATCCACATTCAGACCAGAATACACTCTACTGTTTTGTACATGAGAAAATTAGCAGCACTAATGCAAACCGAAAATAGATATTGACTATTCCTTTCCCCATGCTGCTGTCTCTCTCTGGGTGGGATTATAATCATAGGTAGAGCAAACAGATATCTCAGAGCTGGGTAGTGGATGCCATAAAGAGGAACATAACGGGCCAGCTGTCCTCTTGATGGCAGAAAGAAGAATGATTTGGTGTCCTTGCATGCTTTCTGCTTTTGAAACTTTTGCTGCCAAAGGCACAACTGTAGATTTAGTATGTGTGTTGAATCTAAAATCATATGTGTAGGAGGATGTCCTGGGTGTAAGGACAAGAGCCACCCTCAACATGGAGAGGACCTGAATAGGATTTGTGAGGCCTACTTCTCACCTGAGCTCCCCAGGCTGTTAAAAAGTAAACTGATATTGGGATGCCTGAGTGGCTCAGTGGGTTAGGCCTCTGCCTTCTGCTTGGATCATGATCCCAGGGTCCTGGGATGGAGCCCCCTGTTCGGCAGGGTGTCTGCTTCCCCCTCTCTCTCTGTCTGCCTCTCTGCCTACTTGTGATCTCTGTCTGTCAAATAAATAAATAAAATCTTAAAAAAAAAAAAAAAACTTGAAAATGTGTGTGTGTGTGTGTGTGTGTGTGTGTGTGTGTAAACTAAAATTCTTGGGAGCAAAATAAATTTGACACAATTTACAATTTCCTCTGTTTCATCTGTGAGCTGCCCAAACTACAGATCACAGTAAATACTCTTTGGTTATGACCGTGAATTAGCTCTTCTGGGATTTGTTCACTGCTTCATATCAGCTGAATCTGAAGGCTGGCATTGTAAGACTAGTGTATAGATCCAGAGAACTGGATATGAGCCATATTTCATCATGGTTTTCCTTGCTAATGGCTTCCCTCTGCCAATAGAATGAAATCAGCCCAGAAGGTCCTGCCTGGCCCTGTTCTCTCTCCAGTCCCCACTTGCTCCTCTTTCCCACCTCAGACTTCCCTATGTTCTCTTTTGTTTTTCCTGTTCCAGTGACATTGGCTTTTCTTCAAAAGGGCCATGGCCATTCTCTCCATCTGGAATGTTCTACAGACCAAGTCATGGCCACATCCTCATCATTCACTTTTTAGCTGTAATAACGCTTCCTCCAGGAAATCTTCTGCATGCATTATCTATAATTCCCCAAACCCAGCCACTCACTAAGTATAAATTTGCTTTATTTTAAATAGCATTTGTCCCCATCTGAGAGTTTTCTTATTTATCTGTTTATTGTCTGATATCCTACACTTTCAGCTCCACATGTGAGCTCCATGAGGGAAAGACTTTGCTTATTTATTTAGTACAGGGCTGTCAGAGAATGACCCCTTAATTAATGATGGGACAAAGATTGGACCATGTACATATTTGATATTTGCTGGAACAGTCAGGTCCTAACCAGAACTTGTTTTTGAATAAAGAAAGTCAATAGAAATAAAATTGTTAAAATACAACAGAATAATGGAATGATTTCATAATGCTATGGTAAATATGTAATTTTCCATAAATCTTTTCAAATAAAGTATGATATTTCAATGTATTTCAGACCAGTCTACAAATTATCGCCTGCTTTGTAACTCAACACAAAGCTTTAGCTATTATAAATTTACCTACGGATATTTTAGAATTATTTCAAAAAAGTTCCCCCCCCAATTCCAAAAGGAGTCTGTAAGGTACTATTTATCACATTGAAAATACTTAGTAGAATAAATGACTGATCTGGCAGGTTTTTTAAAGCAGGAAATAATAGGGTAATATTGCACACATATATATTCAACTAGATAAATGTAATCAGCATTGCCAGACGCAGTTTTAACATTTGCTTGATTTATTTCTACGTCAGACTGTTTATCCATGGCTGTCCTAGGCTGGGTGAAACAGCATGAATGATAAATTAATTGAAGTGTCTTTAAACTCCTGTCCTCTTTCACTTGGGGTAAATGCAATAGATGCCCTCCCTTCTCTAGAACTCCAGATTTCCCCCAAACACATCTCATTCTTTAAATATAATCCAATCCTCTCAGTGACTTCAATAATGCAGAGCTGATCCTATCTTTCCCTTTAGTGATATAAATCAATTGACCCTATCATTCCAAGGACAAGTTCCTTACTGTGGTGCAAAATCCCTTTCAGACTCAAACCTCTCTTCCTCACGTGTCCCACTTTCAGCCATATCATTGTAGTGACCCTTCTCTCCCTGTCTCTGCATATCTGAGCCTATTAATTTATTGTGCCTGAAACATCCTACCAATTCTTACCTCTCTCAGATTTGTATGAGTAATTCCTGGTCACCACTGAAGACCTGCTCACTTATCTTTTCTTTTGAGCAAACTTCCTTGAGCCCTGAAAGACCCTCTAGTAGCCTTCAAATTCCCATATTACAGCACACATCATATGTTTTTTATAACTGCCAGTTTTTCTGTCTGTATCAGTAGACTTTGAAATCTGTGAGCAAAAGGAACTTTGCTTTATATTACTTAAGCATGGTACTCAAAATATTATAGAAGTTTAATAATACATTCTTGAATAAATTAGTAAATGTGGCAAAAAGAAGATAAACAAATGAATGAAAAATTTGCAGTGAATATAATGACCTTTAAGCTCCATGAAGGTAGATACTATTTCATCTGGATAACTATGTCCATTGGATCTAGCAAAGGTCTGGCACATGGATGTAATTTAATAAAATATGTTAAATAAGTAGACAAGTGATTCTCTCAGTGTAGAGAGTCTGCTTAGTAAAATAGCAAAATGGCTAAAACTGAAATTCTGGATTTAGGGCTAATTGAGATCTCTAAAATTCACCTGTGTTTTCTAAAAATAGTAGGGTTTGTTGAAAACTGAATAAGGCAGTCAATATACAGCTTCCAGAATGTGCTTGGACAGCCAGTGAGTGGCCAGTTAATGTAAGGTATTGCCAATGTTATTTCTATTACCATGTCTGCTTTTCTTCTTCTTCCTTCTCCTTTTTCCTGTATTGCTAGATGAGAGAGACACTTAAAAATGAGAAAGAAAAAAAAAGATAAAGAAAAACGTATGTGTTTTAGTATAAGTAAAAAAAAAAAATCAGATTTTTAAAAAATTATCAACTCTTGTCACAGTTAATCTTATATGTCAACTCAGACGGGCTAAGGGATGCTGAGATAGCTGGTAAAACATTATTTCTGGGTGTGTCTATGAGAGTGTTTCTGGAAGGGATTAGCATTTGCCTTCACAGACCTTGAAGATCACCTTCACCACTAGGAATGGACAGGAATGGATATCATGCAAACCACCAAGGGCTAAATAGAACAAAAAGGTAAATTTATTCTCTCTGTTGAGGTGGAAATCCATCTCCTGACCCTGAACAATGGTGCTCCTGATTCTCAGGCCTTTGCACTCAGACTGCTTCTTCTTACATCATTAGCCTCCTACTTCTCAGGACTTTGGGTTTGGGCAGAACTACATGACCAGCCGCCCTGGCAGAACTACACGACCAGAACTACACGATCCCCACCAGCTTGCAGGTAGGAGATCATGAGACTTCTCAGATTCCATAATCAGGTGAGTCAAACCCCTCATAATGAATCTCTATCTATAGCCCATTGTTCTGTTTCTTTAGAGAAACTTGACCAACACAGTTATTAAAGCATAACCCCTGAACACTGAGTAATGTCTTCAAAAGGCAGAAATAATGGAAAATCTTCAAAGCTACATCACTACATTTTTATATATAAACAAAGTATATACTGGAATTAGAGTAGTTATAGTACATCTTTATAAATGGAATGGCACTAATTTTAGCCAAATACATTATTTAATAAAAATTAAATAGGAAGTAATCAGCGACAATAGTAAATATTGAGAATGTAAATGCATATGCCCATATAAATACAAATTGCCAGGCCACCCACATATCAGCAACAGAATCCAAGAATTCTCAAGGAATATGTTTGTTGCCTCCAGCCTCAAATTCATGACATTAATTTTCTAATTAAACATGCTTGTCTCACTGCATTTTGTGTTGCTACAATCTGATTCGGCACTAAACTAGCTCAAATTGTTTTATGTTTTCAGTCTTCTGACTCATTGATATGCATTATACAATTCACTCTTCTTTCCAGCACAACCAGATAGGAAATCCGTCATTTGTATTCCATACAGTTTGGGTAGCAATCTGGATTTTCTGTCAATATTCCATGATGATATGTTCAAGAGACTCATTCCCCAGAATGCCAGAGATATTTATAGAATTGACTGGCAAGAAGGGCCAATGTGACTTTTCCAGTGTTCTAACAATTGCTTAGAGTATTTAGAAATGAGTCATCTCATAAGCAGCCCACCATCACAGAAGCTGATTGCTCATTGTATTCACACAGTGATGATAATAAATAGCCCCTATACAAGGAAAAATTAACACAAACTTTGTTGCAGTCATGTATATTGCACTACAGTATTGAGACACCTAAACTTGAATTACTAGCACAGTGTTTATGTGACTGCTCCCCCCACCCGACAGGAAAAACTCACCTAGTTCATTATTTGGGTTTTTTTAGGATTTTTTTTAAAGTAATCTCTGCACCCAGTGTGGGGCTCAAACATACAACCATGAAATCAAGAGTCACATGTTCTACTGACTGAACCAGTCAGGTGTCCTCATTCTTTGGTCTAAAATAAGCAAAGTCTAGATAAGATGAGCACATAAGAAATAGTACTTAGCACCTTTCCGCCTAATTTTCCCATGACTTACACTAATTCTCTATACTGGGAATGACAATTCCAAGATTAAGAACGCAGTTGGGAAAAACCCTAAGCTATAACAAAAGTCTTCTGGATCAGGGATGATTAAGTTCTGTAAGCTAGAAGTTAAGTGTATGGTATGGAGAAGGGTGACTCTGAACCCATTTAAAACCCACAAAAAGCCCTTCACATAGGTTCCTTTTTATTTCTGTACATGGAAGTTGACTGTCAATGGGCTACACCAAACAGAGAGCTAGAACTTTCCATCTACCACTTTTTCTTCTCCTACTATATCCTCTTTCTTTTGTTATACCCAACTCCTTAACTCTCTACTAGGGCCCTTAAATAGTGGCTCTATTCAAAGAAATGTTTCTTCTTTTTTTATTAGGCAATTTTCAATGATTTTCTTAAGAACAAACTTTCCTTAGTCTTTCTTTTGTACTGATACTACGGAAATCTAAGAAAGATTGATAATGAAAAAATAAAACCTGTACTTCTAAATATGATATAATAGTGTTTTTATAAAAAAAGGAAAATGCATTATTCATATACTGAATATGCCAAGAAATGTCAAGATTAATATAGCCTACATTATGGTAAAATAAATATAATACTTGACATAGCAGAAAATGAAATAGGGGAGTGCATGGGTGGCTCAGTTGGTTGAGCATCCAACCTTTGGTTTCAGCTCAGGTCATGATCTGATGGGTCATGAGATTGAGCCCCCATGAGCACCTTGTTCAACAGAGGGTCTGCTTGAAGATACTCTCCCTCTGCTCCTTCCCACATTTGCACAGACACTGTCACTGTCTCTCTCAAATAAATAAATAAATAAATATTTGAAAAAATAAAAAGGAAAATGAAAGAGGTAAACAGAGGATATACTTGATAAACACTCCCAAAAAGAGAAGAAAAAGCTTAAAAAAGTGGAATCTATAGGAAGAGATATTATAAAAAAAAATTGTGCACTTAAAACAGAATATTTGATGTCTCTGGAAGAGAGAATGAAATGAGTAAAACCATTTAAGACATGATAAGAGAAAGCTTTCCTTGTCTAAAACAAAGCAAAACATGTCTGAAGCAAGCATACAATGTTACAAACACATTTTACAGAAAGAGATCTATGCTTATACATGTGTTTAACTTTCAAAAATAAAGAACTAATACAATAATCCTTCAGGCATGCAAAAGAGAAATGAACATGCAAATGTACCAAACTTAGAAACAAATAAAAGTTAAACTGACTGAAGACTGTTTTATGACATTAAATGCCAGAAGAAAAGGGAGTAACCTCTAACATTTAGAAAGCTTTGGCTGGTGTGGAAGCCACACTATAGTTTACCCGTGAACAAACAAAAAGGTATTTTCAGATGTGTAAGTCATTGGAAAACTAATCATTTTTTTTCTGAATAAAATATTTGATTCCTTGTATATTACTAGATTCCAGAAAGATGAATCAAACAGGAAACTCAGTATTTGGAAGTAATGACTTAAAAAGACTAGGCACACACACACACACACACACGGCTCGGCACAAAGAATGAAAACATATAAAATATAGAAGTAATGAAGAGTTACAATCTTAAATAAATAATATTCTTTACAACGTGGTATGTGTTTATGTATTTGTGATTTTGTTGGTTGTGAGTGCATATACTATTCCCCACTAGCTCCGCAGTCTTTTTCTACCATCATCCAGCCTAGAGTTGTTCTTCATTTTGTCTGCTAACAAGCTTCCACCAGCTTGCTGTTTTCCACAAATTTGTTTAAAAAATTTAGTTTATTTGTGTAAGACCTTCACCTTCACTGCAACAGATTTATTGTGTCTTGGATTTATTCACTTTCATTCCAATTCCATTTGTCAATTTGTCAGCTATTAAAAATAAACTGGGGCCCTATTCCTTATTTCCTAAAGCACATCCCTTCCTTTATATGCTGGAATTTGCAGTTTTTTGCAGCAAATGAAACTGACACGTATTAGAGGGATTGAAGGGCTTTTTAAAAGTATAATTAACACACAATGGTATATTAGTTTTGGGTACAGAACATATTAATCTGACAATTCTCTACATTTCTCAGCACTCACCATGATAAGTGTAGTCACTATCAGTCACCATGCAATATTATTATATTATTATTCACTATATTCTCTATGCTATACTTTTCATCCCTATGACTTATTTTGTAATGGGAAGGTTGTACCTCTTAATATCCTTTATGTATTTTTCCCATCCCCTCTGGGAACTACTGGCTTGTTCTTCATCTTTGAGTCTGTTTTTTTGTTTTTCATTTGCTTTGTTGATTAGACTCCACATAAAAGTGAAAACATATGACATTTGCTCAAGAAGTTAAAGATAGAATTAACATGTGATCCAGTAATCCCACTACTGGGTACTTGTTAAAAAAAAAAAATAGAAACATCAATTTGAAAAGATATATCCACCCCCCTCAGTTTCCTACAGCACTATTTACAACAGCCAAGATATGTAAACAGCCCAAGTGGCCTTCAGTATAAAATGGAATAAGCAGATTTTTTTATATATACATATATATGTATATACATAAATTAATCTATGGATAATGGAATATTATTCAGTTTTTAAAAAGACTAAGCTCTTGTCATTTGGGCAACATGAATGGACCTAGAGGATATTATGCTAAGTGAAATTAGACACAGATTGAAGTTTTTAATATATATTTAAAAGTTTATCATTTCATCATTGACTAATCCATTTTACTTTTTTGTATTTCCAACTCATTGATTATTTTAATAAGAATGAAGTTATATTAGTACATTTACAGTAATGACACATTGACGGAAATCATGTTTTAGAAATATTTTGGTATGCTTAGGAAATATTTGAAATTCAATTGTGTCTGTATTTAAAATGAGCTAGGGCTTAGTCTTTTTATATATTTTCAAAATCAGTGAAAGAGGTGATTTCATCTTTTGTAATCCCATCTACATCACATTTCTTTAACTATAACATTTTTATCTTAGCAAGTGTCATAAGATCTGGATACTCAATTCCAATAGTTCATGGGGAAGACTATGGTTCTGGAAAACTGAACTCTTAGGATTTAGCCACATTCTCCAATCTCTGGACGGCTTGAGCATGTTTCAGCCTTCCTATGCTACAGAAGTATGCTATTAGAGTTCCCTAATTTATAAAATGAAGAGCCTAAATGATTCAAAAATAAACTTATGTACATTTTTCCAAAGTTTAAGGAAGTAGTTTCGCAGGTAAGCGTAGCATAATTTTTTGAATAGCATTTTGAACAGATTTATTATGGTTTAATCAGCTCTGGACTGGTTTTATGAGTATCTGTGATTACATAAAGAAAATTCTGTAAGCAAAGCCATCTAGGGAAACATACCTTAATTTAAAATTGAAACCATAGGGAGAGACAATAAGACATTAACAAATAATTTAAGAAATGGACTGCCTAGAAATAAAGACTGGATTCCAGCTTTGTCTCTGAAGTTGATTAGCAAAGATGAGAGTTATTACCAAGGGAAAACAAATCCTATTATGTTTCATTTTCTTAATTATTTCATTCTACTTTTAAAAATTTATGTATGAATTTCAGGACACCAGATAACTCAAAATTAAAATGTGATATACATAGAAGTCATAATCTGAAGATATTTAGAAGCATAGTATCATAAACCTCTTTATCAATTTTTTAGGAGGAAAATAAATTTCCCCCTGCTTTTGTTTTAGGTCAGAGTTTCCACTCCTAGGACATGGTATGATGAACTTTCTTTTGGAAGAAACTGTATTTAAGTAAACTTCTTGTGTCTAAATACTGAAATTCTGGGGTGTCTGGGTGGCTCAGTCATTATGCATCTGCCTTTGGCTCAGGTCGTGATCCCAGCGTCCTGTGATCAAGTCCCACATCAGGGTCCCTGCTCTGCAGAAAGTCTGCTTCTCCCTCTTCCGCTCCCCAGGCTTGTGTTCCCTCTCTCACTGTGTCACTCTCTGTCAAATAAATAAATAAAATCTTAAAAAATACATACATACATACATACATACATACTGGAATTCTGGGTCTAAGAATACATAGTCTCTAAGAGGTAAAAACTTTCATTTCAGATCTACTCCAAAAAGATGAGGCATCATTACAAGTTTAGGTACATGTTTGGGTCTTTTAGAGACAAGAAGTTAGGTTTTTTAGATTTGGCTTTCAGAGTTGAAGGGCCTCTGTGCGATGTGGTCACATAGCTATGTTATAAGCAGAATTGTATCCTTTTATTCAGTGCTTTTTAAGGAAGAAAAGAACTTTCTACATAATAAAAGCATGAAGATTTCTCTGGGTCTAAAAAAGAGGAAAAGTTTCTTGTCTTCATAGAGCTGTGGGAGGTTGAAATCTAAGAAGTTACATGATATTAGAAACAAAAAGCCAGCAACTCAAGGAAAGCAATGCTAATTTCCTGTGTCAGTTGACTGGGTAATGGGGTGCTCAGATATTTAGTTAAACATTATTCTGGTTGGGTTTGTGAAAACCTTTCTGGGTGATACTAACATTTGGATCTATCAACTCAGTAAAGCAGATTTCCTTCTTCCATGTGGGTAGGCATTACCTAATCCACTGCAGGCCTGAACAGATCACAAGGTAGAAAAAGAAAGAATGAACACTTCTTGTTTAAAGGTCCTCAAGCTGGGATGTCCATCTTAACCTGCCTTCAGTCTCAGATTAGAATTTATACCATCAGCTATCCTGGTTCTCAGGTCTTAGTTGCCAGATTTTGGGACTTCTCAACTTCCACAATCATGTCAGCCAATCCTTTATAATAAATCTTTATTTATTTATTTATTTATTACACACACACACACACACACACACACACACACATACACACACAATCTCCCATTGGTTCGATTTCTCTGGAGAATCCTAATACAGAACCCCTTGCACGAGAGTGCTACTTCTGGACCTCAGGTGACAAAACTGAGAAGAAACCCATTCTCCTATTTGTACAGAACTTACCACCACCCTGGCATTCATGCTGGTGGTAGTCTTAGCGTAGCTAAGAGACATTCTCCTTGGTGTTCTAGTAGGTGTTCTATCAGGATATTGGAGGGAGCATCAGAAATCTGATAGCTTAAGGAGGCTCGAGAAAGAGAATTTAAGTGGATTGTTATTGAGATACAGATTCAGGGACTCAGTAACTGGAAATCACTTGGAAGCCTATCAAACTTTTTAATAATTTGAGTATACATGTAAATAGGTCTTAAGTGTACCATTTTCAGATATAACCATTATACACAGTATTCTTGAACTTGGGTAACTAATTGCCTATTCCACTCAACCCAATGTATGTGTGTCCTCCTGCTCTTTCTCTGGAAATGATGCAATCATTCAAAATGCTCCCACATAATGAAAAAGATTCAGTTGTTTCCTCTTTTAGATAATTTTATTGAGTAGCCAAGTGAAGGCTACACATTACCTTTGGTTAAGAAAATAAAAAAGGAAGAAAAATATCCTTTTGCATATTTGGGGATAGAGGAAAATATTTGAGAATATCTTTTTTATCAAGATGTTTACTTCACCCACTACAAATGTTGCAAGTTAATCCAAAAAGCTTCCTCATTAGGAATAAAGCAATTAAAGATAACTACAACTGCATAACTGTGCCACTGTTTTTAGATGCCTAATTGCACAACCTCTTCAGGGCAACGGAAATGTCAGCTCGTTAGAACACAGTTATTATTTGAAGCAAACTACAACCAATATAAAAGGTGCCATCTTCAAGCTAGCTATTTTGCATGACAGGACAGATGATTAAATTATTATTTCTAAGTCCTTAAATATACATTGAAACTAATTCTGGATGAGTTTTATTCCTTACGGGAATAATGTCAAGGATAAGAAGAGAAAGTAAATCTAAGTTATGCCAAAGTGTTTAATAGGATGATTTCAAATTCATACTTTAAGAAAAATTAACATACGCCTTCATTTCATAAAGACCGTCAGTTCTCTTTTATCCTGATCTATGTAATTTGAAGCTTTGCTGGTGCCGGGTAGTATTTCAATTAGGCAGCTGTTTTTTCTCATTGCAATTCTTTTAATATCTTGACTATTAGTGCTTGGCGAGGATAAGTATTAATGGGCACATATACTCCGGAAATGAAAATCTCCTATTGTTATCCATCTGGAATACACATGATACATACCCCTGAGTGATTCTATGAGGCTCCATGAGCAAGCCTGAAAAACCAGGCAGGTGACAGACACTGATGCTTAAGTCATCCTGGCAGAGGCACTGAAGGAAGTCTCCAAACTGCATGATATTCAATACTGATGCCAGCAAGAGTTCTACTATTTTTCTTATCGGAACTATGAGTGTGTTATTCCAGTGAAGCATGCATGGTTCTCCTTTTATGTGTTCAAATAGTTTAACAAAACAACTTTAGAATTTCTGTGGAAATCATTTGTTGTCAGGCTATTTCTAGTCCTCATCTTTCCAAACTAGCTGAGGAAACTTCAGCACATCCCTTCTCAAACCTAGACCTTGGTTTTCTCAAGTGGAAAAATCAGGGGTGACTTCCATAGTCTTTGGGTCCCTTACAGTGTTGACAACTGATGACTTCATTTTAAGAATTCAGTCTTGGGCTGCCTGGGTGGCTCAGTGGGTTAAGCCTCTGCCTTCAGCTCAGGTCATGATCTCAGGGTCCTGGGATCAAGTCCCACATTGGGCTCTCTGCTAGGCAGGGTGCCTGCTTCCTCCTCCTCTCTCTCTCTCTCTCTCTCTCTCTCTACTTGTGATCTCTGTCAAATAAATAAAATCTTAAAAAAAAAAAGAATTCAGTCTCTTTCTGCTGTCAAAAGAATTGCACTTTCCTTTTGTACTCATTAAAGTGATTTGTACTGCTACCTTTCTCTTCCATTATGTATATTTGAAGAGCAGAAGTCTGAATTCCCTCCTAATCAGAAGGAGCTCCGCATGCTCTATAGGAGAACAAGAGGATTTTACTCATGTGGTGTTAGTATGAGAGAATAAATATCTATTTCCTCTGGCCATTCATAATAGCTAGTAGAATGAGTGAGTCACATCAGGATTCTATCTTGAAGCGACTAAGGAGGTCTTCTAGAATTTCAAATGGGATTATTCTTGTTGCCCTAAAATTGATGTTATAACCTAAAACTGAGGACAAAATTACTATATACCCCACAGTCTAAGGTGAAAATATATGAGTATGTAATATCAGACAATTTTCCTTAGGGTTAATAAGAGGCTTAATAACTCAGCTCCTTGCTCCTACCTCCAACCTCAAGCTAACATAAGAAGATGACTGAGAATGTTATCAAACTCTTAAGGAGTACAGGGTCCATGGATGAGAGGTCTAAAGCTACATGGCCCTCCAAAAAATCACTTGCAAAGACTAAGCATACTTGCAGAAGGTGGCATCAATAATCGTGTTCTCCATCTTGATGCATGCTGAGCTTTAGAATATGCTGACGCCTCTGGCATCTTGATAAAAGCAAAAGTGGAGAAATTGCTCCTAAGAACATTATGGTGCTTAGCATTATGGTTTTTATGATTTATTAATTCTCATCTACTAAGGGAAAGAAAAGCTTGATATTTGAACTAAAAGGTAGCATCCATCTATGATTTCTGAACAAGAGCTGTTGAGGCTTTCTGTGCCATAGTGATAGAAGACAAAGTGGCTGTGCTATGTCTGGGAAGGAAGTAGTGGGTCATTTATTTTGTGTCTGGAGCCCACAGTGGGGGCAAACAAAAACTTCAGATATGCCTATGACTTCACAACCAAGCAGTGGGCTTATCAGAGAAGAGGCTGTGGGCAGCTACTGAACGAGGTAAACGCATGCTCAACTTTGTGGCATAGACCAAAGACATATTCTTGTCAAGACCACCACATAAGCAGAGAACTAAGGATCAGTAAAAATGGGCTAAATCGGAGTGAGGCCTTTATTGAAATGTCAGAAGAACTTGGCTTGGTTTATCCCCTATCCCTGCAACTTGAACCCTACACTGGAGCTCACACATGGAAAATAGAGAAGGAAGAAGTGTTCTAAAGCCATGCCAGACCCTTTTTTATTTCAGAAAACCACAGCTAGGGATATAATCTGGCCTCAGGTGAGGGGGAAAACTGAGTTGAGAATAACTTTTAAAAATGAAAGTAATGGGGCACCTGGGTGACTCAATCGGTTAAGCATCTGCCTTTGGCTCAGGTAATGATGCCAGGGTCCTGGGATTCAACCCCATTTCTGGCTCCCTGCTCAGTGGGGAGTCTGCTTCCCCCTTTCCCTCTGCTATTCCCCCTGTTTGTGTGTTCTCTCTTTGTCAAATAAAATAAAATCTTAAAAAAAAAGTGAAAATAACCAAATCTTATATGTAAATCTTTATATGAAAATAACCAAACAAGGGTGCCTGGGTGGCTCAGTCTATTAAGCATCTGCTTTTGGCTCAGATCATGATCCAGGGGTCCTGGGATAAAGCCCTGCATTGGGTTTTCTGCTCAGAGGTGAGTCTGCTTCTCCCTCTCCCTCTTTGAGCTCTCTTTCTTTTGCTCTCTCTCAAATAAATAAATAAAATCTTTTTTTTTTTTAAAGACAGTAACCAAGTAACTACTGAAATGAGGCCGTTCTATTTACACAAGGTGACAGAAATTCTGAAATGAAGTCAAGATATCTTGACACCTCCCAGCACAACAGGAGTCTTTATCAGAATATTGCGGGAGATACATATTTGGAAAAAAAAAAAAAAAGGTCATATTTGGACCCTGAAGAGTTACAACTCCTCCAAAATTTAAGAAAAGACAGCTTTTTTATTTTACTCTGCTGGGGGCACATTTGAAATGAAACTCACTACTTTGGATTTAAGCCACATAATATTCCTTCAGTGCCCTAATTTTTCACAGTTGTTCCAAAATTCTTTCTCTGAGTTGAAAGATTCCAAAAGGAGAGTATGAGTGAGACCCAGATCGTTTACTGAGGCATGCATGGAAAAATTCCATTTTTTTAAATCTTAAAAAATCCAGAGGCAAATAATTTCTTCTTTCAGTTTTCTAGATATCTGCTTTCATTTCTAATTTTCCAGTGTACTTGGTCTGGAACCTATCTTGGAATATTAGATCTCCTATTTCAGGGAGCTCACCTATCGACGTACTCTCAATTATACTGAAGAATTTCAGAAGTGGATTCTGTTCCATGCTCATGCTACTGTTACACAACCTGTCACTGTATACTTACAGCTTGTGTTCACCATCACACTCAGACTCACTGCTTGCTGTTTTCAAAGAACATTCATTGGCTGAGTATAAAATAACTCACTGGTCCCTATGGGGGCATAGGATTCATTGACCACTGGATGCTTCTTTAATCAACACAAGACTTCACATATAGCCTTTAAATCAAAACATTACAAGAGAAAAAACAAGAAAGATATCATCTTAAACAGAAAAATCATAGTAGGAATTTTCAATTATCAACTAAAATTAGATACCCAGGCAATATGCAAAACTGATTCTGAGTGAGGAGAAAATACTTCAGACTAGATCAACTATATTAATAAACTTGTAATCATCAGATCTGAATGAAGACATAACTAATATTGACCAATTATTTTATGACAAAAGCCTGTCTATACACTGCAGTTGTCAATACCTTGACTGAGTCAACCGAATTTTTCCACATCTCAAATGTAAAAAGTTTAAATCTTAGCTTTGCCTCTTCCTGGCTGTATGAGCTCAAACTTAGCCTCATTTTATTTTAAATTATCTTCTAAGTTTTTACAGCAGAATATGGAACCCAGAAAATGCTCAAAATAATCAGTTGTAAATATTGATATGGTCATCATCGATAAGACAGGATTTTAAAGATACTGATATGCTCAGGAACACAACCCAAACATAGGTTTCTTTCACTCTTGCCTACATATGTGGTTTGTGGCTTTGATCGAATTTTGGACAGTATTAGAGGTAGATGGATAAAACTCTTTCCATTATTTTAAAGAGAAAGAATGAATTATATATATCTTGCACATTATTTTGCATTACAGTGTTTCCAGAGGAACTTTGTGGAAAATTCAGTGTGCTATATATAAAAAAATAATTTGGAACAGAATAATATTATTATTTATGCTGTAAATATTATAAGCAAATATAGCAAAATAGTTGTTTTCTCATATTTCTTACATTATGCCCTTAGCATCTATAGTCTTGGATTATTACTACTATAGTTTTAAGTTCTATTTATATTAAATGAACAGATTATGAACTAGTGAGTTGGTTAAGAAATTATGAAATAGCAAAGGAACCTTTGAAGTCACTATGGGACTGTTGTTAAGCTAGGGTCTAGGTGGCTGTAAAAACAGACCTAAAAATTCATTGGTTTGAACAAAAGAACCATTTATTTCTCTCTCATGTAATCATTAGGAAGCAAGCATGCCAAACCAGGTGGCAAATCAGATTCCCAACTCATACTCAGAAGGAGGAAGAAAGAACCAGAAGAGAACACTTCCAGTTCTTCTGAGGCAACTTGCACACTTGGCACATGCCATTTCACAAATATTCTAAAGACAAGAATTTACTTAGACACAGGTAGCCAGACAATATCATTTAACTCTGTGCCTAATACTGAAGACAGAGATGGCCAAATGTTGGCTTAAAAATTAGGCAATCTGGAAGAAATGGAAACATTCCTGGAAACTTGTAAACAGGAATAAATAGACAATCTGAAGACCAATAACCAGCAAGGAAACTGAAACAGTAATTGAAAACCTCCCCTCCAAAACAAACAAAAAAACAAACAAAAAAACCAAAAACCAAGAATCCAGGCCAGATGGCATCCCAGGGAATTTCTACTAAACATTTAAAGAGGAAATAATACCTATTCTATTGAAGCAGTTTCAAAAAATAGAAATGGAAAGAAAGCTTCCAAATTCGTTCTATGAGGCCAACATTATCCTGATCCCAAAACCAGAAAAGGCTTCATCAAAAGGAGGATTACAGACCAAAAATCCCTGATGAACATGGGTCCCAAAATACTCAACCAGATCCTAGTCAATTGGCTCCAACAGTACATTAAAAGGATTATTCACCATGACCATGTGGGATTTCTTCCTGGGATACAAAGGTGGTTCAACATTTGGAAATCAATCAGTGTGACAGAGCACATAAATAAAGGACAAGAAACACATGATCCTCTCAGTTGATACAGAAAAAGCATTTGACAAAATACACCATCTTTTCCTGATTAAAACTCTTCAAAGTATAGAGATGGAGGGATCATACCTCAATATCATAAAAGCCATCTATTAAAAGTCCACAGTGAATATCATTCTCAATGGGGGGAAAACTGAGAGCTTTTCCCTTAAGGTCAGGAACATGATAGGGATGACCACTCTCACCACTCTCACCATTATTGTTCAACATAATAGTATAAGTCCAAGCCTCAGCAATCAGACAACAAAAAGAAATAAAATGCATTCAAATTGGCACAGAAGTTAAACTCTCTTCACAGATGACATGATACTTTACATGGAAAACCCAAAATACTCCACCCCCAAATTACTAGAAGTCATACAGAAATTCAGCAAGGTAGCAGGATACAAAATCAATGTACAGAAATCAGTTGCATTTCTATATGCTAACAATGTAACTGAAGAAAAAAAAAATTAAGCAATGTCTTCCATTTACAATAGCGCCCAAAACTTTAAGATACCTAGGAATAAGCCTAATCAAGGAGGTAAAGTGTCTATACTCTAGAAACTACAGAACACTCATGAAAGAAATTGAGGAAGACACAAAGAGATGGAAAAACATTCCATGCTCTTGGATTGGAAGAATAAACATTGTTAAAATATCTATGCTACCCAGAGCAATCTATACTTTCAATGCAATCCTTAGCAAAATACCACTGATCTGGAACAAACAATCCTAAAATTTGTATGGAACCAGAAAAGACACCAAATTGCTAGAGAAAATGTTGAAAAAGAAAACCAAAGCTGGGGGCATCACAATTCCTGACATCAAGCTGTATAACAAAGCTGTGATCACCAAGACAGCATGGTAATGGCACAAAAACAGACACATAGAACAATGAGAACCCAAAGAGCCCAGAAATGAGTGCTCAATTCTATGGTCAACTAATCGTCAACTAATCAGGAAAGAATACCCAATGGAAAAAAGATAGTCTCTTCAATAAATGTTGCTGGAAAAGTTGGACAGCCACATGCAGAAGAATGAATCTGGACCATTCTCTTACACCAGACACAAAGATAAACTCAAAATGGATAGAAGACCTCAATGTAAGACAGGAACCATCAAAATCCTAGAGAAGAACATAAGTAATAACCTCTACGACATTGGCCACAGCAACTTCTTTTAAGACACATCTCTAAAGACAAGTGAAACGAAAGCAAAAGTGAACTTTTGGGACTTCATCAAGTTAAAAATTTGCTTTTCAGCAAAGGAAACAGTCAACAAAACTAAGAGGCAACCCACAGAATGAGAAAAATTTTACAAATGACATTACAGATAAAGGGCTGGTATCCAGACTTATAAAGAGCTAATCAAACTCAACATGCAGAAAAACAAATAATCCAGTCAAGAAATGGGCAGAAGACATGAACAGACACTTCTCCAAAGAAGACATACAAATGGCTAACAGATACATGAGAAGAGGCTCAACATCACTCATCATCAGGGAAGTACAAATCAAAACTATGAAGAAATACCATCTTACATCTGTCAGAATAGCTAAAATTAACAATAGAAGAAACAACAGGTGTTGGTGAGGATGTGGAGAAAGGGAAAACTTCTTGCAGTGTTGGTAGGAATGTAAACTGGTGCAGCCACCCTGGAGAACAGTATGGAGGTTCCTCAAAATTTTTTAAAAACTACCCTATGACCCAGCAATTGCACTACTAGGTATTTACTCCAAAGACACAGAAGTATGAAAAGTGGAACCCTCTTGCATTGTTGGTAGGAATGCAAACTGGTTCATAGTGGCAATGTCCACAATAGCTGAACTGTGGAAGGAGACAAGATGCCTTTCAACAGATGAATGGACAAAGAAGATGTGGTTCATATATTCAATGGAATATTACTCAGCCATCAGAAAGGGTGAATACCTACCATTTAGTTCAATATGCTTGGAACTGGAAGGGATTATGCTAATTGAAATAAGTCAAGCAGAGAAAGACAATTATCATATGGTTTCATTCATATGTGGAACATCAGAAATAGCACAGAGGACCATAGAGAAAGGGAGGGAAAACTAAATGAGAAGATATTAGAGGGGGAGACAAACCATGAGAGACTCTGGACTCCAAGAATTAAACCAAGGGTTACAGAAGGGAGGGCAATAGAGGGATGGGGTAATCAGGTGATGGGTATTGAGGAGGGCATGTGTTGTGATGAGCACTGGGTGCTATATACAAATAATGAATCATTGAACACTATATCAAAAACTAATGATATACTGTATGTTGGCTAACTGTACATAACAACAAAAAGCAAACAAAACCTATGTCCAAGTAAGTCTTGAGCTATGATTACATTCACAAAGAACTGACTGAAAACAAATAAACTGGAAAGTTCTTGAATTTTGAAAAAGAATTATGTTGTTAACCATACAGAAATTTAGCATATAAAACCCAATAGTGCCACCTCTAAAATAACTTCAGGGCCCAAACCCACAGAAAGAAAGTGTGAAACATGATATATGGCAAAGGAGGCCATAATGTATCTAACTTATATGTGATATGTCAAAAAACAAGAAAGGAATATTTATTCAGATGGAAAGTTTAGGAATACAAAGGACAATGAACAAGAAAGTTCCTCCCTGAGAGCAGGACTTAGGTCTCCAGAAGGAACTTAACTCCGTGTCTGTGGCAGAAGGGCCTCTTGGTTCTGCTCTGCATAATTCAAAGTCTTCTCATTTCTAAAGGGCAAGATTTTGTTGTTTTATTTGCTTTTTTGGTTTCACTTCTCTGTTCCTGGTTATCCTGTTTCTTCTCCACTCTCATATATTAGGTGTGAGGCCCCTAAATTTTTAATTTATAAATCATTGGAACTCCAGACCTGAAAGAAAGGACGACAGTGATTGACTCCGATTGGAGGATGGCATGGCCTCTGGACAAGCCCTCAACTGATTAACTCTGGAGCATTATGTGAATGATAAGTAAATGCATATTTTGCCAAGTTATTATATCTTGGGGGTCTCTTTATTAAGGTAGTTTAGCCTAGGACTAAATGTTACAGTTTTCATGTTTTAAACCAAGGGCCTGCAAACTATGGTCCATGTACCAAATCCAAACTATCACCAATTTTAGTAAAATATAAATAAATAAATAAATAAATAAATAAAAATGTTTTATGAACACACAGCTATGCCCATTCATTTGCATACTATCATGGATGTTTTTATGTTACATGTGCAGAGCTGAGTCATTTTAACAGAAAGTGTTGGCCTTTTAAATCCAAAATATTTACTAACTGATGCTTCACAGAAAAAGTTTACCAACTCCTAGTGTAAACTCCAAACAACATAAATTAATAGGGAGAAGACTATAAATAAGATGGCTGCAGTAGAGGTGAGAGGCAAGATGGCAGAGGAGTTGCAGACTAAAATGGCATCAGATCCCAGGAGTTCAGCTAGTTAGATATCAAAACATTCTGAACACCTACAAACTCAACAGGAGATAGAAGAGAAGAAGAACAGCAATTCTAGGAACAGAAAATTGACCACTTTCTGAAAAAAGGTAGAATGTGCAGAGAAGTGAATCGAAAGTGATGGGAAGATAGACCATGGAGGGAGGGGCCAGCTCCTGGCAAATGGCAGAGCAGTGGAGCACAAAATCAGGACTTTTAGAAGTTGGCTCCACTGAGAGACATTGCTCCAGAGGCTAAGTGGGGTGAAGCCCTCGCAGGGACAGTGTAGTCTCAGGTACCGCGGAGTCACAGAAACATTGGAGGTATCTGAGTATGGCAGAGCTGCCAGGGATCATAGTGGGGAAGCCTATTACAGAGATAGAGCTGAAGAGTGAGGTTTCAGAATGGGATTACCTTAAACCATGATCCAAAGCACAGTCGGGCTACTGCTCTTCGAGCAAGGGCCACACAAGTGGCAGATCTGGGGAGACTCACCTTCCTCCTCCTTGACAAGCAGTGCATCAGGAATATGCTGGGTTTGGAGACACCAAACAGGGCCATGTGCAAGATAGAAATGTTTAGTCACGGGCCTGGTGAGCTCAGAGTGTGGCCAGAGACCAGGGAGATAGGAGTGATTGAGTTCTTTTCTCTGAGGGTGCACTGAGGAGTGGGGCACCAAGTTCTTGGCTCTTGGCTGGAGTTTGGGAGTTCCCATTTTCATTTCTGTCCTCCCAAGAAGTTGGAGGGACCTCAGGGAACAAAATGCAATCAGGAAACAAAAGCTATGAGAGTGAACCTGAGCAGATTACTTAGCCTGGTCCCCGGCAAGGGTAGTGCAATTCTACCTCAGGCAAAGACATTTGATATCCACTGCAACAGGCCCCTCTTACAGAAGAACAGCAAGAACATCCAGCCAAGACCAAGCTCACCAATCAAAGAGAACAGCAGAACTCCAAAACTAGGGGGAAGCAATGCATAGAATTCATGGCTTTTTCCCCATGATGTTTAGTCTTGCAAAGTTAATTATTTTATTTTATTTTTTCTTATTCTATTTTTTTAACTTTTCCTCTTTCCTTTTAACATTTTTTAACTAGTTTATCTTAATGATACCTTTCCTTAAAAAAATCTTTTTAAACCTTCATTGTTATAGTCATTTTTAAAACTGCATTGCATTTAACTTTATTTTTTTGTATACATATGGGATTTTTTTTTCCCTAAAAAATTCTGGGATACGATTTCTTCTAAAAGATCATAATATACCCTAATCTAGTACATGGCTTTGTTCTAATCTCAAGCCTGAGCACATTCCCTCTTTATTTTCTTTCTTTTTTTTCTTTTTCCAACCAACTTATATTATCAATTCCTTTCTTAAAATTATTTTTTAAGTTTCATCCTTACAATCATATCCCATCCCTTCATCATGTTTACCCTTATTTTTGTATATATATAAGTTTTTCTTTCTTTAACATTTTGGGTGACAGTTTTTTCTAAGAGACCAAAATAAACCCAAAATAAAGTGGGTGGCTCTGACCTATTCACCAGTCATCATATGTTTGTGTATGTATGTGTGTGTGTGTGTGTGTGTGTTTGTGTGTTTTAAAAAATATTTATAATTTTTTATATTTTTATAATTTTTAATAATTTTTATAATTTTTTCTTTTCTTTATTTTTATTTCTTCTTTCCCCCTTTCTTCTCCTCTCAGGTTTAGACCTCTTCTGATTTGATTAGCATACATTTGTCTGCGTCTTTGCCACCTTTTTAGTATTTTATTCTCTCATTCATATATTCTTGTCCGGATAAAATGACAAGAAAGGAAAACTCACAATAAAAACACAAACAAACAAACAAACACCAAGAGGCAGGACCAAAGGCTAGGGACCTAATCAATATGGACATTGGTAATATGTTAGAACTAGAGTTCAGAATGATGATTCTCAAGGTGCTAGCTGAGATAAAAAAAAAAAGCATGGAAGATATTAGAGAAACCCAGTCTGGAGAAATACAATCCCTTCTGGAGAAATAAAATAACTAAAATCTAACCAAATTGAAATTAAAAAAAGCTGTTAATGAGGTGCAATAAAAAATGGAGGCTCTTGGGGTGCCTGGGTGGCTCAGTGGGTTAAAGCATCTTCCTTCAGCTCAGGTCATGATCTTGGGGTTTTGGATTGAACCCTGCATTGGGCTCTCTGCTAGCTGGGGAACCTGCTTCCCTTCCTCTCTCTGCCTGCCTCTCTCTGCCTACTTTGGATCTCTGTCCCTCAAATAAATAAATAAAATCTTAAAAAAAAAATGGAGGCTCTTACTGCTAGGATAAATGAAGCAGAAGAGAGAATTAGTGATATAGAAGACCAAATGACAGAGAATAAAGAAGCTGAGTAAAAGAGAGACAAACTACTGGAATGCAAGGGGAGAATTCGAGAGATAAGTGATATTATAAATGAAACAATATTAGAATAACTGGGATTTCAGAAGAAGAAGAAAGAGAGAGGGGCAGAAGATATATTGGAGAAATTATAGTAGAGAATTTCCCTAATAGGACAAAGGAAACAAACATCAAAACCCAGAAGGCACAGAGAACTCCCCTCAAAATAAATAAAAATAGGTCCACACCCCGTCATCTAATAGTAAATCTTATAAGTCACAATGAAAAGAGAAAATCCTGAAAGCAGTTTGGGACAAGAAGTCTGTAACATACAATGGTAAAAATATTAGACTGGCTGCAGACTTGTACACAGAAATCTGGCAGGCCAGAAAGAACTGGCATGACATATTCAGAGCACTAAATGAGAAAAATATGCAGCCAAGAACATATCCAACTATGCTATCATTGAAAATAGAAAGAGAGATAAAAAGCTTCCAGGACAAATAAAAATTTAAAGAATTTGCAAACACCAAACCAGCCCTACAGGAAATATTGAAAGGGGTCCTCTAAGCAAAGAGAGAGCCTAAAAGTAGTAGACCAGATAGGAGCAGATACAATATATAGTAACAGTCACCTTACAGGCAATACAATGGCACTAAATTTATATATCTCAATAGTTACCCTGAATGTAAATGGGCTCAATGCCACAATCAAAAGACAGAGGGTATCAGAATGGATAAAAAAACAAAACCCATTAATATGTTGTCTGCAATAAACTCATTTTAGACTCAAAGATACCTCTAGATTTAAAGTGGGGGTGGAAAACAATCTACCATGCTAATGGACATCAAAAGAAAGCTGGGGTGACAATCCTCATATCAGATAAATTAGATTTTAAGCCAAAGACTATAAGAAGAGATTGGGAAAGATGCTATATCATACTTAGAGGGTCTGTCCAACAAAAAGTTCTAACAATTTTAAATATCTCTGCCCCTAACATGAGAGCAGCCAACTATATAAACCAATTAATAACAAAATCAAAGAAACACATTGACAATAATACAATAATAGTAGGGGACTTTAACACTCCCCTCACTGAAATGGACAGATCATCCAAGCAAAAGATCAACAAGGAAATAAAGGCCTCAAATGACACACTGGACCACATGGACATCACAGATATATTCAGAAAATTCCATCCCAAGCAACAGAATATATATTCTTCCCTAGTTCACATGGAATATTCTCCAGAATAGATCATATCCTGGGTCACAAATCAGGTCTCAACTGGTACCAAAAGATTGGGATGATTCCCTGCCTATTTTCAGACCAAAATGCTCTGAAGCTAGAACTCAATCACAAGAGGAAATTTGGAAAGAACCCAAATACATGGAAGCTAAAGAGCATCTTACTGATGAATGAATGGGTTAACCAGAAATTAAAGAAGAATTGAAAAAATACATGAAAACAAATGAAAAGGAAAACCAACTGTTCAAAATTTTTGGAAAACAGCAAAGGCAGTCCTGAGAGGAAAGTATATAGCCATACAAGCCTTTCCCAAGAAACAAGAAAGGTCTCAAGTACACAACCTAAACCCAACACCTAAAGGAGCTGGAGAAAGAACAGCAAAGAAAGCCTAAACCCAGCAGAAGAGAAATCATAAAGATCAAAGCAGAAATCAATAAAACAGAACACAAAAGAACAGTAGAACAAATCAACAAAACTAGGAGCTTGTTCTTTGAAGGAATTAATAAGATTGATAAACCCCTGGCCAGACTTATCAAAAAGAAAAGAGAAAGGACCCAAATAAATAAAACCATGAATGAAAGAGGAGAGATCACAACCAATACCAAAGAAATACAGACAATAAAGGAACATATTATAAGCAACTATACACCAGCAAATTTGACAATCTGGAAGAAATGGTTGCATTCCTAGAGATGTATAAACTACCAAAACTGAACCAGGAAGAAATAGAAAACCTGAACAGAGCCAGAATCAGTAAGGAGATTGAAGCAGTCATCAAAAATCTCCCAACAAACAAGAGCACAGGGCCAGATGGCTTCCCAGGGGAATTCTACCAAACCTTTAAAGAAGAATTAATTCCTATTCTACTGAAACTGTTCCAAAAAATAGAAGTGGAAGGAAAACTTCCAAACTCTTGTTATGAGGCCAGCATAAACTTGATTGCAAAATAAGACAAAGACCCCACCAAAAGGAGAATGACCGACCAATATCCTTGATGAACATAGATATGAAAATTCTCACCGAAATACTAGCCAATAGGATCCAACAGTACATTCAAAGGATTATTCACCACAAACAAGTGGGATTTATTCCTGGGCTGCAAGGTTGGTTTGACATCCCAAATCAATCAATGTTATACATTAATAAAAGAAAGAACAAAAACCATATGATACTCTCAATCGATGCTGAAAAAGCATTTGACAAAGTACAGCATCCTTTCATGATCAAAATTCTTCCAAGTGTAGGGTTAAAGGGTACATACCTCAATATCATCAAAGCCATCTATGAAAAGCCCACCGTGAGTTTCATTCTCAATGGAGAAAAACAGAGCTTTTCCTATAAGGTCAGGAACATGGCAGGGATGTCCACTATCACCACTGGTATTTAACATAGTACTTGAAGTCCTAGCTTCGGCAATCAGACAACAAAAAGAAATAAAAGGCATCCAAAATGGCAACAAAGAAGTCAAACTCTCACTCTTTGAAGATGATATGATACTTTATGTGGAAAACCCGAAACACTCCACTCTAAAACTGCTAGAACTCATATAGGAATTCAGTAAAGTGTCAGGATATAAAATCAATGTGCAGGAATCAGTTGAATTTCTACACACCAATAGCAAGACAGAAGAAAGAGAAATTAAGGAGTAGATCCCATGTATAATTGCACCTAAAACCATAAGATTCCTAGGAATAAACCTAACTTAAGAAGCAAAGAATCTGTACTCAGAAAACTATAAATTACTCATGAAAGGAATGGAGGAAGACACAAAGAAATGGAAAAACATTCCATGCTAATGTATTGGAAGAACAAATATTGTGAAAATGCTATGCTACCTAAAGCAATCTACACATTTAATACAATCCCTATCAAAATACCATCCATTTTTTTCAAGGAAATCGAACAAATAATCCTAAAATTTATATGGAACCAGAAAAAAACCCAAAAGGCCAGAGGAAGGTTGAGAAAGAAAGCCAAAGTTGGTGGCATCAGAATTCCTGACTTCAAGCTCTATGACAAAGCTGTAATCATCAAGACAGTAGTACTGGCACAAAAACAGTCACATAGATCAATGGAGCAGAATAGAGATCCCAGAAATGGACCCTCAACTCTGGTCAAATAATCTTTGATAAAGCAGGAAAGAATGTCCAATGGAAAAAAGACAGTCTCTTCAATAAATGGTGTTGGGAAAATTGGACAGCCACATACAAAAGAATGAAACTGGACCCATTCCTTACACCACACACAAAAATAGACTCAAAATGGATGAAAGACCTCAATGTGAGACTAGAATCCATCAAAATCCTTGAGGAGAACACAAGCAGCAACCTCTTCGACCTCAGCAGCAGCAACTTCTTCCTAGATACATCTCCAAAGGCAAGGGAGGCAAGGGCAAAAATGAACTATTGGGACTTCGAGATCAAAAGTTTTGGCATAGCAAAGGAAATAGTCAACAAAAACAAATGACAACTGACAGAATGGTAGAAGATATTTGTAAATGACATATCAGATAAAGGGCTAGTATCCAAAATATATAAAGAACTTATCAAACTCAACATCCAAAGAAAAAATAATCCAATCAAGAAAGGGGCGAGGACATGAACAGACATTTCTGCAAGGCAGACATCCATATGGCCAACAGACACATGAAAAAGTGCTCCACATCACTCGGCATCAAGGAAATACAAATCAAAACCACAATGAGATACCACCTCACACCAGTCAGAATGGCTAAAATTAACAAGTCAGGAAGTGACAGATGTTGGAGAGGATGCAGAGAAAGGGGAGCTTTCCTATACTGTTGGTGGGAATGCAAGCAAGTGTAGCCATTCTGGAAAACAGCATGGAGATTCCTCAGAAAGTTGAAAATAGAGCTGCCCTATGACCCAGCAATCTCACTATTGGGTATTTAACCTAAAGTTACAAACATAGTGATCCGAAGGGACACGTGCACCTGAATGTTCATAGCAGCAATGCCCACAATAGCCAAACTATGGAAAGAACCTAGATGCCATCAACAGATGAATGGATACAGAAGATGTGGTATACATATATATGGAATAATATGCAGCCATCAAAAAACTTGGAAATCTTGCCATTTGCAATGATGTAGATGGAACAAGAGAGTATTATGCTGAGTAAAATAAGTCAATCAGAGAAAGACAATCATCATATGATTTCCCTGATATGAGGAATTTGAGAGGTAAAGTGGGGGTTTTGGGGTGTAGGGAAGGAAAAAATGAAACAAGATGGGGTCGGGAGGGAGACAAACCATAAGAGACTCTTAATCTCACAAAAGCAAATTGAGGGTTTCTGGGGGATTGGGGGTGTAGAGAGGGTGGTTGGATTATGGACATTGTGGAGGGTGTGTGCTATGGTGAGTTCTGTGAAGCCTGAAGATTCACAGACCTTTACCCCTGGGGCAAATAATTCATTACATGTTAATAAAAATAATTAATTAAAAAAAAGAATACTTCAGTAGCTATTTCCCTGAGTCATAAAAATCTGTCTCCTTTTCAAAGGTTTTCTAATGGACAAGTAAGAAAACAGAGTAAAAGCAAGAGAGAGAGTGAGACAAAGAAAAGTTTCTGTACTCTTATTGGAGTAAAATCATGAGTTTGATTAGTTTAACTAACATTTTTAATGTCTTCTCTCTGCTTCTTTATACTGCCAATGTCCTATGTTTTGCCTGTAGGCCATGACCTTCTCTACTACCTCAGGAGAGAAAATCATCTCAGAGTCCCATGCCACAAATAGAGAGAACTGGCATTTTCCAGGTATGAACAGCTTTTGACAAATCTGAACATGCAGGAAAAATTTTTCAGATAAATGGAGATAATTTCCCTTATTCTGAGAATCCTACTTCTACTTTACTGTTTTTATAGTCCTTTTATTATTCAGTGTGACCTGAGAAATTTTTTCTTAATCATCCAGCAACCTTACTACAAACCATTGCTATATCTTGATATGAGCCTATTGAATTCTATTGACTGTAGCCTCCTTTATATCATTTTACCTAAAATTTTACTCATCTTACTATGGCCTTCATTGAATGTGGACATATCTTTGGCTATTATAACATGCATGACCTTGAATCTTCATAACCAATCTGACTCCTTGTATCACACATGACTTTGTTTCTATTCATTTTTATAATTATTTAAGTTACTTACCTATCACTTTAAGAAAATCCTGCCATTTGGCCACTTTATGAAACCAATTCAGCAGTTAAACCAATATGTTAAATTTTATAAGATATTCACTTTGTCAGGGCGCCTGGGTGGCTCAGTGGGTTAAGGCTTCTGCCTTTGGCTCAGGTCATGATCCCAGGGTCCTAGGATCGAGCCCCACATCGTGTTCTCTGCTCCACATGGAGCCTGCTTCCTCCTCTCTCTTTGCCTGCCTCTCTGCCTACGTGTGATCTCGGTCTGTCAAGTGAATAAATAGAGTCTTGGAAAAAAAAAAAAAAAGACACAGTCTCTACTTACTGGCTTATCTTAAAAAAAAAAAAAAGGATATTCACTTTGTCTTTTCAAATTACTGTCACATGCCTAATATAACTGAGGGGATAGTCAAGAGAGTAAACTTCTTCTATAAGCATATTGAAAGTAGTAAAGTCTAACCCTCATTAACACTTGGGAATAATTGCTTCTCTACATTACTCTGAGAATGCTGGGAGTTTGGTTGTCTTTACAGCTTGGGTAATCTAATGATATCTTATATTGAACTTCTAAAGATAATGAGTACATTATCTTGAAATTCTTAGCATTTAATTCAATCACTGATAAACTTGATGCTCTATTGAATTTTTATTGAAGTGAGGGTTTTTTGTTTTGTTTTGTTTTTTAAGCATATATTACCACACTATACTTTTTTCTGATCAAATTCTATTTCTTCAGGCAATCTACTTGAAGTTATCTAAGAATAGCTGTAATTTTCTATCACCAAGTATAAAAATATTATTTTAAGGTTAGTAAACATAAAGAAAGTTAATGGATGGTAACTGGATATAAATTAAGCTGTATTAAAGTCAGATTTTGAATCTTTTTTCTTTTTTTTAAACAGGGAAAGGAAAGAAATTTTGGAAGTATTTTTCAAATATTTTTAGATCTGTTCTCTTCAGTTGTGTACTAATATATCCTATTAAACACAAAATGGTTTAAAAAACACTTTGGACAATTTTTTTGCACATAACATATTAATAAAAATATTTTAGCTTTGACTCCTCAAAACATAATGTATTACATTTGTGTGAGAGTTTGAACCACTGTGGAAAACAGTATAGAAGCTACTCAAAAAATTAAAAATAAAATTACCATAAGATCTCTTAATTCTACTACTGGGTATTTACCCAAAGAATATGAAAACACTAATTTGAAGAGGTATATGCATCCCCTATGTTTTTTGCAGCATTATTTATAATATCTAAGATATTATAAACAGCCCAAGTGTCCATTGATACATGAATGGATAAAGAACAGGTGATATATATATAATGGAATATCACTCAGCCGTAAAAGATAATGAGATCTTGACACTTACAACAACATAGTTCAACCTAAAAAAACAGACTATCAAATATGGAGAACATACTGATAGTTACCAGAGGGAAGGTGGCTGGAGGGGATGGGTGAAATAGGTGAGTACACTTATGATGAGAGAAGAGTACACTTATGATTCTTAGGGTCCGTGATCAAAGGAATGAGACTGATATAAAGCGAAAATCAAACAAAGCTTTATTTCACGCCAAGCATCAAACTGACTGGTCAGGGCTATCTCTTACGAAAAGACGACGACGATGATTCCGACAAGGTCACACCCAAGAAGGCCGCTCCGGACGAGGCTGCTCCGCAGATGAGGCTGCTCCCCGGTTGGAGCCGCTCCCAAGAAGAGGCCACTCCCAAGAAGGTCACTGCTGGTGAGGTCGCTCCCCAGACAGGGCCGCTCCCAAGAAGAGGCGATGATGACAGCGACGATGACAGGGAGGACAACACCGATAACACAGATTCTGCTCCCCATGAATCCACTCTGACAAGGCTGCTCTGGTGAGGCTGCTCCCCAGACAAGGCTACTCCAGCGAGGCCGCTCTGGAGGAAGCCTCTTCCCTGACGATACTGCTTCCGCAGGGCCGCTCACCGAGGAGGCCTCTTCCCAGATGAAGCCGCTCCCCAGAATGACACAGCTCCGGTGAGGCAGCGGTTCAGGGTTTCCGGCGAGGTTGCTGCCATCTAGGCCGTTCCCCGCGGCGCCACTGCCGAGGGTCGCAGTGTGTGGGTGGGGCCACTGGTGTCTTGGTGCCACAGGCATCCTCACAGACCTCCCCACTAGCTCCTCTGGCAGCAGTGTGGCTGGATTTAATATTGCTGGGGTTCGGAAGGTCAGTTTTGGTTCATTGAGGAGAAGGGCCTGATACCCCGTTACTCAGGCGTTCGTCATTCATTGGTGTGGTGGAGTCTGGAGAAGGCCCTCAATAATGTGTGTGGTGGTTACTATAAGATTTTGACCCAAAGTCAATTTACTCGCATCCTTGACCAGGAGGGCTGTTGCAGCAATTATGCAGGGGCAAGGGGGGAGCCCAGCTGCTACTGGATCTAGTTTCTTGCTAAGATAGTCCACTGGCCTTCACCAAGGCCCCAGAGTCTGAGTTAAAACTCCTTTGGCTACCCCTTTTTCATCCACATACAATTAGAAGGGCTTGGTAACATCTGGGATGGCCAACGCTGGTGCACTCAGCAAGGCTGTTTGTAATTCCTGAAATGCTCCTTCTGCCTCAGCTGTCCACTCTATCATAGTGAACCCTCCTTTTGTCAGTTCATAGAGAGGTCAGGCAAGCTCCGCAAACCGCGGTAACCACAGCCTACAGTAGCCCACCGTCCCAAGAAACTCCCTTACTTGTCGGGACGTGGTGGGGCGACGGGTATCGGGTGATCACCTGTTTCCTGGACTCAGACAGTGAACGCACTCCCTCGTGGAGATCAAAGCCTAGATATGTGGCACGGCTCTGATAGAGCTGTGCTTTCTTTGCTGACACCCGATACCTTTTTTCCTGCAGAGTCTGTAAGAGAGCTCTCATCCCCTGCAAACATGACTCATAGTCCTCAGTGGCTACTAGCAAGTCATCAACGTACTGTAACAGAGTGACCCAGGTTGGAGGTTCTGTACTCACGCAAATCCTCATGTAGGGCCTTGTCAAAAATGGTGGGTGAATTCTTGAATCCTTGGGGAAGTCTTGTCCAGGTGAGCTGGCCTTGAAACCCTTCTTGTGGGTCAGACCACTCAAAAGCAAAAAAGGGGCTGAGATTCCCTTGCTAAAAGTATACAGAAAAATGCATCCTCTTGTGCATCCATTGTTAAACACCTTTTCTGCTATTCCCACTAACTCAGTCAGATTTTTCCCTTCAAATCCTTCAATTTTTCTGAAGTTTCCTATATCTGGAGCTGACTGACTGGCAAAGCAGGATTCATTGCCCTCTGATTTTTGGGTGCCTCAGGATCAATCGGGCTATACATTTTATAGGCTTCAATTAGCCTTTCTAGGAAAGCTCCTGGAGACTCATTCTTACCTTGAGTCACCGTACTAATTCTGGTTTAGTCTGAGAGCAACTTTTACTCCTGGAAATTCAGTTCCAGGATTTCAACATATCAAAGACCTGTATTTGTTCTGAAATTCTCCCATATGAATTTCCTTTAAGGGGGAAATCATTTTACGAGAGAATTAAAACAATTATAAATGACAAAAAAACTCAGAATAGATATGGTTAAATATCAAACGATGACCCTTATCAACATTTATTAACATTAAAACTTTAGGAAATGTATAGAACCTCTGGAGTAGTTACAGCATTCACCCAAATGTAACCCAAGGTTTATCATTGATTTAGCAGTACTTCCTAAGTAACTTTGCATATCAGGGAAAAGCTTTAGGAGTCAAAGAGATCTCATTTACAATTCTGGGTGGACAAAGAAAACCATTTACATTTTCTTAGAAACATCTCAATCTCTAGTGAAGACTAAATATTAACCAACTGTGAACTGTTGCAACAGCAGTTATGCACAAAACATGTTTACCAACAGATGTTAAAAGCACAAACCTAGTTCCAGCAACCAGCGCCCTAGCACTTCATCCCATTTGTCATCCAAGCAAAACTTTAAAGCTTCAGGTTACCAAAGACTCTGAAAGCTACTTTAACAATTACCCATTAAAACTCTGAGACAGACAGTTAACCATCAGCCCAGCCATCCCTCCGCCAACAGACCTCATGTTCCACCTGGGCCCATTCCACTTCAGACGCCATGCTTTCCCTGCCAGCAAGGGGGAGGGGCTAGGCAGTCCACATCAGGCCAGAGAAGGCAAGGAATTCCCCGAAACAAAGGGAGTTTTGGCAGCTGCTTGGGAATATTCATTAAAGTCTCTGTCTCGAGGTCGGTTCATCCCACAGTGCCAGTTCTGCTTACCAAAAGCGGCCCACTAGGCACTCCTATTCCGCACCTGGCTCTAATGAGCATCAACATTGGGCACCTTAACCCGGCATTAGACCAACCCCAGTTGGCTCCAGTTATAGCCCTTAACACATGAAATGAGTGAGGGAGAAGCCCCATGTCTATTAGGAAGAACGGAGAGATGAAAGTCAGAGCCCCCTTATTCTGTTTGCCCCATTCCTTCAAAAACAAACAGCACAGCAGACAACGAGGAGACAAGACAAAGACAACCGCAGGCCCAGCAGTTCTTACCCAGAACCTGCCACTGGTGGGGGCTTTCTTTATCCCCCAACCACTAGGGGGACTCGAACCCCTCAACTATCTAGGGGGAGGCAGGGGACTCATACGCCCTGAGCGCCTAGGGGGACTCAACCCCCCCGACCGCCCAGGGGGACTCAAACCCCCCGACCACCCAGGGGGACTTGAACCCCCCCGACTGCCCAGGGGGACTCGAACCCCCCAGCTGCCCAGGGGGACTCGAACACCCTGAGCACGTAGGGGAACTCAAACCCCCCAGCCGCCCAGGGGGACTCGAATCCCCTGTCGATCTATCAGTAGAGGGATGGGGCGTCCCCGCATCCACTCCAGCCTTGGGGAGCATGGCTGCATCCAGCTTCTCCCCGGTGGGCTATACCCTGGAGCTCCAACCAGACAGACAGATAGGATCCCAATACCCAAGATCCCAATACCCAAGATCCCAATACCTCCGGAGGCTTTTCCTAAAAATTCCGATGCTGGCTCAGTTCTCATTGTTTGATCCCGGATGAGCCCCCAGTGTTAGGGTCCATGATCAAAGGAACGAGACTGATATAAAGCGAAAATCAAACAAAGCTTTATTTCACGCCAAGCATCAAACTGACCTGTCAGGGCTATCTCTTACGAAAAGACGACGATGATGATTCCGACAAGGTCACTCCCATGAAGGCCTCTCCAGACGAGGCTGCTCCGCAGATGAGGCTGCTCCCCGGTTGGAGCCGCTCCCAAGAAGAGGCCACTCCCAAGAAGGCCACTGCTGGTGAGGTCGCTCCCCAGACAGGGCCGCTCCCAAGAAGAGGCGATGATGACAGCGACGATGACAGGGAGGACAACACCGATAACACAGATTCTGCTCCCCATGACGCCACTCTGACAAGGCTGCTCTGGCGAGGCTGCTCCCCAGACAAGGCTACTCCGGCGAGGCCGCTCTCGAGGAAGCCTCTTCCCTGACAATACCGCTTCCGCAGGGCTGCTCACCGAGGAGGCCTCTTCCCAGACGAAGCCGCTCCCCGGAATGACACAGCTCCGGCGAGGCAGAGGCTCAGGGTTTCCAGCAAGGTTGCTGCCATCTAGGCCGTTCCCCGCGGCACTGCTGCCGAGGGTCGCAGTGTGTGGGTGGGGCCGCTGGCGTCGGGTCCACTGGCATCTTGGTGCCACAGGCATCTCCGGCCGCAGGTGTCGGGGTGCTGGTGGTGCAGGACTGCTGGCGGTAGGACCGCTGGCGGCGTGGGACCGCTGGTGTCTCGACCACTGGCGGCTGGGCTGCTGGCGGCTGGGGCCGCTGGCGGTGCAGGGCCACAGGCGTTGGGACCACAGGCGTCTGGACCGCTGGCATCTGGGCCGCTAGTGGCTCAGGGCCACTAGCAGTGCGGGACCGCAGGCGGCGCAGGACCGCCGTCGTCAGGACCGCCGGTGGCTCGGGGCTGCAGGACTGCTGGCGGCTTGGGAACGCTGGCGTCAGGACCGCTGGCAGCTCAGGCCGCCAGCGGCACGGGACCGCTGGTGGCAAAGGGCTTCTGGCAGCCAAACTGCTGGCGTCTGGACCGCCGGTGGCTTGGGACCACTGGTGGCTCGGGGCCACAGGTGTCAGGACCACTGGTGGGGGCCGTAGGTGGCTTGGGGCCACAGGCGGTGCGGGACCGCCGGCGTCAGGACCACTGGTGGCTCAGGGCCGCTGGCAGCTGGTGGCTCAGGGCTGCTGGCAGTTCGGGGCTGCTGGCAGCGCTTATAGCTCTTACAAGAGCTGTTACAGCTCTTCTATGCTGCTCCCGCCAACTCTTCTTCTTCTGCTGCTCCCGCCGACTCTTCTGCTGCTGCTGCTCCTGCCGACTCTTCTGCTGCTGCTTCTTCTTCTTCCTTCTTTTTCCTCTGACAGCTCTCCTTCTTCTTCTGACAGCTCTCCTCTCCTCTTCTTGCCAGCCTCACAGACCAACCTTTATGGGGGTGGTTGAGCCCCGCCCCTACACAGGCAGCCAATTGAATCCCAATTCACCCCAGTGGAAATACGTTCGCCCCATCGATTGGACATCTCCACGGGGCCTCCCCCACCCCTACATCCGGGGTCCACAAGCCAGTTCCTCTGGGAGGGGCAGGCCCTTACAATGATGAGCACAGTCATCACTATATTGTGATATAATCACACCCATGGATCATGATGGATCACAGGACGTTGGGATCATGACCACCCAGGTGCCCCTGGGTATTTTTTATATTCCATAAAAATATTAAGATGAGTTCATCAACACATAGCATACAAAAAACATGTTTGTTTTTGTCAATTTTTTTGTTTGTTATTTTGTATATTTTCTGATATAATACCAGAAGTGGAATTATTAATATTCAACTTTGATAAAATTCTTTAGTCAGGGAGTGCCTGAGTGGCTCAGTGGGTTAAGCTTCTGGCTTCAGCTCAGGTCATGATCCCAGGGTTCTTGGATAAATCCCCACATCAGGCTCTCTGCTCAGCGGGGAGCCTGCTTCCCCCTCTCTCTCTACCGGCCTCTCTGCCTACTTGTGATCTCTCTTTCTGTCAAATAAATGAATAAATAATCTTTAAAAAAATTTTTTTTAGTTAGGATTTAAGAATGTAATGTCCTAGCAAGGAACTTAGACCATATCTAAGTTCTTAGACCATATGACCAATCATATTCCCAATATGGTTCCTTAAAATGTATCACTATTATAGCTCTCCAGAAAATATTTTTTGCAATTTTAAGGAAGGATCTAATTTAATATCTTGGCTGCAAAGGTCAGGTTTTGAGACTTCCACTTGATCCTTACTACAGTAGGGACTCTTACTTAAAATGTACAGGGAGTTCTTGCAAAAATATCCCAAATAAAGTTAAGGTTAAATTATTGCACCTTGCACTATTGACCATTAAAAGTCATAGCACTATGTGGGCTTCTATGGGTTTTGAAAAGCATATACTGCATATGGGAATATTCTTTCCATTAATTTGTCAGATGCATTGGAAACTTGACAGTTTTGAGTGAGACTCCAATAAAGTCTTCAAGTTAATCCAGTTAGGTCTAACCTGTGGTGCAAGATGACATTCAATGTTACAATTAATATCCATGTTTAATAAGGATTTTTTGTGTAACCTCTGGCAAAACCCAATTAGAGAATAATAACACAGAACTTCTAGGTTCTAGAAAAGGGCCAAGATATCTTCAAGATGAAATAGCTCACTATTTGAAAACCATTTCCTGGCATGCTAATGAACAGTAATTGAGACTAAAATCAAGCAGCTAACTGACCTCAGCTACCCATCATGAAATGGGTATCCTGCAATCCACCAAGGAATCATTTGGGGCAGAAACATCAACAATCCATTGTATGATGAAAATTGTGCTATCAGATTTTGACGCAGCACTTACAGAGGGCCCAGAAAATTACATGAACAATTGGCTCAGAGATTTATTACATGCACTGTAGTGGTCTCTCTTCCATAACATAAACCTATTGCCCCATGGGGATAATGTGGGAGGCCATGATAAGGCTTGAGACGAGAACCAAACCAGGCCCTGACTTGTGCCTCCTTTAAAGGCTGAATAGCTGAACAAAAGGCTTAGGTCGATAAAGTCGAGTAGCACTGAGAAAGGGTCTGTGTTATGTGTTGCGCGCTCGCCTACATGACTTCCCACACATTTGCTAGTCAGATAGAGACGATTTGCCTGATGTTAGAAATTCTTGGCTGGTCCTTGCTGTCCTTGCACGGGCTATAGACTACACCACTGTAAGACTGTGCTGTGCTTACATAAACTATATCTTGAGTGGCCTTGAAGTCAGTACATCTGGCGCTAGAGGGTCTGCTATTGGTGCTTGGGAAATAGATAATGGGAAAGCTTGAAGGATTTTCTGTGCATGTTGCAAACTCTTTAGTAATCAGCTAAAAATAGATACTTTCTTATGATTGTTCCTGTTAGCTATATAATGCCTTGCTGCCTTGAATAAAATTGGCACTATTGGACATCCTCCTTGGTGCTCCTCCTGTCCCCATCTCTTTGTCTCTTAATTTCTTTTCAGCATCCTCTTACCCTTTCGACCCTGGTCGATTTGTCACACCAGCCGCGACAGGATAAACTCAGACCTGATATACAGTAAGGAGATGTGGCCTAATCAAAGATATATGTGGGTGTCTGGGTAGGACACATGCCTAGCTTGCCAGGATCTAGAGAAACAAAAAAGTAAAAGATCATAAGAAAGAAATTCTGGTGAAGAAACATGTAGATGGACCTAGTAAAGAGGATCCAATGTAGAAGGGAACTCAAAAATATGTCAGATAGATAATGTATCCAGTGAATGCTAACCAGCCTCTATGCCCAGCTATATCACTTGTGAAATAAGACTCATTAATGAAGGGTCAATATTTGTAGAGATGAAGACTATACATGCAGCCAACAGCATGTGCTTTCTCTCACAATGCTGACCTACCTACTGGTGTATTGAGTGTTCCATTAGTAGTGAGCTCTGAAGGAGAAGAACTAGCCATCTGGGAGCAAGTTGGTTACATTAGATCCCTTCCAGTCAGGCATGGGCAGTAATTTTCCTTATTGGGTATCTGGGTTGGGCACATGCCGGGCAACCTATGCCTCACTCCAAAAATAAATTCCCTTTCCTATTCCAAGTGTTTCTGCAGTCACTATTATTCAAGGACTTAAAAAATGATTAAAAACTTTGAGGGAATCCCACATAATTCAGATGCAGACCAAAGGAGACATTGTACAGGCCAGTGTGTGCAAGAATGGACACAGGTCTAAATAATTCACTTCTTCTATCACATATCAAAATACCAGCAAATATCAGGATGAGGCTGGCATTCAAATAAGGCATCAAGTTGGGAACTGATCCATGGATGTTATGTATTCATTGAGGCAATATTCAGTATATAATACTATGTTCTCTTTGTAGAGAAGGCATGACCTGGAAACCAAAAGATTAAATTAAAATTAGCTTCTTTAACTATCATTTTTAGTAACTCACTCATAGAAATTATATTCTGCTTCTCTGAAAATTGAGCTCTGCTGGTAAGGGGTTCTGGTTCCCAACAGAGCAACATTGTCATCACAGAACACAAATCTAAACCTGAGGTTTTGAATTTTTGAATAACTCTTTAGATTAATGAGGCAAGAAAGGAGTTTTATCCTGGTGGAAAGTGGAAAGTATTGGATCATGATTATGAGGAGGTAGAGCTGTTGCCACATAATATGGACAGGAAAGAATATGTCTGAAACTTGAAGAATTCACTGGGAAGCTTTTGGTACTTTCATAGGTTGACAAAGACAAGGTAATCAAAGCTCAGCCTCCTCAAGAATGAAGACATGTATTTTCTATATACATCTATCTATCTATCTATCTATCTATCTATAGTATGTATTTTCTAATTTTCTATTTATTGAAAGGATAAATAATATTTAGAGCATCATGAAATGAATAGATATAGATATAAAGAAGAACATTTTGGGTTAGCTCAGATAACAGGTGATACCTAGAAGGAAGGAAATTCATCAATGTTATAGGATTTTGATTTAATGGGACTCTCACACACACAGTTTGTTGGTGGGTAGTCTTCCTAAAGACCATGTCCATAGTTGATGTGTAAACTATTCTGATACTCTCATTCAGATTCTCATTATTTTCCATTCCCACATGCTTTGGTGAATTTAGCACAATGTTATCATGTTAAATTCCAAAAGTACCACTTGGACTGTATTAGAAACACTAAGTGGTAGATTCTCTGCTCTTCTTGCTTAATTTTCATTTATTCAACAATTCAAAGTCCATATATATATGCATTTTGAATATATATGTATATATATACATATATATGCTGTGTTCTCATCTTTATTTATATAATTTTTTTGCCTCTACTTCCAAACCTGTATACAACAATTTTTTTTTAATTTTTTAAATTTTTTAATTTTTTTTTAAGATTTTATTCATTCACTTGACAGAGTTCACAAATAGGCAGAGAGGCAGGCAGAGAGAGAGGGAGAAGCAGACTCCCCACTGAGCAGAGAGCCCTATGCAGGGCTCAATCCCAGGACCCTGGGACCATGACCTAAGCCGAAGGCAGACTCCTAACAACTAAGCCACCCAGGTTCCCCTACAACAAAATCTTAATGAAGATTTATCTGAACTGTTATTCTATAAGGTTTCTTTTGTGATGACTCTAAATTGGAGGTGATCCATTCTGGGTTTTCCTCTGTCACCATTAACTGTTCATATAGCCCTCATCACAGACTTCAGACTTGTTGTTTATGCTACAGTATATTAATTGTCCATTAAAGTCTTCTTTTTAATTTATATTAATTTTAATTTCCTTATGTTATGCCAATTTTAGGAGTCCAAGTTAACCATAATGTATCATGTATTATAGATATAAATGTTTCTTCTCTCATGCAACCTGACTTCTAGATGATAAGTTATTTGAAAGCAAGGTATTTATATGATTTTTATTTTAATCTTTTGTTGCAATAAAGAATCTTCAAAATCTTACATACACTGGCCAAATCATTGCAGAATAAACAAGCCCTTAATGTTCACAATGAGCTTTCTGTGGAAAAGTGGTATTAAAGTATATTTCCATTGCTTGACATAGTATATTAACACTATGCTAAAATATTTCTTATTACATTTATTCAAGGCTAATTAAGTATTTTAGTGGTAGGAATATAATAGAGAAATTTGTTATTTTTTGTCATTATACTCTCCTATTATATGAGAATTTAATTTGCTTATAAAAAGTAAATAAAAATAATAATCAAAAAAGAAGGCATTAATTTATTCTTGACAGTTGTTTGACTATGAAAAAAAAAACAGATTTTTGTGAACCATCAAAGATATAACATGAATTCTTATATAGCAATATGAAAGTGTTGAAATTCATTAGTACTCAATTTGGAATAATAATTAATTCAAGTCTATTTGTTGCAATATAAATACAATTGTTCAGAGAGAATTTGCATACAACTTCGATATTCTTCAAATGTCATAAAATGTTCTTTTGAACATGATTAATCAAATTTGAAAGGCAATCAATGTCACTTATGTTAATGTGGTGTTAATGACATTAAGTGGAAAATAACCTTTTACTTAAAAATAAAACAGCGAAGCCCAACTAAAAAGCAAATAAATGCTGGATGATATGAAAGTTGGAATATTGAAAAAGAACAACACAACATTTTGTGAGTTTGTTGAGATGCACATAACCTGAAAACTTTAAGCCATGTATAACTCTGTGTGTGTGTCTGTAAATTATACCATTAGAAATAATTATTGAATTCTTAACATGCCTTCCAAGTATGAGATTATAATTTTATAAAACCTTTTCTCAGATAAGCATGATAAATTTGAAAAAAGTATATTGAATTGTTTCTTTTTTTTAAAAGATTTTATTTATTTATTTGACAGACAGAGATCACAAGTAGGCAGAGAGACAGGCAAAGAGAGAGGGGAATCCAGGGTCCCTGCTGAGCAGATGATTGATCCCAGGACCCTGAAATCATGACCTAAGCCAAAGGCAGAGGCTTTAACCCACTGAGCCACCCAAGCGCCCCTATTAAATTGTTTCTTATCTTCTGCAATATTAATAATAAATTTACAGAGCAACACAGAAATTTATTAGTGGTCACTTATAAACTATGGATGACCACATACAGTACTGACCAACAAAAACTGGAGCTGGGTATTAGGCCAGATATAAAAGGGTTTTACAGGTACATTCAAATCAAGTATTTCAACAGCAATTCCAGAGAGGATAATTAAGGGCAGATGGTAATTATGCACATTTACTCAGCACTCAGAAATAGAAAACATTGAAGTAGCAAAATTAGTGAGATGATAGTGTACTCAATGTGACACTGGCAGAGTTTAAGGAGGATGTTGCAAAACACCCAAGAGGAAAAGGAGAATAAACAACTAGATATGTGTATCTGGAGTTTAGTAAAGATGTTTGAAATGGCCATCAGTATCTAAATGGCAATTGAAGCAAGAAAAGACAATCAAAATCAGACAGAATAATCACAGTGAAAAGAGAAGAGTAGCTAAGTAAAAAAAAGGCATCAATATGTAAAGGAAGAAAAGGGGAGAAAAACCATCCATAAAGGATTTTGAGAAGGGTTAGTCAGAGAAATAGAGAAAAAAAAATCAGAAGGTTGGAATATCACAAAGGAAAAAGTTCTACATTTTTCCAACACTGCTTAGAGGAAAAGATATATGAAAAGTGATAAACTATGTAGTGGACATAGGAATAGAAAGACATTGGTGGTCTTGGCAAGAAGAATTTTAGTGAAGTAGAGAGATGCAGAAGTTTCCATGCATTGAAACAAAGCCATGTTCAACGTATCTCAAGCCCAAAACACATAAAACCACACCAAGGCACATCAAATTAAAATTTCTTAAAACAGCTATAAAAAGAAAATCATAAAACCAGTCAGAACAAGAAAGACATATTTATAGGAAAAAGACAAAGATGACAAGCAGATTTTTCCCATGAACAATGGAAGAGAGAAAACAGTACAGCAACATGTTTAAAGTATTGGGGGGAAATAAAAGAGGGGCATCTGGGTGGCTCAGTTGTTAAACAACTGCCTTCAGCTCAGGTCATGAAGCCAGAGTCCTAGGATTGAGTCCCACATCAGACTCCCCTGTTCTGTGGGGATCCTGCTTCTCCCTGCCTCTACTCCTCCTCTTGCTTGTGCACTCTTTCTCTATTTGTCAAATAAGTAAATAAAATCTTTGTAAAAACAATACATTTGAAAAGTATTGAAAGAAAAAACCTGATAATCTAAAATTTATACTCTTTGTAATATTTTCCAAAAATTAAAATGAAATGCAGACATTTTGAGATCCATAAAAAATTAATCAAAAGGATGGCCTCACTACAAAAAATAATGTTAAGAATAACTTGTTAGACAGAAGGAAATATGGATCAACAAAAGGAATAGAGAACCCTCGAAATGGCAGGGTTTTTTTTTTATGCTTCAGCCATTATATTCCTAGGTATTTACTCAAGAAAAGGAATGTGTATACCCATGGCAAGACTTATGCAACAGTGTTCTACCTAACACCTTCCTCTGTAATACTCCCAAATTATAAAGTTCCCAATGTCCATCAACAGGCAAGTGTATAGGCAACCTGTTGCATACAACACTACTCAGCAATACAAAGGAATGAACTAGTGGTACATGCATCAACATAAATGAATCTCAAAATGATTATCCTGAGTAGAACAAACCAGATGTTAAAGAGTATAAACTATAAAATTTTATTTTTATTAGGTCCCAAAAAAGCAAACCAACCTATAGTACAGAAAACAAATTAGTAGTTGCATCCAAGGATTAGTAGTTCCTCCCAAATCCTATGAAAAATCATTTAAAAATTAGCAGGTGAAACACATATGCACCAGTAGATAACAAAGATAGTTGTCTAATTAAAAGATGACTTATAATTTTCAGCAGTGTAAAGTTTTGAAGTTCAAACCCAAAGGAAAGGAAAGAGACTGCCATAGGAAAAGTTGTCTTTTATAAAATGGACGATTAGATGCAACACCTCCCCAAATATGACTAAAACTAATATGTGTCTGTAATATGTACTTTATAGAATGATTATATCATGTACAAATATAGGTATTGAAAGACTGAGTGTGATATTACCGTGATTTTATTTTAACCAAAATTTTACTTTTTTCAGGATTAGGATTTTTAATTCACTTCTGTTCCCTGTCTATGATGATTATCCAAAAGGACCTTAAAATGACATTTCTTTTGTATTTGTTTCCATTGCACACTGAAAACAGCATATATAGCAAATGGGGAAAATCGTGTCCTTCTTTTATTTATTTATGTTTTTTAAAATTTATTTTCAGTGTTCCAAAATTCATTGTTTATGCACAACAACCAGTGCTCCACACAATATGTGCCCTCCATAATACCCACCACCAGGCTCACCCAATCTCATACCCCTCACCCCTCCAAAACCCTCAGATTGTTTTTCAGAGTCCACAGTCTCTCATAGTTCATCTCCCCCTCCAATTTCCCCCAACTCCCTTCTCCTCTCCATCTCCCCATATCCTCTGTGTTATTTCCTATGCTCCACAAATAGGCGAAACCATATGATAATTGGCTCTCTCTACTTGACTTATTGCAATCAGCATAATTTCTTCCAGTCCCGTCCATGTTGATACAAAAGTTGGATATTCATCCTTTCTGAAAGAGGCATAATACTCCATAGTATATATGGACCACATCTTCCTTATCCACTCAACTCTATGGTCAAATAATATTTGACAAAACAGGAAAAAATATACAGTGGAAAAAAGTCTCTTCAATAAATGGTGCTGGGAAAATTGGAGAGCATAGGTGTAGAAGAATGAAACTCGACCATTTTCTTACACCACACACAAAGATAAACTCAAAATGGATAAAAGACCTCAACATGAGGCAGGTCCATCAGATTCCTAGAGGAGAACATAGGCAGTAACCTTTTTGACATCAGCCACAGCAACTTCTTTCAAGATATGTCTCCAAAGGCAAAGGAAATAAAAGCGAAAATACATTTTTTGGACTTCATCAAGATCAAAAGTTTCTGCACAGCAAGGGAAACAGTCAACAAAACAAAGAGGCAACCTATGGAATGGGAGAAGATATTTGCAAATGATAATACAAAGGGCTGATATCCAGGATCTATAAAGAACTCCTCAAACTCAACACACACAAAACAGATAATCATGTCAAAAATGGGCAGAAAACATGAACAGACACTTCTCCAATGAAGACATACAAATGACTATCAGACACATGAAAAAATGTTCATCATCACCAGCCATCAGGGAGATTCATAATCAAAACCACATTGAGATACCACTTTACACCAATTAGAATGGCCAAAATCAACAAGACAGTAAACAATGTGTGTTGGAGAGGATGTGGAGAAAGGGAAACCCTCTTACACTGTTGGTGGGAATGCAAGTTGGTGCAGCCACTTTGGAGAACAGTGTGGAGATTCCTTAAGAAATTAAAAATAGAGGTTCCCTATGACCCTGCAATTGCACTACTCACTCTCATAGGTTGCCTCTTTGTTTTGTTGACTGTTTCCCTTGCTGTGCAGAAACTTTTGATCTTGATGAAGTCCAAAAAATATATTTTCGCTTTTATTTCCTTTGCCTTTGGAGACATATCTTGAAAGAAGTTGCTGTGGCTGATGTATCTTTTCACTACAGATACAGATGTAGTGAAAAGAAGGGCCATCTGTACCCTAATGTTCATTGCAGCAAATCATGTCCTTCTAATTAAAAAGTTGTATTTGTTTCTCACTCTCACTCATATGGAATTTAAGAAACAAAACAGAAGATCATTGGGGGAAGGGGGGGAAATAAAACAATATGAAATCAGAGAGGAAGACAAACCATAAGAAACTCTTAATCATGGGGAAAAAAAACTGAGGGTTGCAGAGGGGAGGGGTAGGGGGATGAGGTAACTTGGTGATTGGCATTAAGGAGGGTAGGCAATATAAAGAGCACTGGGTATTATATGTAACTGATGAATCTCTGAACTCGACCTCTGAAACGAATTATACACTATATCTTATTGAATTTAAGTAAAATATGTTTATTTTAAAATGTACTTGTAAAAAGTATCGGTAAGTAATGTGAGAATGCAATTTTTAAAAATAGGTCTTACATAAAATGTGTGTTACATAAGATGTAGGATGATGATGTCTCTATTACTTAGCAGTAACGCACAAATAGTAGATAATCAAATAAACATTAATTTCTTTCCATACAATTTTAGAACATCTTAATGATGGACCATGTCTATTTTTAGATGTTTACCTGAATAGTGCAATGAAGTATAAACATTATACACTACTTTGTCATCTACAAATTATTTGCCATGAGTGACTAAGGGCAGGCCCTATGACTCAGAATCACAAAATTATGAAATTATGATCATTAATGAACTAACAATATGTCACAGTCCCCTTCATCCAGATACTTGACCATTTCCTGATTTTTTATGCACAAGAATAAATTGCATTGATAAAACAACTTTTAACGTCTTCCTCAGTCTCCAGTTTCCCTTACTTGCTATTTGGCAAAGAGGTATAATAACTATCTGGAGGTGAGACAAGTCCTGTTTTTTCCTTTTGTTTGTTTGTTTGTTTAAGATTTTATTTATTCAGGGGCGCCTTGGTGGCTCAGTGGGTTAATCCTCTGCCTTTGGCTCAGGTCATGATCTCAGGGTCTTGGGATCGAGCCCTGCATCAGGCTCTCTGCTCAGTGGGGAGCCCGCTTCCCCCGCTATCTCTGCCTGCCTCTCTGTCTACTTGTGATCTCTCTCTCTCTGTCAAATGCATAAATAAAATCTTTTTTAAAAAAAGATTTTATTTATGCATTTGACAGAGAGAGTGAGCAGCAAAGGGAGAGGGAGAAACAGGTCCTCCGCTGAGCAGGGAATGCAACGCATGGCTCTATCCCAGGACCCTGGGGTCAGGACCGAAGTGGAAGGCAGATGCTTAACCATCTGAGCCCCCAGGTGCCCACAGCCCTGTTTGTAATGGATTTACTGGTCTCTGTGGGGCTGGATCACATGACTCACAAGAATATATAAATTTGCCAACAGGTTACCATTCATTTTTCCACCCTGGGAAAGCAACAAAAAGGTGAAAGTGAGCATTAACATTCTGGTCTTACAAAGAAGCATGGGAGATGAAGTCTAAATTCTCCAATGACATGGCTAGTTTCAGTGTTAGCATGCACATATATGCACACATACACAAAAAGAAGACACACATACTATATATACATACTTTTTAAAGTGGGTGTGGAAATGAAATGTCAAGTTATCAAATTTCCTGCCAGACCCAACCAAACTCTGTATTAGAATTTCTTCTGAACTCATGTAATACACAATCTTCTTCATTAACATGTGGCCTGACACAATATGTTAAGAGTTCACTGAGTTCACTTTGGATTTAGGTGTATTTATCAAATTAAAGCAATTTTTTCAGATCTTACACAAAGTAAAAATTCTGATTTATAGCAAATCAGATTCTTTTTTTAATGCATTTTAGAGTACATACAGGGGACCCTTCTTGGAAACTCAAAATATCACCATGTAGATTAATGTCTACCAGCTTTATGAAATCTCCAGAAAAGTCTGGTATTATTGATTTTGGAATTCTGAAAGGAGGTTTAAGTTCATGAAACTTTTGAAAAAACTCTTTCAAATAAAGCATTTCACAATGACAAAACAATAAAAATTAGAATCTCAAAGTTATATAGAAAATTAACTTGTAAATTAGCTCCCTCTGACCCTCCCTGCTGCTTGTGCTCTCTCTCTCTCTCTCTCATTCTCTGCCTCTCTCTCTCAAATGAATAAAAAAAAAAAAAAACTTTAATAAAATTTTAAAAAACCTTTAGAAATGGAATAATGGAAACACAGTACTTCTGCTATCTCACTGTAAATCTTAATATTCAAAATACACAATGAATCATGAAACACTACATCAAAAACTAATGATGTACTGTATGGTGACTAACATAACACAATTAAAAAAATTCTTTAACATATTCAGTTTTAAGTCTTAAAAATCATTTTAATGAAATAAATTTACTAAACATGTTACTTTTGCTATTAAGAAGTAATCTACATGGATTTCTTAAAAGATTAATGATTTTTTCAGATGAAATTATCTCATATAAATATGCAAATATTTTTACATATATGTGACAAAGTTAAATGAATTATTATATTGCTACTCTTACTAATGAATTTGGAATAACAATATTTCAAAAGACAGGGAAAATATCAACATAGCATTAAGTCAATCTACCAATGTTTCCTTAAATTAGAAATGTTATGTTCTTTTTGTCTCACTCTCTTTCCTAAACCAATTCCAGAACTAAATGTACCAAGTTGTTAAATCAATAGTTTGAAAGAGCACATCTCCAGATAAATGCAAATGATGACAAGAGTAAATAAATCTGATTATGTCCTTGCTACAAAAGTTATCAGTGAGACCAGTAAGGCATACATGAATGCTTAATTGCTTTTGTGTATTTAAACAAAGATGTTTAACAAATTTAAGAAGATTGTAAAAGTCATTTGGTCTCTAACAGAGAGTAAAGCAAAGAGATTGTTTTTATATTTCCACCATCTTGGACAGCACTACAGAAGAAAAGTCCAATAATTTGAATGGGTACATATTTTGTCCAAAATAGTTACCTAGTACTGGGTTGCAGGAATAAAATAAAGAGCCAAGGAAAAATACTTTTTCTCTAGATTCTGAGAAAAATATTACTGTTTTTTTTAGGCCAAATAATAAGGAAAATGGCTACTTCAAATAGATATTGACAAATATATATTACAGTAAAATCAAGGGATTTTTTATAATAATGGTGTCAATTATAAGGAAGGAATAGTTTCCCTATTAAATATTAGTAAGAAAATGAATTGTGATGTTTTAGTTGAAGTAGAGATATTTTATAATATATAAATCTGTAAAACTATGTGTACACTAATCTATCAATTTTACTCTCTGAGCATTTATCTTAAAAAATAATCATGGCAGGGGCGCCTGGGTGGCTCAGTGGGTTAAAGCCTCTGTCTTCTGCTCAGGTCATGATCCCAGCCCTGGGAACAAGCCTCGCATTAGGCTCTCTGCTCAGCAGAGAGCCTGCTTCCTCCTCTCTCTGCCTGCCTCTCTTCCTACTTGTGATCTCTCTCTGCCCAATAAATAAATAAAATCTTTAAAAAAAAGAAAGAAAAGAATCATGGCTATGTACAAAACATTACCTAGAAGGATATAATTTTGAGTACCCCAAATGCCAAATATAGAACTAGTTAATTAATGTGATATATTTATATTATAAAATACTGTGTGGTTATTAAAAGGATGTAAGATCTATTAATTGAGATAGAAACATGTTAAGGATATACTGTCAATTGAAAAAATAATGCTATTTATTTCCATATTTTTGAGGTTACTGTTAAAAATTAAATAATTACTGGGGTTCCTGGGTGGCTCAGTCATTAAGCGCCTGCCTTAGGCTCAGGTCATGATCCCAGAGTCCTGGGATCCAGTACCTCATTGGTCTCCCTGCTCCACGGGAAACCTACTTCTCCCTCTCCCTCTCCCCCTACCTGTGAGAGACACTGGCTGTGTCTCTCACTCTGTCAAATAAATAAATAAAATCTTTTTAAAAAATGAAAAAAATTAAATAATTACAGAAGGCATATATTGAATTATTTCTTGGCAGAAAATTAACTGCCCTTTCTAGTTAGCTATCACTCCACCAGATCCTCAAGATTCATTTTAGATGCCTTGTTTATAGATCATAAATCCTTCCTCTTAGCTCAACCACACCTGATATATCCAGGTGGCCGTGACCACCCTGACCAGTCTGGAACAATTACATCTTTCTCAAAATGTCTTCTTAGAGTTTATTCTATAATTTTATCTGTAATGTATAAGCTTGTGAGATGTCAGAAGTAATATCTATTTTCTGGTCTGGAAAACAATGAAAGATTATCCGTAGGGAAAAAGATTGACAAAGCCAACATTCTGGGAATGCAAATCAAAGATCAGAGACTGAATAAAAGAACTTGAAGCATTCTGGTCTGTGAATCTAGCCCATGTCTGAGCCCTAGCTGCAGTCTTAAGTTTAATGCAATGAAAACCTTGTATCCATATGATACATTCCTCATTTCAGATTATGTTATCTTCAGTGAATTTATATCACATGTCAACAAACACTTTCTCTGCAAAAGTTCTGGACAGATATTCATCCAAATGTTAATAGTGGTTATTACCATGTAATAGAATAATAGGCATTTTTTTCTTTATATCTTGGTATTTGCAGATAAAACCTTTGGGACCTTTTACAACAGATATTTATCAGTGGTTATTTCCTGCAGGGGAAGAACCACCTGAAAGGAATGAGTTAAGGCTCTGATTTGGGGTTTGGGATGGGGAGACTTATTTAATGTATATACTTCTCATTTTTTAAAAATTGCATATGTCATAGTTACATAGTTTTCACTTCTTCCATTTCAAAATTAGAGCAAGTATACTTTGCCACAAATCATATAAGAAAATCATGAAGGCAGAAAGAGAAAGAGACAGAGAGAGAGTGAGAAACAAAGACAGAGGCAGAGAAATAAAGTAAGATTAAAAGGGCAATAGAGCAGATACTATTCAAATTCCCTTGTGAATCTGGAGAAGAAAATGAATTTGTTATTCTAAATAAGATGTGACCTTCTTTCATTGGGATGCTAAGGTATCTACATTGTACACAGGGGAAAGAATTTGTTTCAACTCCATGCAATTGTATTCTCAAAATAGTCATAAAAATACCTAGTTATAATTTTCGGCATTTACCAGAAACCAAATTAACCCTACAAAATGCTATTTCAATTCCATTTCTATGTCTTTGCCAATGGATTATGTGATTATTTATGGGGCTGCACAATGAAGCTTTCAGCTGCTACATGTTTTGAAAGTCCATTTTCAAGATTAAAAGGCTATAGAACTGAAATATATTTGTTCATGTGCCAAAAATAGCAGTGAATTTATAAACAGAAGGGTAACTTTATAGGTATATCAAAACAGAAAGTGTTGTTTCTGTGATTTCTGAATTAAATTCTGTTCACACATATAGAATGATCAAAATATTAAAACTATTACAATCTAAAGATAAGAATTTTGTGATGTAACCTAGGAACTAGCAGCAAATCCTAACACTGAAACAAAATAGAATTCTGTCTAGTGATTTTCTTGAGATTAAGAAGTATATTGAAAAACCTTGATATCCATTAATCTCTGATGAAAAACATACTTAATGAGATTTTTTTTTTCTTTAAAGTCATTTGCTTTGAGAAGTATGTATCATCTACTCTTCTTGACATGAATTCAATCTATTCAATTTTCTATAAATGCTTTCCTGGGTACAATATGACAGTAAGCCATAAAATGAAAAGGACTTTACTGTGAAAATCAGCATAAATCCATTTGTGTATTTTACAAACACTCTTCCTTTCTCCATGGCCATGAGAAGAGACTTTTTTATGGTAATGAACTTCTCTGTTCCAAAATAATGCATTGCTCCTGTGAGACAAAGCAATGAATGTATCCAATAAAATAGCAAGTATCAGCAACTATGTCAATAAGATAGCAAATGTGTGATGCTGATTAAGACAGTATCTCTCCATCTTAAAACTTAACTATTCAAAATCTGTAAAATACTTTCTAACTGGTAACACATATCCTTTCTTAATTTTCACTACTCTGAGTAATGAGAAAGTTTAGTGAACACTTTCATTCACCTGTATTTCTGTTACATATTCAAGAAGTAATTAAAAAATCCATATTTAAATCCAAAATATTGTAACTACATTTTCAAATAAGGAGTAATATATTTTAACATTTTTTATGAGTCATAGGAGACAGATTTTCATAACTCTTTTGACAAGTTTATTGAAATATAAATTTGTTTTCTCTTTGGAACAAGACACCTTGTTCCTGTCATTCCTGGAGTATTTATCTTCAAATTTATTAATTCCGACCATGAGTTTGTTTGATATAGATTAATATAATAGAAATATGTTGGAGTTTCACCATTGTGGATTCTACTGAAATAATGGACTTAGCAACAATCACTAATGTGCCTTCCATAAGCATTCATAATAGTGCCCATACCCTCTTTTCATTTTGTTATTAAGGATCACTGAATAGTATTTCATTCTAACACTTATTTATTTATTTATTTATTTATTTATTTTTAAGATTTTATTTATTCATTTGACAGACAGAGGTCACAAGCAGGCAGAGAGAGAGAGGAGGAAGCAGGCTCCCTGCCAAGCAGAGAGCCCGATGCGGGGCTTGATCCCAGGACCCTGAGACCATGACCCGAGCCAAAGGCAGAGGCTTAACCCACTGAGCCACCCAGGTGCCCCTCATTCTAACATTTAAAAAATACTAAATTATGGACACATAAAAACGTTGTTAATAAGATCTACCTACCCCATTATGATACTTCCTTTATATAATTTTATTTGATCTGATACTCATATTTCAAAATCAAATTTTGTTTTGATCAAATGTATTTTGTTACTTGGATTAAATATGAACTCAATAACAACTGTAATAATAACATAATTCAGAATAATTATTCAATAGGACATTCTAAAGCATCATGATAATTGCACATATTTTGAAGTTCATTTTATGTGCATTAATTTATTACAGATAAATATAAATGCATATTTAATACAAAATTTTAAATAATAACACACACACACACACACACATATATACATACATACATACATACATACATATGACAAAATCTGTGAAAAAAATTATCTGGAAATATGAGTCCAGAAGCAAAAGGAATTACCATCGAATAAATTACAATTCATGTGTATTTTTAAATGAATTACATGAAAATAAAATTCCTATGATATACAGATTCCATTTATTTCCTGAATATTCAGGATTAGATGTACAGTTACCCTCCATTCCAACTTTTATCTATCAGAAAAGACTGGAAATAAAGTGCATTTTAGACTCATTTATATTTAGTAATTACTTTCTAAAAAGTAGATGTACTCTTGAGATCTGGAAGATGGAGTCAAGCCCCAAGAGTATTCCCTAGAACTTCTGCCTGATTTGGTCTGGTAAGTAATACATGAAGTCATTCTGTAGCAAAATTCATTCCAGTGTCCATTCTCTATCTTCTCAGATGGGAAAGGCAGTTATGTCAGGAATGATTGCATTGGGCATACTCTAATGGAAGCCTTCATAGAGCAATTCTGTGTTATTTTGTGAGTCACTATTAGACGATCTAATCTAGAACTTTCTCTTTCCGACCTCCCTTAATATCGTGAACACCAACATGCCTGTTTTAATTCCTTTTCTATTTAAAATAATTGGAGTTGTTTTTGCTTCTGACATTGATATATGAATGATGCAGTATTTTGTACCAGAATTAAGATATGATGGCTGCTTATAATGGAACTTGATAGAAGAAGGAAAATGACAAATTATGGCTTAGTTTCTCAGCTCAAGGCAAATTCTGAGGACCAGATTTTTTTTTTATGACTATTCTACAAGATATCACATCCTGAAAATCTTACTGAAAAAAGACAAAATAAAAGGAAAAAACAGACAGTGAAGCCTGATGTATAGCGAGTACTGTAATACAATGTAAGTTAAATTCACAGGCATTCTGGAGGTACTAAGGAAAATTTCTCTTATTTATTAGAAAGACTGAGACTTACATAATTGTAGTAAAGACATTTTGATGAATTCAAATGAGTGTATGTATCTTGGATACAGAAGCTTCTGCTTTTCCCTATTAAAACTATTCCTATCTTGTTTGAAGACCTAGCAATTACTTTATCTTAGGTATTTTCCTTGCAAAAAAGCACACACTATACCTACCTATTTTTACCACATGTTTCTGTATTGAGCACTAGTTCAGAGCCACATCTCTAAACCCTAGCAAACATTTTTAAAGTCTGAAATAACAAGAAAATTTCTGGATTTTGCTAATAATAATAGCCTGAAGAATATGTGTGAGGTTCTGGAAGTGATAGATAAGAGGGAAAAGGATAAACAGATTAGACCAACATAGTTACTGGTATGGACATATTTGTTAATTTTTTGCGAAGTTCTATACATATTAAAAGTAGAATATTGAATCCCTATTATTGTTGGATAATCCCTATTACTGTTGAACCAGTTTTTCATTCTATACTGTCAGTTTTGGCTTCATGTATTTTTGGTCTTTATTGTCAGGTGCCATTGTTTATAATTTTAGTATTTTTCTAATGGATTAACACTTGATTATTTAAAAAGTCCCTCTTTATATCTTATAGCATTTTCTGTTTTAAAGCTTACTTTCTTGTAATACTATAGGCATTCCACTTTTTTTATAAATGCTATTTTCATAATATACCATTCTTCTTCTTTTGTTTTCAATTCTTTTTTATATTTGAATCTAAAATGTGCCTCCTATAATGTTTTTTAATCTTATCTAAAAATATTTGTCTTTCAGTTAGATTTTTAATCCACTCATGTTTAATGTCATAATGGGTATATTGGATTTATATATTTACTTCTTCTTTTATATATGTGTCATGCCTAGTTTCTCCTCTATTCCTCCTTTATTGTGTAATTTTTCACTAAGTATTTCCTAGAGTAACATTCTAATTTCTTTGATGATTTTTTCACTGTATTGTTTAAAGTATTTTCTTAGTGGTTGCTCTATGTTTACACATACATCTTATCAGAATCAGCATTGAACGTAAACAAACAAATTTAATTCCAGTGAAATTTTAAGATGTTATTTCTATACAGTCCTATTCCATCTTTCCCTTTTTATGCTATTATTGTTACACATATTAAGTTTATATATATCATAAACCCAATAATACATTGAGATATTTATTAGTTTATAATTTAAGTCTTTTTAAAAAGTTTAGAGAGGGAGAGCACGCATATATTTAGTTTGTTTAATTAATCCTATTATTTACCATTTATTTGTTTATTCATTTCACTTATAATAAACTATATATTATATATATACACACTATAAGTTATATCATGTATATTAAATACACTGTTTCTATTATTATTTTGAACAAATTGAGAATCTGATAGGACTTTTGTAGTTAAAAATCATAAAAGTCTTGTGGATCCATGTGAGACTGGCAACTTCCTAGATTTTTAATCATCTGACTTATCCATACTAGCCTCCAGCAATTTGTCAATTACAGCATAGGTATTTGTACCTGATTACTGATTTCTGCTCTGGTAGGTTGTAATTCTGAGTATCCACCTATCTGTTTCTCTCTTAAAAAAAAAAAAAAAAAACATTTATTTATTTATTTGAGAAAGAATGAGTGAGGCAGGGAGAGTCAGAGGGAAAGGGAGAGAGAAACTTTAGCAGTCTGAACTCAGCACAGAACCTGACACAAGGCTCTATCTCATGATCCTGAGATCACAACATGAGCGGAAAACAAGACTCAGACCCTTAACCAACTATACCACCCAGGCACCCTAACTCTCTGTTTCTATAATTTGGGGGGCAGTGGTTTGGTTTGTGACCTCAATTGCTTCATGAATCTAAGAAGTGTTGTTGATTTTAATTTGTTCAACTTTTTACTTGTTGTTAGGCCATATGGTGACTTCCAAGATCTTTACAAATGAAAATGGAAACCAGAAGTTCCTTCATTCTTTTATATTTTAACCAAATAACTCAGTCAAAAGTTTCAAACAAATAAATTTGAACTCTATAAGAAGGCTATATTGCATTTTTGAATGATGTATTTGTGGTAACATTTACAAGAATAAAAAAACACCTTAGAGAAAACACTAATTTCTTTATTCCAACTGAGTCTCAATCATATGAAAGAAATTAGAAATCAGTGAATGATAATTAATTCTCTTGTTTTGTGGCTCACTGTATATGACATATTTAAAGTGTATGTATAGTTTACTCCTTCTTGATAATAATTACAATCTAGAGAAATTATCATTGCAACATTTTTTGTGTAAATTAATTTATGTTTTTTTTTATTCCTCCCTTTATAAGTTGTTGCCTATAATGTAGCATGTGTCTCAACACTTGGCAGCTCATTTAGTAACATAGTTCCTTATACACCTATTAAACCTCTATAGGCAAGTGGTGAATATGTAGTTTTACCTCATTATTATTATTATTTTTAAAGATTTTATTTATTTGTCAGAGAGAGTGAGAAAGTGCACAAGTCAGAGGGAGAAGCAGAGTCCCTGCGAGCCCAATGCAGGACTCAATCCCAAGACCCTGGGATAATGACTTGAGCCAAAGACAGATAGATGCTTAACCAACTGAACCACCCAAGTGTCCCTTATCTTATTAATTTTAATGTATAATATGCGGTTTTGTACCAGATCTAAAGTTTACAAGACTACAAGTAGCTCCACCAACCCCATTAACTTGCATATTCAAAACCAAAATGTTTAAGAATAGTGAAAGAAAAGAATTTACAAAGTACAAAAATATAAGTTCTCGATAAACAATTCTTAATAAAGAAAATTTTGTCTTGTCAAAGCAACTCAAGTTTTAAAAATTTTGTCAGTCAAAGATACACTGAAACTTGTGATGGTCAAGATGAAATTTAAAAGACTAAATTTCAGGGTCCCTGGGTGGCTCAGTAGGTTAGGCTTCTGCCTTTGATTCAGGTTATGATCTTGTGATCCTGGGATTGAGCCCTGTGTTGGGCTCCCTGCTCTGTGGGGAGTCTGCTTCTCCCTCTCCCTCTACCCCTTCCTTCACCACCACTCGTTCTCTCTCTCTTTCTCAAATAAATAAAAGCTTTAAAGAAAGAAGAAAAGACTAAATTTACCCTTAAACAAATTGAAACTTAAACACAATGTGTGAAACAATAAGTTTCAAAAACTATGTATTTGGATCACCCATAGTGCATGACAGTAATCCACAAAAGAAGGTAAACCATCAAGGTGATCCCAGTGAGCTCTCTAACTCACTTCTGATAGATCACTTCTAAACCAAAGAACATAACAAGGAACCATATCATTTTCTAATTGCTAAAAGCCAGTGATATAGTGAAAATCTTAAAAGCAGCAAGAAAAAAGACACATTATATACAAAAGAGCAAAGATAAGAATGGTATCAGTCTTGTCAGAAGCAATAAAAGCCAAAACACAGTGGAGAGATATATTAAATGATTAAATAAGAAAATCTTTTTATATAGGAATATATATCCAAGAAAATTGTTTTCAAAAAGAAAGGCAAGCTTTTCCATCCTGTTCATAATGGAGAGCATTGCAAAAATTATCATTCCTACATAATAATGAGAAAAGTGCAGGTAAATTTCAAAATCTTAGCTTTTTGGTGACCATCAAAGAGCTGAAATTGCCTAGCATCAACTAAAAAGCAATAATATTCCACCACTGGCAAAGGGCATGAGTGTGGAGTTGGAGCTCTCTCTGTTAGATATAGAGACCCCTGGAAGTTGAAAACAGGGCATGAGCACTAGGAAAAGTTTCTGACACCTAGCTGCCACTCTAAGCATAGGTAAGAGAAGTTCACCACAAGAAGCCTATGGAACTTAGTGCACTGAAGGTGGCAATTGCAACAATGGTACCCAAACTCAGATCATCTTGTAATTAGACTGGCACAAGCTCCTGCACTAAAAGCCATACAGGAGAGGAGCTATAAGTATTGTTCATCTCATTCTCTACTATCCTATGCTCAGTGTATGAAGTCAAAATTATGTGATACACCTAAAATAAAAATTAAAACAAAAAACCATTATTGAACAATAAAGGAATCAAGAGATTCAGAGCCGATTCAGTGTAGGAATAATCGCAGAAGTCAAACTTTCACTATTTGCAGATGACATGATACTCTATGTAGAAAACCTGAAAGATTCCACCAAAAAATTACTAGAACTCATACATGAATTGAGCAAAGTTGTAGTATATAAAATCAATGTGCAGAAATAAGTTGCATTCCTATGTACCAATAATGAAGCTGCAGAAAAAGAAATCAAGGAATTGATCCCATCCACAATTACACCAAAAACAGTAAGATACTAGGAATAAATCTAACTAAAGAAGTAAAAGATCTATACTCTGAAAACTATAGAAAACTTATGAAAGTGATTGAAGAGGACACAAAGAAATGGAAAAGCATTCCATGCTCATGGATTGGAAGAATAAACATTGTTAAAATACCTATACTACCCAAAGCATCTAACATTTAATGCAATCCACATCAAAATATCACCAGCATTTTTCACAGAGCTTGAACAAACAATCCTAAAATTTGTATAGAGCCACAAAGGACCTCAAATAGCCAGAACAATTCTGAAAAAGAAAAAACAAAACTGGAGACATCACAATTCTGGATTTCAAGCTGTATTACAAAATTTTAGTCATCACGATGGTATAGTACTAGCACAAAAACAGACACATAGATCAATGGAATAGACTAGAAAACCAGAAATGGACCCACAACTATATGGCCAACTAACTTTTAACAAAGCAGGAAAGAATATCCAAGGGAAAAAAAGACAGTCACTTCAATAAATTGTGCTAGGAAAACTGGATAGCAACACACAGAATGAGACTAGACCACTTTCTTACACAATACAAAAAAAAAAAAAAACCAAACTCAAAATAGATTAAAGACCTTAATGTGAGACAGGAAACCATCAAAATCCTAGAGGAGAATGCAAACAGAAACCTCTTTGACCTTGGCCATAGCAATTTCTTACTAGACACATTATCACAGGTAAGACAAACAGTAAAAATGAACTATTGGGACTTCATCAAGATAAAAAAGCTTCTACACAATGAAGGAAACAATCAACAAAACTAAAAGGCAGCCCGTGGAATGGAAGAAGATGTTCGCAAAAGACATATCTGATAAAGGGTGAATATCCAAAATCTACAAAGAACTTACCAAACTCAACACCCAAAAAAGAAATAACCCAGTTAAGATACAGGCAGAAGGCATGAACAGACACTTCTCCAAAGAAAACATACAAATAGTAACAAAAGAAGACATATAAATAGTAACATGAGAAGAGGCTCAACATCACTCATCATCAGGGAAATACAAATCAAAATCATGATAAGATACCATCTTACATCTGTCAGGATAGCTAAAATTAACAATAGAAGAAAAAACAGTTGGTGATGAGGATGTAGAGAAAGGGGAACCCTCTTGTAGTGTTGGTGGGAATGCAAACTGGTGTAGCCACCCTAGAGGTTCTTCAAAATGTTAAATAGATAACTACCCTACAATTCAGCAATTGCACTAGTAGGTATTTACCCAAAGGATACAAAACTACAGATTCAAAGGCATAAATGTACCCTGATGTTTATAGCAGCATTATCAACAATAGTCAAGCTATGAAGAGAGCCCAAATGTCCATTGGCAGATGAATGGATAAAGAAGGTATAGTGTGTGTGTGTGTGTGTGTGTGTGTGTGTGCGTGTGCATACACACACATATATAGTGTAGACACAACATGTGTACACAATGGATACACACACAGAGAGGAATATTACTCAGCCATCAAAAAGAATGAAATCTTGCCATTTACAACAACATGAATAGAACTAGAGTGCATCATGCTAAAAGAAACAGTCAGAGAAAGACAAATACCATCTGATTTCAATCACAAGTGGAATTTAAGAAAGAAAACAGATAAGCATATGGGAAGTAGGAAGAGAAAAAAAAGGAGAGAAGAAAACAAGCCTTAAGAGACTCTTAACAATAGAGAACTGAGGGTTGATGGGGGGAGGTGGATGGGAGATGGGCTAAATGGGTGATGGGTATTTAGGAGGCCACTTGTTATGATGAGCACTGGGTGTTGTACACAAGTGATAAATCACTGAATTCTGTTCCAGAAACCAATATTGCACTGTATGTTTACTATCTAAAATTTATATTTAAAAAAATAAAAAAGAAATCAACAGATTCAGAGCTGATTCAGGTGTTGCAACAATTTCAGAGGAACATTAAAATAACTATTATTAATATTCTAATGGGTTAAGTGGGAAAAGACACCATGTCTGAAAGCAGAGAGAAAGAAACTATGATTCAAATGGAAATGCCACAATGAATGCTGAACACTGAAAAGAAACAAAATAAAATGAAAAACAAAAACAAAAATAAATGGAAATGCCAGAAATAAAAGATAAACAATATCAATAATACAACGTTAACAGTAAAAAATAAAATAAGAAGAATTTATTTGATATGCTATTAGCTTGATTCTCTTATTTTTAGTAGCCCAGAAAACCATATAGGTATGTGCTTACTGATGAATTTTCCTGTTCACAGCATTTCCATAATTACATTTTCTTTGTTCTATTTCATTGTATTTTCAATATCTTTTTCTCCCCCAAATAGACGGTAAGTAAATAAACTTCCTACTTTATTGTCTTGAATTGGATATACATACATTTAATATATTTTCCATATATGTATTTATGCACACAAATATGTGTTATATGTATGTGTATGTACATGTGTGTATACGTGTGTGTGCATGTCTATTTACATGGATTCTGATTCTGACAATAAACATATTTGACATCCCGCTTGGTCCCAGGCCTCTCATGAATCTCTAAGCAGCTATCTTTTAAGACAGTAAGGTTGAATAGAAATAGTCTTGAATTCATATTTTGTTCTGCCTCTTTTCAGATGTCTTCCCTTGGGTAAATGATTTAACCTCACAGAATTTACTGTCTTGCCAAATGGGAGAAAATATAATACCCAATACAAATGATCACTGAATGCTTATAAAATGCTTAGCCTAGGGTCCAACACACCAAAAGTGAGTATTTTCATGAAACATAAAAATGTATTATCATAATCTAATACAAAGTTCCTCAAATTGTGAAATCTCATTTATATTACTTTAAAATTTTGAAATCCTTTTATTACTATACAGATATTACTAAATATACTAGTAATTTTTTTCTGAAGAATTACTGAGCATGCCCTTTTCTTATGTTTTCCATTTATTTATGCTACTAAGTATTCATTAAAGTACAGTTGATGGTTTTATTTGAATATTTATTTTCTGTCCTTTTAACTCTCATATTTTAGTTTGAAACTTTTCCTAACTCACATTGATGTGTCTCCTGGTAAGTAAATATTTCCAGTGATGACAAGATGCATTTTACCCCTTATAAAAAGCCCACCCTTCTAATATTATAGACTATTTCCCAGAAACCAAATTTAGTAGTTCTGCAATCATATAATCCACTGGGAAGAATGGGTTGTGGTGTCATCATGCCCACATATCCTTCCTTTTCCTGTGTAGGACATTAGTTATGACCAGTTACTACAAATCTTCCCTTCACCCCAATACCCACACTCCAGAGCTACAGATTTTCTCCTCTCTATTAATATCTTTAATATAATTTTTTGTTATTTGGCTATGATATGATAAGTGGTGTATATTAGGTTTTATGTTTTGTTTTGTTTTTCCAGAAGAAGCATCATTACCTTTTGCTTTCCTGGACACAATATTTCATCTTTTCTCCATGCATGTTCTTTTTACTACACAGACTTCATATTTTATTTAATTGCCTCTGTTTCCCCACCATTACTTTGTTTTCTAGATCATGCCTTCTGATCTTCATGCTCTCAGTTAGGATGAGCACAATATTTTCCTTCACATAGTCTCCTGTTCCTTTAGCAAGCAGGCCAGTTTGCATTGAGATCACACATAATTTGTGAGTACCTTGAACAGGAAAACATGCACAACAGGACACCCTGAGGTTTATCAGAAATATTTCTCTTAGGACCCAAATATCTGGAGTACTATAAATATTGTCCCTTGTGGCTCTCCCTGGCAAATTCCTACAAATTACACCAGTCAACTGATAGATTGGCATACATTTTCACAGAAAACTTATCAGACTTGAACTCCTCCTAAGGCTTCATGCATTGAAAAAAATTATGGAAGCTTGGTGTCAGCTCAGAGTTTCCAGCAAACATCCAATGAAATAACTGGTCAATTGTATATGTATACGCATGGATGTATATGTGTATGCGTGCATACATACATACATATATCGGGGAAGTGAATTCCCCAGTCCTAGTCAAATCTTCATGCAGTCCTAACAAACACCATGAAAGACCCCGGAAGAACCACTGGTCTGAGTTATTCCACTTCTTTTTTTTTTTTTTAATATTTTTATTTATTTATTTGACAGACAGAAATCACAAGTAGACAGAGAGGCAGGCAGAGAGAGAGGAAGGGAAGCAGGCTCCCTGCTGAGCAGAGAGCCCGATGTGGAGCTCAATTCCAGGACCCTGGGATCATGACCTGAGCTGAAGGCAGAGGTTTTAACCCACTGAGCCACCCAGGCGCCCCTTCACTTCTTTTTCTAAAAGAAATCCAGCTTTTAGGAATTGTTTGAGTTAGTAAATATTTATTGTTTTAGGTCACTAAATTTTGAAACAATTTGTTATGCAGCAGTTGATAACAGTCCAGGGTCAATGAACCCATATATCACCACCCAGTTAACATTAATTAGAGATTCTGCTTCCCTAATAGGTGATAAAGATAGCATATGGCCTTTGAGCTGTAAAAGTCTGGCAATATTATTTGTCCTTCAAACCTCATCCCTGAGTACCTAGTCAGGTGCTTAACTGGATCAGGTTTCATGCATGATAGTAAAACTTTATCACTCAGCACTAAATATTCAGAAACCACTAGTGTTAATTTTTCTCATTGATAGCATCATAGTTGAGTCAGATTCCGTAGCAATATGAATATTTTTTTCTGGCCAGTATTACTTATTTTTCATTCACTCAAGACATACCATTTTTCTAACTGGAGGGGATCTGTCAAGTTTATTTCCTTAATATCATCAGCAATTATTGTTTCAGTCTGTACTGCTTTTGGAGCATCTGTGTACATAGACCAAACAGATATTAAATTTTGTATTTTTTTAAAGATTTTATTTATTTATTTGACAGAGAGAGATCACAAGTAGGCAGAGAGGCAGGCAGAGAGAAGAGGAAGCAGGCTTCCCGCTGAGCAGAGAGCCCGATGTGGGACTCAATCCCAGAACCCTGAGATCATGACCCGAGCTGAAGGCAGAGGCTTTAACCCACTGAGCCACCCAGGCACCCCAATTTTGTATTTTCTTTATTTGACCCCAAGAAATATTTGAATAAGAATTGTATCTCAGGGGTGCCTGGGTGGCTCAGTTGGTTAAGCAACTGCCTTCGATTCACATCATGATCCTGGAGTCCCAGGATCAAATTCTGCATTGGGCTCCCTGCTCAGCAGGGAGTCTGCTTCTCCCTCTGACCCTCCACTTCTAGTGCTCTCTCCCTCTCTCATTCTCTTTTTCTCTCAAATAAATAAAAATCCTAAACAGAAAAGAGCTGTATCTCCTTTGTTTTGTATCCTCAATATCTTTTTCTTCCTTCCTTCCTGCCTTCCTGCCTTCCTCTCTCTTTCTTTCCACATTCATTCAGGATATAGTTATTAGAAAAGCCTAGTAGTTCCTGAGTTCCTCATGATTACATCTAGCTGAGTGAAAACAAAATACAACTGAGTAAGCACTCACATCATTTTACTTAATAAATAGTTAAAAAGATAATAGAGAGAGGACTGTAATAGAGAAAAGTATGAAAAATGCAGGTCCTATGTCCCTTTGAGGAGGGAATATTTAAATAGACTTCTGAAGAAAAGGAATCATTCAAGCAGATAAAAAGCCAGAGAGAGAAGCCAGAGATGAAGGATACTATGATGCAGCTTAGTGAGCAACTTCCTAAACATCACCAAAACAACCTGTTGATCAAGCAGAGCCTTGATCAACTACTATGTAAAGAGAGATACTGGCCTTGACAGATTGCCAAGGGGAGGTTAAGGACAAGATGTTTTTTATATTATTGGAGTCATTTAAAACAGAAGTTTCAATGTAGAGCTTATTATCATGGACAAAGTTCCTTATATAAAATTTCAGTGTTGATGGAAACAGAGTTGAGGATTTGAAATGGACTTTGAAAAATAAACAGTTGTTTGATAAAGCCAGTTGGGTGAACTACCATTCTGATAAAGGAGTCCTTCTCCTTGATGAGGGCAAGTTGAATAACCTGCTTTTCTGCTTTAGAAATTTTTGAAACCTAAGGTTATTTTTCTTCCTGGACAAGAATTCCCTGGATAGTGGGATCATGTTTATGGAGCCAGTCTTCATTTTCTTGTCCTTTTTAAGAGCTCTGATGTAGATGATTTAAATTTTCAGTATGAGTTAAGTTTGGAAGAATGAAAGTGCCAGATTCTAGTGCTTCCTTCAGCAGCACATACACTGAAAAAGGACCAAATTTTATGTAAGAGCCCATAAAGCATGGTGAAGAACACATGTTCAATGCACAAAATCATCATTACTATGTTTTAATGAAAATAATGATCTCTGCTTGCATTCTATAAATATCATTCTAGCTTTTGGGTAGAGAAGTGAAAAAGAAAACAAATGAGACATTTTTACTTCAGTCTAGTTCTGTACTATGTTGAACACATCGTTTCTGAAATATGAGAGTTTCATATTTCTAAAAAGAAAGAATATTTTATTTCTAAAAGGCCTGGGTTTGAAGATGAACCGAGAGTAGCAGATCTTCCTAAAAGAAACCTCGAATTACCAAGTTTGAATACTTCATAAATTACAGGAACCATCAGTTTTTAAGAAGCATTCTTAAGCTTTAAGTCTTGAAATAGCATAAAATAATAATATTCCTGTATATTGCAATTGAACATGGAATTTTTTTCTTAGAAATAAAAGAAACTGAAGCAAATTGTGTTCAGTCAGAATTGTTGGCTGCTTTAAAAGAACTGGACATATAGGTGTTGTTGGCATCATCGGCTTGGGAAACTTTGATTTTTTCTTGTTACGTGTATTTCTCCTGTGTGAAATAAGCAAATTTTCTCCCTCATCATTCCAAACTTGTTTATGAGAAATTTTGTTTCATTGTTTAACAATAGAAAGAGAAATGGGGCAAGAAAAAGAGGGGCTGTTGTAATTATAAAAGCAAACTACTATATTTTGGACTAATTCAGAAAAGTGGTAATAAAAAGAAATCAATGTGCACATCAGACATTAAAGGGTAGTGAGTGTACAATTCTACCCTTATATCCCTTGTCCATTTTTTGAGAGATTAGTAAAGCAAGGAATATTGGAAATGAACCTGAAATTATTCATAAATCATTCTTCTCTTTTTATTCTATGTAATTTTTATAATGAGCAAGTTTATAAAATTTTCACACCTGCAAGAGCTTTCATCCACATCATCACATCCAATACTTGTGTGGTTGTAAAGCCCAACTTCAATTGTTATACTGACTCTTGGCTTCAGCTATGAAAAGATAGATGATGAATTTCCCACCATTGTGATTATCACCTTAAGGCATGATGGCCACTTGATAAAGATATTGCCCAATGAAACACTGAATTTCTTATGTCTCAGATATTATGATAATGTACAATAGAATAATAATATTCTAAAAATCACTCCTCAGGATTTATAACATCTTTTCCTTTCTTTCATTTGCCATTACAGATTTTAGGACAGATGGCGTAGAAAGACCTGGAGGTCATGATAACTTTGTGAGATCCAAGATCAGTATTGATCATGCCTATGCCAGTGGCCAGGAAGAGTAGCAGTAACTCCAAATAGTAGTAAAGCAGAGGGGGTTGAGCTACTGCCAGAGACTGGTTGCCAATGCAAGTATCCTAGTGTCTCACCATCTGGCATATGTGTTAAAGGTTGCCAACCCCTTAAGTTAGAGCAATCATATGTATCAGCAGGTTTCCTGTCTTCTCTGATCGCCAACAGATTGGTTCAAATACCACATTTTATTAAAATATGGTGCTGAGATACTTCATGTTGTTATGAAAATAACATTCAAAATAACTTGTTGGATTGTCCTTGAAATTAAGTGTAACATTCAGATGGTAAATAAATGTCTTTGTAAAGAGTAAAGGAAGTATAGTTGCCATTTTGTAATGATGAAATTACTTATTAATGGTAAAAAATACAACTCTCTTAAATGAAACATTAAAAAACTGCTTTTGAAATAACATTTTTCATTCTAATAAACCGTCATTGATAAAATTAATGTGGTAATAATATCATTATAGTTTTATGATATTTTCCAGAACAAGACATTGTCAACATTGTTGAAGATAATTTTAGACCTACTTTTTTTATTTGATGGAAGACTTAGCTTAAAATTTTGATAGTGATATTGAAATGTCTATTAAATTAAATGTACATTTTCTCAAAAGAGCAGAAACAAAATATCCTCAAATTGAAACATTAAAAGGATTCATCTCTATGAATGGGGGAAAAAAAACCCTCAAAAGGGAGATTATGTTAAAGCACAAGAAATGAGGCTCCTTTCTTGTGATTTTAAAAGATACCTTTAAATTTTCTTTTCTTTTTCTTTAAAGATTTATATTTAATTTAGAGAGAAAGAGAGAGAGCATGAGTGGGAAGGCCAGAGAGAGAGAGAATCTTAAACAGACCCCACACTGAGCACGGAGCTCAACTCAGGACTATATGTCAGGACCCTGAGATCAGGACCCTGAGATCAGGACCTGAGCGAAAACCAAAAGTCAGATGCTTAACCAACTGTGCAACCCAGGCTCCCCTTAATTTTTTTTCTTATAAGCAAAGTTATGGAATTATAGAGTTAGTGAATATTGTATGGAATAAATAATATTTTTGCCATTATCAATCTCAATATGAATATACATGCTTTATTATTAAAACAAAGATGATAATCTTCATATGCATCTCTTTGGCATTTAAAATAATACCACTGTAGATATCATTTATAATGCAAGTCAAAATTTATAATGCAAGATTAAAAAGAAAAAGGATAAAATGAAATTGATAAAAAGAAGAAATGATCTTTTACAACAATTCTTCAAAAGGCTCAAGGACTAAAGATAGGATAAGTTCATTTCATTGTTAAGATAAAAAAACCTTTGGGGATCAGTTGAAAACTTTTTCTTGGATATCTGAAAATAGATTTAAAACTACTGACAGTCTTTCAAGTAGCTGAATCCTGAGTATGTATAACATCAACTTACTAACAATGTAATGGAAAAATAGAATAGCATATTATTCTAGAAAAAGATTTCAGTTATCAACTTGGTAAGATAAGATAATAATTAACATTTGTGTGCTAGTTTTCAAGTTTCAAAGATATCTCCAGGACCTAAAATTCTAGCGAATAAGGCACATGGGTGGCTCAGTTGATGATGTGTCTGCCTTAGGCTCAGGTCATGATTTCAGGATCCTGGGATCCAGTCCCACATTGGGCTCTCTGCTCAGCAGGAAGTCTGCTTCTCCCTCTCACTCTTTCTGTGCTCTCCCTCTCACTCTCTCTCAAGTAAGTAAATAAAATCTTTAAAGAAATTTCTAGAGAATAAACACAATCTTCTCAAGCATAAAGAAGAAAAGTTTGACATAAACATAAATCACTTAGAAATGTATCAATTCATATAATTGTAAATTAGAAAATGATTTGTGAGGTTTTCCCCAACCCAAATGATTTTCCATAATTTTTTTTTTTAAATTTTAGTGTAGTTAGCATACAGTGTTTTATTATTTCAGGTATAAAATACAGCAATTCAATAATTCTATATGTTGCTCAATGATCATCACAATAAGAGTATTCTTTTTTAAGATTTTATTTATTTATTTGACAGAGAGAGAGAGACCACAAGTAGGCAGAGAGGCAGGTATAGAGAGAGGAAAACAGGCTCCAGCCAAGCAGAGAGCCTGATGTGGGGCCCGATCCCAGGACCCTGAGATCATGACCTGAGCCAAGGGCAGAGGCTCAACCCACTGAGCCACCCAGGCGCCCCAGTTTTTATCCTTTTCTTATTAATGTAATGTATCATGCTGATTGATTTGTGAATCATCAATCACTCTTGCATCCCTGGAATAAGTCCCACTTGATTGTGGTGAATAATTTTCTCATTGTATTGTTGGATTTTTTTCCCTAATATTTTGTTGAAGATATTTGCATCTATGTCCATCAGAGAAATTGGACTGTAGTTCTCTTTTGGTTGTGTCTATCTGGTTTTGCTCTCAGGGTAATGGTGGCCTTGCAGAATGAATTTGGAAGCTCTGCTTTCTCTTCTGTATTTTGGAATAATTTGGGGAGAATGAGTATTATCTCTTCATTAAATGTTTGGTGGAATTTGCTGTGAAACCATCTGGTCCTGGACTTTTGATTGTTGAGTTTTTTGGATTACTGATTCAATTTCTTTGCTGGTAATCAGTCTGTTCAAATTTTCTATTTCTACCTAATTCAGTTTGGGGAGGTTATATGCTTCTAGGAATTTATCCATTTCTCCTAGATTGTACAATTTATTGTCATATATTTTTTCAAATATTCTTTTATAGCCTTTTGCATTTCTGTGTGCTGATTGTTTTTTCTTTTATTTCTGATTTTATTTTTTGAGTCATTTATCAGTTTTGTTGATCTTTTTAAAGATCCAGGTCCTGGTTTCATTGATCTGTTCTATTGTTTTTTAGTGTCTATTTCATTTATTTTTGCTCTAATGTTTATTTCCTTCCTTCTACTGGTTTTCATTTTTGTTGTTCTTTTTTTCTAGCACCTTTAGGTGTAAGGTTAGATTGTTTATTTGAGATTTTTCTTGCTTCTTGAGATAGGCCTGTATTGCTACTTACTTCTCTCTTAGGACAGCTTTTGCTACATCCAAAAGATTTTGAACCATTGTATTTTCATTTGCATTTGCCTCCATGTATTTTTATTTATTTCTTCTTTGATTTTTTGATTGACCCATTCATTGTTTAGTAGCATATTATTTAATCTCCATGTATTTGTGTTCTTTCCAGGATTTTTTCTTATGTTTTATTTCTAGCTCAATAGCATTGTGGTCAGAAAAGATGCATGGTAGGACTTCAATCTTTTTTTTAATTTGTTGAACTCTATTTTGTGCCCCAATGTATTATCTGAATGTTCCATGTACACTTGAAAGTAATGTATTTTTCTGCAATTTTAGGATAGAATTCGTGAATATATCTGTTAGATCTATCTGGTCCAAGGGGTCATTCAAAGCCACTATTTCCTTTTTTATTTTCTGTTTGGTTGATCCGTCCATTCATGTAAGTGAGGTGTCAAAGTCTCTACTATTATTGTATTACTATCAATTACTTCATGTTTGTTATCATCTGCTTTATGTATTTGGTCTTCTCATGTTGGGTGTATAAATATTTATAATTTTTATATTTTCTTGTTGGATTATCCCCTTTATGATTATATAGTGTCCTTCTTTGTCTCTCATTTTCAGTCTATTTTCCTACGTAAGTATTGTTATCCTGGCTTTCTTTTCAGTTCCATTTGCATGATAAGTGCTTTTCCATCCCTTCATTTTCAATCTGTGCATGTCTTTAGATCTGAAATTAGTCTCTTGTAGGCAGCATATAGATAGGATTTACTTTTTTATACTTTTTAAATCCATTCTATTACCCTCTGTCTTTCAAATGGAGCATTTAGTCCATTTATATTCAAAGTAATTATTGATAATATGTATTATCAATTTTACTTGTTTCATGATTGTTTTTATAGTTCTCTTACTCTTGTCTCTCACACTTTGCTTGTTTTCTTTAGTGATATACTTGATTCCTTTCCCTTTATTTTTTGCATATATATTACTGGTTTTTAATTTGTGGTTAACATTAGGTATATATGTAACACCTTAAGCTTATAGCAGTCATCTATATTATGTTGAATGTTGCTTAAGTTCAAATCCATTCTTTACTTCTTCCCCCAACCCACATTTCAAATACATAGTATAATACTTTACATCTTCTATTTTGTGACTCCCTTGACTGATTTTAATAGATACACTTCTATTTTTTTTGTGTGTTTCCTACTTATGGTCTTTCTATTCCATTCAAAGAGTCTCCTTTAACATTTCTTAAAGGGCTAGCTGGTTTATTGGTCATAATTTCTTTAACTTTTGGTTTTCTGGGAAACGCCTTATCTCACTTCTACTTTGAATGATAGCCTTGCTGGATAAAATATTCTTAGCTGCAAGTTCTTTCTCTCACCAGTTTAAATGTATCATTCCACTTTCTTCTGGCCTGCAAAATTTCTGCCAAAATAATCAGCTGATAGCCTTATGAGATTTCCCTTGCATATAAATGTTTTATCTTGCTTCTTTTAAAATTCTCTTTGTCACTACTTTTTACTGTTTTAATTACTGTGTGTCTTGGTGTGGCCTCCTTGGTGTGATTTTGTGGGATCTCTCTGTGCCTCCTGGATCTGGATTTTTGTTTGCTTCCCCAGATTTAAGAGGTGTTCAGTTATTATTACTTCCAATCAATTTTTTCCAATTACTTCCAACCACTTTTTTGTTTCTTCTCCTTCTGGGATCCCTTTGATGCAAATGTCATTATGCTCAGTGGTGTTGCTGATTTCCTGAAGTCTACTTTTGTTTCTTCTTCTTATTTTTTCTCTCTCCTATTCAGCTTGATTGCTCTCCATCCCTCTGTCCTCCAGGTCACTGATATGTCTTCTGCTTCCTCTAGTCTACAAGTCCTTCTTGTGTCTTTTTAATTGCAGCTATTGAATCCTCTATCTCTGATTGGTTGTTTTTATGTTTCCTATCTCTCTGTTGAGGGTTTCCCTAAGGTCCTCCACTTTGCTCAAGTAGTATCTTTATGACTATTGCTTTTAAATTATCTACCAGACATATTATCACCATTTCATTTGGCTCTCTTATTGTGGTTTTGTCTTGTTCTTTTATATGGGACAAATTTTTTTATCTATTCATTTTGTCTAACTCTCTGCATCTGTCTCTGTGTTTAGGAAAGTAAGCTACATCTTCTGTTCTTGAAAATAGTGCCTTATGAAGAAGGTTCTGTGGTGGCCTGTAGTGCAGTGTGCTCTGTTCATCAGAACCTGGTGCCTTAGGGGTATCTCCTAACTATGTTACATGTGCCCTACTGTTGTGGTTGAATCGCATTTGTCTTCAGTGCAGTTGTCTGTAATGGTTTTCTTTGCCTGTTGTGGGCAGGGTTTGGTCCTTGTGTTGTTAGTGTTCAGTCTGAAGCAGCCTTGGGCTTGACTGGAGTCAGACCATGTGTTTGCCGATAGTGCAACAGAACTAAACTACAAGGTACTGTTCCTGTGTTGTCCCTTGAGAAGCTTTAATTTGTTGGTGGGGCCTTCAGTCAGACTAGATATCTACCCCCAGCCCACTGCTGGGGCAGCCGTTGGACTGTTGCGTATGGTTATGTTACTCTCTTCCCAGGGCAGGATCACTTTGGAGTGGTGCTGGTCCCTGTTAGGGTTGCTCATGCATTCCCAGGATTGTGGTACCTCTTTGAATGGGCTGTGACTAAGGGTATGTTGGAAGTTGGGGGAGTCCTCAGGAGAATGTGGGAGCAGGGTGTATGCTATTAGCAAGGTCTGTGCTAGTCAGCTGAAAGAGGGAACTGCAGCTTCATGGGAAAACTCCAGTCTAGGCTTGGATCCAAGGGAGTCTGTCCATGGGAGAATGCCGGGGTGGGGTATGCTATTAACAAGTTAGGTGGAGAGTGTTCATGCTGAGCTGATTCCTACAGGTGTCTATGTACCTAGACTGGGAGCATGGGAGGGAAATGGTGCCTACCAACTCTTTCATTCTTAGAGAAGTTTTGCAATGATCCTTACCCCTCCTCTGAGATTAGTAAACATACCTCCTTCTTGTATGCCTTAGGCATTTTCCAAACTACTGCTTCTATGCTGTATCTCAGTGGGGCTAGTTGTTGTGCTGTCTCTTTAAAGGTAGGACCTCTGCCCTGCCTAGCCAAGTGATTTTCAAAGTTCCAGGTTTTTAGGCCCCACTGATTGTTGGGCTCCTCTGGTTTTTGAAGCCAAATGTTATAGGGATTCATCTTCTCTGTGCAGGTCCTTTTGTCTGGGTGCCTGGCTTGGGGATCTGCTCCTCTCCACTCTCAACACCTGCTGTACCCCTCCCTCCCAGAGAGAGTCCCACTGGTCCATTTGGCTTCTGATTGTGTCTCTGCCCTTCCTATTCTTTTGGATGTTGTTTCTTCTCATTAGTTAGCTGTAGAGAAATTCTTCTGCCAATTCTCAGGTTGTTTATTGTATTATTTACACTGATGTGTGTGTTATCTTGTTGTATCCATGGGATGAAGTGAGCTTAAGATCCTCCAACTCTGCCATCTTCCCCAGAGATCTTAAAATGTTTTAATAGGAAATTTTCCAAATGTGCTTATCTTTACTTTGAGTATCTTGATTATATATGTAGTAGAGACATACAGCTGGGAAAATGTCTAAAATCAGATTCCACTGATAGCTAGTGGTGGGAAATTAGCCTAATTGGAGATGTTTTAATATATATATAATATTAATATATATTAAGCTTTAATTTTCAATATATTAAGAAACATGTCTCTCATACAATGCATTCATTTCAAAATGTGCTCAACTAATTAAATAATGAGGGAAAATGAGAGTATGCAGTTTAATAAATAAATAAAGAGCTCAGTGTATGACTGTTCCATTAGATATAAAACTGGTTAAAGTCTAACAGAGCCATAATCTATAACCATTGGGATTACTGGTTCCACCTTACAGGAGTTAATTACATCTTTACCATGGAAGATTCTTTAAGTTTGCATGTAGCATTATAATATCTGGGAGTGTAAATCAGTAGATACAATGTCATACTAAGTTTATCTCCAAGATAACTCTTGAGATGTTTTTCATTATATAGCAGTTAAAAATATACTTTTCCAGTAAGTTTTGGATCTGTTTTGATGTTTTATCCCTTTGCAATCATAAGTAATCTGAAAATATTTTTATTGTTCATAAAAATGTGCTTTGTGTTCATGAATGTGTGAACTGGCCTGATTATTTACATAGTCTTACAAGATTATTATTTAACTACACAAATCTTGAGTTTGCTCTGTACAGGCACACCCTCATTTTACTGCAATTCACTTTATTGCATTCCACAGATACTGCATTTTTTATTAATTGAAGGTTTGTGGCAACCTTGAATACAGCAAATCTATTGGCACCATTTTTTCCAGAAACATTTTCTCTCTTCATGTCTCTGTGTTATGTATTGGTAATTCTTGAAATATTTCAAAATATTTAATCCTCATTATTATATTTTTATGGTGATCTGTGATCAGTGATCTTTGATGTTACTATCATAAATATTTGGGCCACTGCTAACAGCATGTTTATCAGATAGTGAAATTAATCAATAAGTATTATTTGTGTTCCAATTCCTTCACTACCTGAATATTCCCCTATCTCTCTCCCTCCCAATGGTCCTCCCTATTCCATGAGACACAATATTGAAATTAGACCAATTAACAACCATACTGGAGTCTTGAGGAAAGGAAGATTCACAAGTCTCTTACTTGAAATCAAAAGCTAGAAATGGTTACACTTAGTGAAGAAAGAATGCCAAAAGCTGAGATAGGTCCAAAGCTAGGACTTTCATTCCAAACAGCAAATTTGTGAATGCAAAGAAAAAGTTCTTAAAGGAAATTAAAAGTGCTACTCTAATTAACATATAAGTGATTTTTTAAAAAGCAAAACAGATTTATTTTATGATATGGAATAAGTTTCAGTGGTCTGGATAGAAAATAAAAAGAGTCACAATATTCCCTTAAGACAAAGCCTGATTCAGAGAAAGTCCTAACTGTCTTTAATTCTATGAAGGCTGAGAAATGTAAGGAAACTGCAAAAGAAAAATTTGAAGCTAGCAGAGTTTGGGTCATGAAGTTTAAGGAAAGAAGTCATCTCCATAACATAGAAGTGCAAGGTGAAACAGCAAATGCTGATATAGAAGTTATAGAAGCTGTAGCAAGTTATCCAGAAATTCTAGCTAAGATAATTAATGAAGGTGGCTATGCTCAACAACAGACTTTCAGTGTAGACAAAATAGCCTTCTATTGGAATTGGATTCCATCTAGGACTTTCATAGCTAAAGAAGAGAAGTCATGCCTGTCTTCAAAACTTCAAAGGACAGGCTGACTCTATCATTAGGAACCAATGTAGCTGGTGTCTTTAAGTTGAAGCCAAGGGTCATTGACCATTCTGAAAATCACAGGGCACTTAAGAACCATATTAAGTCTACTCTACCTGTGCTCTATAAATTCAGCAACAATGCCTGGATGACAGTCATATGTTTCCAACATGGTTGTATTGTGTGTGTGTGTGTGTGTGTGTATATATATGTATATATATATATATATATATATATGTATATATATATATATATGGATATATAGATATAGATAGATAGATATCTAGATATAGATATCTAGATATCTATCTATATCTATATATGGTGTTAAAGAATATATTAAGCCCACTGTTGAGACTTTCTAATCAGGAAAATTTCCTTTCAAAATATTATTATACATTGATATTATCACCTAAGAGCTTAGATGGAAATGTACACTGATGCTAATATTTTCATGCCTGCCAACACCACATCCATTCTGCAGCCCATGGATCAAGGAGTCATTTTGACTTTCAAGTCCTATTAGTTAGAAACACATTTTGTAAGGCTATAGCTTCCTTAAAGATCCTCTGTCCTCCTCTGATAATCTGAGCAAAGTAAATTGAAAATATTCTAGGAAGGATTCACCATTCTTTATATCATTAACAACATTCATAATTCATGGAAGGAGGTAAAAATATCACCATTAAAAGGAATCTAGAAAAAGTTGATTCCAACCCTCATGGATGACTTTGAGGGACTTAGGACTTGAGTGGAGGAAGTAACTGCAGATGTAGTAGAAACAGCAAGAGAATTAGAATTAGAAATGAAGCCTAAAGATGTGAATGAATTTATGCAGTCCCATGAAAAAAGTTGAACAGATGAGGAATTGTTCCTTATGGATGAGCAAAGACAGTGGTTTCTTGACATGGAATCAGCTCCTGATGAAGATGCTGTGAAGATTGTGGAAATGACAACAGAGAATTTAGAAGATGACATAAACTTAGTTGATAAAGCAGGGGCAGTGTTAAGGATTGACTCGAATTTTGAAAGAAGTGCTACTGTAGCTAAAAACGCTATGAAATAGCATCACATGCTACAGAGCATCGTTTGTGAAAGGAAGAGTCAATCAAAGCAGCAAACTTCATTGTTGTCTTATTTGAAGAAATTGCCACAGTCACCCCAACATTCAGCAACCACTATGCTGATTAGTCAGCAGCCATCAACATCCAGGCAAGATCCTCTACCCGCAAAAGATTATAACTAACTGAAAAACTCAGGCAATAGTTAGCATTATTTAGCTATAAAGTATTTTTAAATTAAGGTATGTGTGTGTGTGTATATATATATATATATACACACACACACATATATATATATACATATATATTTTTTTAAACATAATGCAATTGCATACTTAGTTGACTATGCTATTATGTAAATACAGACCTCATATGCACTGGGAAACCATAAAATTAATTTCACTCAATTTATTGCAATATTTGTTTTATTGTGGTGGTCTAGAACCAAACCCACAGTATTTCCAAGGTATACTTATAAATTAAGAGCCATTCAGTATTGAGCAAGCACAAATGTCAGAGAATTAACTTCTCTCTGGAAATTTTCATAGCAAATCTCAGACTGAACTTGGAAAAGCCTCTCTTATGTGCTGTTCTATTTCACAGCTAGCAAACCAAACACAAGAAACTTTCTCTGCCAGATTTCATGTGCAGTACTCAGTACTCATAAATTTGGGTAAATCACTATTTTCTTGAGGTCACCCATATGTGTCCCCTACCTGTCAGGAATTAACTTCTTTTAACACTTGTAAAAATGGTACTTTGCAAATCAGGTATCAAGCCAGAGCTATTTGAGCCAACATAGTGATATTTCCATATGCCATGTGGCAAAGCATTGCACAAAAACCTTGGTGAGTATGGTCTGAAAGTATCATCTCCACATGTGAAGTCAATCCTTGTTTTTTTAATAGTGGGCTTGCCATGCCTAATTAAATGAGAATCATTCTTAAATATGATGCTTCAGATAAGGCCTTGGCTACACAATCAATTTGTCCAATTATATACTAGTAAATAGGAAGACAAATTTTTATTGAATGCATCCAAATGTCTCTATTTCCCTAAAATGTAAGCAGGCTTAAAAAACTGGTTGTCTTTAAATTCTGGGTAAGGGCAAGAGAACAGAGAAGGTCAGTGACAATCAGATACCATTAAAAATGCTTCATTTCAGTTTAAAGATATAGTCTGTCTACTAAAATGAGGATTAGAGTTAGTGACTCCTTCACATACCCATAAAAATAGAGAATTAGAATTAAAATTTTCTTAACAGTATTCCACACAGATAACCATAGTTAAATTTCACCCATCAGTTCTTTAGTCCTAGATAATCAATTCTTGTTCTGCTGGATTATGGGTCAGCAATGTGCTCTAATGAAGTACATCTGTTTCTGGATCATGAAGAAACCTGGGTATAATGACTTAGTCCACTGGTACAGTCCTTAAGTTATCTAAGTGAAATCAGTGTCAAAGCTTATATACAACAATCAATTCTTTGAATTATCAGTAGTTCAAAGTACCTGATACATTTCTTTCCATGATGCAATGTGATTGTTCTTTTATTGTTTAACATACAAATTCTAGATGCAGCTTATAGCAGAGACTTCAGGCAACCAACAGAGGGAAGCAAAAACCTATTTGATAATTATACTAAATGACTGTGGTCAATTTATTATATTCACTAACCATATCAGAATACAGAAGAGTAAAATTTTTTATTGAGGTAGAGCATATAGCTATTTTCTAAGAAACTGGTCATTTCCCATGAGGATAAGAATAAGCAATGGGATACACAGTCATTGATAAATCTCCCAGGTATTTATAGAATGTACTAACCCTGAAATATTTATATTAATAATATATGTTTTTCTTAACCTAGGATAATCTAAGCATCTTTTCTGATTTGACAACTCTTATGCAGGTCTTACAATTGTATTTATCTAATTGAAAATATGGAGCATAAAAAGCAAGTTTATTTCTAGTGTTTCTTTTTATAAAGGAAAAAAATGTATCTATATGATTTTCCAGAGGCTTTCTGGGAAACATAAAAGATACTTCTAGGTATAAATATTTGCAATATTTTCCTTATAATTTTTATTTTTCCTAAATGGAAAATCTGATATTAGAACAGCAAAATCAAAATATTTATCATGAGATATCTGGCCACTAGATTAAGACATGGATGCCTGAGCAACACAATTTTATAAAGCTGAGTTCTTCCACATGTGAGGAAACTTTGTTCTATTTTTCGTAATGAAGGGCATGATAAAGTTATCTCAAGATAAAATTATTTCAGTGGGCCATGGAAATTCTGCTATTTGGGCAGATTGCACAGAAGGTGAAAGATGATTGTTTATCATTTTAACAGTGAGAAAGCCAAATTCCAGTTTGGCATTCATATTTGGCAGTTAATGCTTCATAACATTTTAAAAATAAACACATCAAACTGAGCCAAATTTGGCAAAAATATTTATACAAACTTTTGTGTCTGTATGGATCCAGTATTTGTAGATATTATAAGCCAAGCGTTGCAAATATTTTCATAATCATTCAAATTTTGCTTTTTACTATCTTCTTTCAAGTTGTGGAATAACCAGACATTTTAAGACTACTTTATTAATATATTATTTTGAAAAACACATTTTTTACTCCGCACATTTATGCTGCTCAATGACCATTTTTCCTTGGATAATCTGGACTATTCTTATTAATAATAACTTTTAAACAAAACAAATAATATCAATTAAAAAATGTTCAGTGGTGGTTCCTTGTAAATGGATATCATATTCAAGCACCCTGGTAGACTATCAAAATACACAAATACATATAAAACAATTTCCCATTGCTACATATATTTATTTTATATCTTTTAAAGGTGGTGAAGTGACATTAATAGTACTGCATTACCCAAAGGTATAATCTCTTAAAACATATAAAAATAAAAAGCTAAAATCTAAGTTTAAAATTATGCTTGGTAGTCAATGTTTTACTATTCACAATTACTGAGATTAAACAGATATCCAAATAATATTAATATACTAATTTTATTTAATATTTATTCACATTTTTATGTTACTTAAAATCTTAGAAATAATGTATGAGCTAATACACAATGAATATAATTTGTACCATAAAAATGTTCATCAGACTTGTTATTCAATTTTGTTGAATACTAATTCATCTTTAAAAACTCTTAAGTATTACTTAGATGAGTATTGCTCACTTATTTGATAAATAAACTTATCTAAGACACATAAGAAGTTCAGACTAAAGAGGAAAGTATGATAAGACAAACTTAAATCTTATAAAAATGAAATATATTCTTGTGTTGTTCTTCACAATGATAAAGTAAAGAGAATACATAATGTTGCTTTATTTTCTTAGACAAAAATTATTAAACCATTCTGATTTTTTCAGAGGTCCATTTTAATTATAGTAATCCAGATTCATTAAGTGTTCTGAGTAAGCAGTTTTAGTGAGAAGAATTTATGTTTTAGTCAAGCATTTTATAATATTAAAAATCGTTTTCTTAATTTATGTTGATTTTAGACATATTCTTTGTTTTTTTTAATTGTATTTAATTTTCTCAGTGTTCCAAGATTAATTGTTTATGCACCACACCCAGTGTTCCAGGAATTATTCTTTGTATGTCAATCTGTATATAGCCCATTTAATTTAAAAGGTGTCATAACCTAATTTATTAAAGCATTCCAGAGATAGAAAAATACTTTATGCTCACCTAAAAAAGGTAAAGTGTTCTTCTAGAGACCCGAATACATGGAAAGGCTGCAGTGCCAGACACAGATAAGAGATAAACCTAGTCTACACCCAGAAAACTTCTCCCTTGCCAGTGGCTGTAAAATCCTTAATTCATTTGAAGTCATAAATAGACAAACAAATATACAAAGAAAATTTTTTTAAAAGACTAGATTCTTGATTATCTTTCATGTGACAGGACTAATTTCCATTATTCAATGGAAATGATGATAATCATCAAACCATCATACTCAGTTTCCATCAATCGAAAATAACTTTTCAGTCTGCATGAATCAGAAACAAACTAACAAATAAAAACCATAATATTAGTAGAAACAACAGCAGCAAATCTTGAGATTCCCAGAGTCAGCAAAATTAAAGTTCTGTTACACTCAGATTTTACTCCATAAGCAAAAAAAAAAACAAAATAAATTCTCAAGTTTAATAGCCCTGTAAGTACATACACTTTCCCCAGCAAGGCAGTTACTTGGCCGCATCAGGTGAGTCCACTTACACATTTCAGTGGGTGATCTACAAAAGTACTAAACTCTAATTTTCAAATGGTTCAATAATATGATTGTCATGTAAATATGAAATGAACACAAGTCATATATTCTATTTAATTAATGAGGGAATCAGAATATATTAAAACTGTTCCAAAGAACATTTGAGAAGTCAGATAGATAGATAGAGATAGGTAGACAATGATGATAGATAGATGATAGAATGAAGGAAAGAAATGAAGGAAAGAACAATAGATAGCTAAGAGGTAGCGGTACAGATATAAATTTAATAAAGAAATGTTTGGAAAAGATAACTAGGTTAAATGTAACGGTTTTATGTCAACTAGACCATAATTTGTTATTTATGTAATATTTATTCTACTGAATAGAAGTTATTTGCATCTTTACCTGAAAAATTCTACTAGTTGAGTTGTAAGTTCACTAAGCCTGGGACCTTCTGTCAATAATAAGTAAGACTGCACTATGTATATTTAACTAGATAACCTTTGGGGTAATCTTTGCCTTTATATGACATGGTAAGGAGGTGGCACACACCTGCTTGTCATCTAAGGTTTTTATAGTTTTTCTAACAATGTTTAAATAACGTTCAAAATTCAATGGTTGATTTTGTAGAGTAATTTAGGCACAGTTATAATCCCCTTATTCTTTTCTCTTACACACATTAATCAGTATAATGCAGCTAAGTGGCCTGCCTTGTTCTCCAAATATAGCAATTGGTATGGGTAGCTTTGTGTGTGACTGTGTAGCATACTTTTACAAGAAAAATTAATTACTGCAAATTCTGTAAATTAAGGCATGTTACTATCAGGACTCTGAAGGTCAGATACCCATAATATGAAGGATATGTATTCATCTCAGACATACTCATTTAATCAGAAAATCAGTGAAAAAGATTGTTATCACTGTTCTTGTGGGCAAGCTACTATACAACTATTTAAAAATTTTTCTGTTCTGCAGGTTCAAATACATTTAAAAGACTCAGAGAGGGATTAAGGGTAAAGTCCCTTGGAGGAAGCTCTTATCTTGCTACCATTAGTTTAATTGCTGATCTCATTAGATAATTACTTACTCATTTGTTTTCTTTAAAAAATTTTTTTAAAGAAAGAGAATCAGGTATCTGAATCACAATAAGTAATCTACATTCAAACTCTTGAATGATTCAGTTTTCTGGCTATGTAGCTCTGATAAGACTATTGCTCTCTGAGGACAGCAACCTACATTATAGGTTTAATTACAAAATAGAAGCATTTAGAGGCCAACCTGGCAAATTCATTTTTAGTGAAGGGAAAATATATAATCAATGGTTTAGATTAATGTCAATTTCATTGGGTCACTTAGAATTACTCACGTAAATGGATTTTTCAGCTCTTTATAAGCAAGCATGGGGGTTTAGTACATGGATATGTTCTCTTGCCAGTCCACCACAGCTCTACTCCTTTTCTTCCCTCTTGGAAATAAAAATAATGTCTAGAATCTGAAGATGTTTAGTGTTGGAGCAACAGATACTTAAGCCATTGTCCTTGTCCTTTATGGTCACAAGTGGAAGGATAGCAACCCCACTTTCCTGTTTCATTTGTCACTTAGGATCGAGTAAGACAGTAAGGTATGTGCTATGTAAGGTATTTGCCATATAAGTTGACATATTATTTTTAGTTCTGAAGAATAATGGAAGAATAATGCATCAACCCTTACTACATCTTATTCAGTCAACCAACAAATCTTACTTTCCATTTCTAATAGAAACATTAAGTAGTCCCTCAGAGTATCAGTGGGTAATATATAAACAGATATAAAATAAATGTATGTAGCAGTGGGAATTGTGTTGTATGTATTCATGTATTTCATGTATTTTATGAATTTTCATGAAGTTTGATAGTCTACTAAGGTGCTTGAATGTGATAGCCATTTCTCAATGAGCCACCACTGAGCCTTTTTAAAAATATTGATATTATGTCTTTGGTTGAAAGTTATAATTAATATGAATAATTCAGAATATCCTAGGGAAAACAGTTATTGAGAAGCATAAATGCATAGACAGAGGTTTAAAATGTGCTTTTAAAATCAACATGTTAACAGATTAATCTTAAAGTGTTTGGTTATTCCATAATTTGAAAGACTAAGATGAGTCAGTAGAGCTGTACTCCTCTGATCATTTTACAGGAGAATCTGCTTTCTTGCCTTTCCACCTTTGGGAGGCTGCCTGAATTTCTTTGGCCCCTGTCCTTCTTCTATCTGCAAAGCCACCACAGTAATATCTCTCATCTCTCTTACTTTCTACCTCCACTTATAAGGACACTTGTGATTACATAGAGCATATTGATAATCCAGGATATTCTTCTCATCTCTAGATCCTTAATTTACTCACACTTACAAAAGTCCATTTTGCCATGTAAGGCAACAGATCCACAGATTTGAGAGATTAGGACATTGGAAATCTTTGAGGAGCCATTTTCTTGCCTACTGTACAAATCTCTTATCAATAGTAATGTTTATTTTCTGAGTTTTGTGTTAATACATCATCTTTTTCATTGCCACTTTTAGGCTCACCTCATTATACTCACTGGTATAGGTCATTCCTAAATCTTGTTGGGAAGTAGAAAAAGAGAGGGAATGACTGAAATGTTCAGGAGACCTCAGATGGAAAGGATTTAAGAGTGAAAGGGGATGAGAACTGCTTTGATAAACCAATATTTGGGTCCCCAAAACAGCTAAGGTAATAAATATTTCATGTAATGTTTTAATTATAATCTCTAAACTTATATTTTATTAGTTTCTTATTGCCATGTAACAAACTACTTAAAGACTTAAAAAAAACATGAATTTGTTATCTAATAGTTTCCATGAGTTGAGAGTCTGGGAAAGTTAATATGGTCCTCTCTTCATGGTTTTGTAAGGTAATCAAGGTGTCAGCTGGGATGTGTTTTTATCTGATGGCTTTCCTGGGGAAAAATTTATTTATATGCTCATTCTGATTATTGGCAGAATACATTTGATTGTGGATATATAACTAAGGGCTCCTGATTATTATTGGCCAGCTGTCAGAAACAACCCACAAATGCTAAATGTAGCCCAGAGTTCTCTGTCATGTGGCCTTCTCTAGACACTGTGTACAAATTGGCTCCTTGCTTCTTTAATCCCAGAAGGAGAATTTCTAACTCTTAAAGAGTTTTATCTGAAGTAATATAATCAGGATCATGACACCTTGGCTATATTATGCAGATTAATCAAGGGAGTGTTGTCCAATCACCTTTGTCGTTTTTAATATTTTGGGTAGAAACAGTTTATGGATTCTGCCCAAATCTAAGGGGACAGAATTGTACAAGACTACAAAAAGTGTGATGCATTAAGGGGTCACCTTAGGGTATGTCTACTACACGGATGTCTAGTTATTTTAAGTAATAGAACTTAGATAATTTTTAAGTAATTCTTTTGGCTGATGCCATCATCTTGTTAAAGATTAAAAGACATACAAAGAAAGTAACTAACACTATAGTTAAAGACATAGGATCTTGAGCTTTTAAGTGATTTAGTTATTAACCATCCTTATAAACCTAGGATAAAAGAATGTTTGATTCTCAATGGATTTTTTGTTAATGATTCTCTTCAAATGTTATCAACTATCAAATGTTTAAATACAAATATGAATACAATAAGAGTCACTATTCTCAAAAGCTAAGAGTCTGTTAAATGTAAAGACACAATTAAAATGGACACTAATGCATATTATTATGTGATGGTCCAAAGGAGAAAAATACTAAAGACCTTTGGTATCCGAAAAGCCCTTGTTGTAAAAGTTGTATTGGCTTGGGTTCTTAAGGATCAATCAGCATTCCATGGAGGTTAAGAAAAAAAGTTACATTGCAATGATGAATCTTCAAGCTGAGCAGAGAAAACAGGACATCCAAATCATGGAAGCCAGTCAAAAATTGGGATTCCCAAGAAAAAGAAACTGAGATAAAGAGTTTTGAGGAGGTGTGTTACTTGGACAGTCATTCCAAGGTGCAGAAGCAAGGCACAGGGAATGAGAAAGATGATATAAGGATGTAATGATTAAATAACTGCTATGAGAACTGGGAGTTTGATTCTGCTAGGTCCTTCTTAGAAAAGAATAGAATGCCTCCCCAAATTGTTTACTTGGTGGGAAGCTGGAGGATTTATCTTCTTCTTCTCTGACCTCAGTAAGTGAGAATTGCTGCAGGGGTGTTCAGTCCTCCTGGCTTTCCGCCTGTGTGGTCTCAGTTCCCTCAGGATCGTGGAAAGACTGGAAGTGCCTGAGTGTGGTGGACCCCCCAGGTATCACAGCAGGGAAGCCAGATGCAAAGACAGAGCCAAGAAATGGGCTCTCAGCTCAGGGTTACCTTAAACTGTTATCTGAGGCATTGTAGGGCCACTGCTCTTCAAGCAGGGACTCCATAAGCAGCAGATCTGGGGAGACCCCCCTCCTTCCTCCTCCAGAAAGAGCAGCATGGGAGTGCACTGCAGAAATATGCTGGGTTTGGAGACTCCAGACAGGGCTCTGCACCAGAGATAGAAATGCTTGGTCACAGGCTGGGTGAGCATGGAGTGCAGCCGGAGACCAGGGAGATGGGAGTGATTGACTGCTTTTTCTCTGAGGGCCCATTGAGGAGTGGGGCCTCAAGCTCTTGTCTTCTATGGGCCCAGAGATTTGGAGGCCACCATTTTCATTCTTTTCCTCTAAAGCTATACGGAAAGCTTTCAAGGAATAAAAGCTTCCGAGAGCAAAACTGAGCAGGTTAGTTAGCCTGTCAGGGGCAATGGAATTCTGTGTTAGGCAAAGACATTTGAGAATCACTGCAACAGGTCTCTTTCCCCAGAAGTTTAGCAAGAACATCCAACCAAGACAAAGTTCTTGATAAATGAGAACTGTGGAACTCCAGAGCTAGGGGAAAGCAACACATGGAATTCATTGCTTTTATCCCATGATTCTTAGTCTTTCAAAGTTAAATTTTTTAAATTTAATTTTTGTCTTGTTATTTTTTTAAATTTTTCCTCTTTCCTATTTTAACCTTTTTCAACTATTTTATCTTATCAATATCTTTTTAAAAAATCTTTTTCAATTTTCATTGTTATAGTCATATTCTATCCATTAATTGTATCCAACCTTCTTTTGGCACACGCATAGGTTTTTATTTCTTTAAAATTTTGGGATACAGTTTCTTCTGACAGATCAAAATATACCCTATATCTAACACAAGGTTTTGTTCTAGTCTCCAGCCTAATCACATTCTTTCCTTTTTTTTTTTGCCTTTTTCAACCAACTTCTTATCTTGTCAATTCCCTTTTTTATAATTTTAAAATTTTCATCTTCACAGTCATTACAGCCCTTCATCATGTTTACCTTTATTATTGTGTATGTATAAGTTTTTCTTTCTTCAAAATTTTGGGAGGCAGTATCTTCTAACACACCAAAATACACCTAAAATCAAGTGTGTGGCTTTGGTCTATTTACCAGCCTAATATGTATGTGTGTGTGTGTGTGTGTGTGTATGTATATGTATATGTATATGTATATGTATATGTATATGTATATATATTTTTTCTTCTTTCTCTTCCCCCCAGTTTTGGGTCTCTTCTGATTTTGTTAGTGTATAAGCCACTGGGGTCATTGCTACTCTTTTAGGATTTTGTTCTCTCATTCATCTATTCATAACTGGATAGAATGAACAGGTGGGAAACCCTACCTCATAAAAAAGAATAAGAAACTGTATTGATGGCCAGGGACCTAATCAATATGGACATTGGTAAGATGTCAGAACTAGAGTTCAGAATGGTGATTCTGAACTCTAGTACAGAAGGAGCTAGCTGGGCTCAAAAAAAGCATGGAAGATACTAGCAAATCAATTTCTATAGAAATGAAATCCCCTTCTGGAGAAATAAAAGAACTAAAATCTAACCATGTTGAAATAAAAAAAAAGTTATTAATGGGGTTCAGTAAAAATGGAGGCTCTTATTGCTAGGATAATGAGGCAGAAGAGAGGATTAGTGATAAAGAAGACCAAATGACAGAGAATAAAGAAGCTGAGAAAAAGAGAGATAAACAATTACTGGACCATGAGGAGAGAATTCAAGACATAAGTGATACCATAAGATGAAACAATATTAGAATAATTGGGATCCCAACAGAAGGAGAAAGAGAGAGGGAGGCTGAAGGTATATTGGAGCACATTATAGCAGAGAATTTCCCTAATTTGGTGAAGGGAACAAGCATCAAAGTCAGAAGGCACAGAGAATCCCCCCCAAAATCAATAAGAATAGGTCCACAACTTGTCCTCTAACAGTAAAACTTACAAGTCTCAAAGAGACAAGTGACAAAGAGAAAAATCCTGAAAGCAACCAGGGACAAGAATTCTCTAACATACAACAGTAGAAATATTAGTCTGGCAGCAGACATATCCACAGAGACCTGGCAGGCCAGAAAAGACTGACATGATATATTCAGAGCACTAAATGAGAAAAATATGCAGCCAAGAATACTATATCCAGCTAGGCTATCATTGAAAATAAAAGGAGAGACAAAAATCTTCTAGGACAAACAAAAACTAAAATAATTTGCAAACACCAAATCAGCCCTACAGGAAATATGGAAGTGGTCCTCTAAGCAAAGAGGGAGCCTAAAAGTAACAGAACAGAAAAGAACGACACAATATACAGTAACAGTCACCTTACATGCAATGCACTAGCACTAAATTCATATCTTTCAATAGTTACCCTGAATGTGAATGGGCTAAATGACCCAATCAAAAGACACAGGGTATCAGAATGGATAAAAATATAAAACCCATTAATATGCTGCCTACAAGAAACTCATTTTAGACCCAAAGACACCTCCAGATTTAAAGTGAGGGGGTGGAAAACAATTTACCATGCTAATGGACATCAAATGAAAGCTGGGGTGACAACCCTCATATCAGATAAATTATATATTAAGCCAAAGACTATAAGAGTTGAGGAAGGACACTATATCATATTTAAAGGGTCTGAACAACAAGAATATCTAACAATTTTAAATATCTATGCTTCTAACATGGGAGCAGCCAATTATAAAAGCCAATTAATAACAAAATCAAAGAAACACATCAACAATAACACAATTAGAGTAAGGGACTTTAACATTTCCCTCACTGAAATGGACAGATCATCTAAACAAAAAATCAACTAGGAAGTAAAGGCTTTAAATGACACACTGGACCACATGGACATCACAGATATATTCAAAATATTCCATCCCAAAGCAACAGAATACACATCTTCTCTAGTGAACATGGAACATTCTCTAGAATAGATCATATCCTGGGTCACAAATCAGGTCTAAATCAGTACCAAAAGATTTGGATCATTCCCTACATATTTTCAGACCACAATGCTTTGAAACTAGAACTCAACCATGAGAGGAAAGTTGCAAAGAACTCAAATACATGGGGGCTAAAGAGCATCCTACTAAAGAATAAATGGGTCAACCAGGAAATTAAAGAACTGAAAAAATTAGTGGAAACAAATGATAATGAAAACTCTACTGTTCAAAGTCTTTGGGAAACAGCAAAGGCAGTCCTGAGAGGAAAGTATATAACCATACAAGACTTTCTCAAGAAACAAGAGAGGTCTCAAGTACACAACCTAACCGTATACCTAAAGGAGCTGGAGAAAGAACAGCAAAGAAAGCCTAAACCCAGCAGGAGAAGAGAAATAATAAAGATCAGAGCAGAAATCAATGAAATAGAAACTAAAAGAACAGTAGAACAAATCAACAAAACTAGCAGCTGGTTTATTGAAAGAATTAAGTTTGATAAACCCCTGGCCATAGTTATCAAAAAGAAAAGAGAAAAGATACAAATAAATAAAATTATGAATGAAAGAGGAGAGATCATAACCAACACCAAAGAATTACAAACAATTATAAGAATATATTATGAGCAACTATATGCCAGCAAGTTTGACAATCTGGCAGAAATGGATGCATTACTAGACATAAACTACCAAAACTAAATGAGGAAGAAATAGAAAACCTGAACAGACCCATAACCAGTAAGGAAATTGAAGCAGTCATCAAAAATCTCCCAACAAACTAGAGCCCTGGGTCAGATGACTTCCCCGCGGAATTCTACCAAACATTTAAAGAAGAATTAATACCTATTCTCCTATAACTGTTCCCCAAAAATAGAAATGGAACTTCCAAACTCATCTTATGAGGCCACCATTATCTTGATCCCAAAACCAGACAAAGACCCCATCAAAAAGGAGAATTGCAGACCAATATCCCTAATGAACAAAGATGCAAAAATTCTCACCAAAATACTAGCCAATAGGATCCAACAGTACATTAAAAGCATTATTCACCAGGACCAAGTGGGATTTATTTCTGGGCTGCAAGGTTGGTTCAACATCCACAAATCAATCAATGTGATACAGTACATTAATAAAAGAAAATAAAAGAAACATATGATACTCTCAAAAGATGCTGAAAAAGCATTTGACAAAGTACAGCCTCCTTTCTTGATCAAAACTCTTCACAGCGTAGGGATAGAGGGCACATACCTCAATATCATCAAAGCCATCTATGAAAAACCCACAGCAAATATCATTCTCATAGGTAAAAACTGAGAGCTTTTACACTAAGGTCAGGAACATGGCAGGGATGTCCACTATTACCATAGTTATTCAACATAGTGCTAGAAGTCCTAGCCTCAGCAATCAGACAACAAAAAGAAATAAAAAGCATCCAAATCAGCAAAGAAGAAGTAAACCTCTCACTCTTTGCAGATGATATGATATTTTATGTGGAAAACCCAGAAGCCTCCACTCAGAAACTGCTAGAACTCATACAGGAATTCAGTAAAATGTCAGAATATAAAATCAATGCATGAAATTCAGTTGCATTTTCATGCACCAACAGGAAGACCGAAGAAAGAGAAAGTAAGGAGTCAATCCCATTTACAGTTACACCAAAAACCGTAAGACACCTAGGAATAAGCCTAACCAAAGAGGCAAAGAAAATGTATTAAGAACATTATAAAGTTACTCATGAAAGAAATTGAGGAAGACACAAAGAAATGGAAAAACATTCCATGCTCATGTTATGGAAGAACAAATATTGTGAAAATGTCTATGCTACCTAAAGCAATCTACACATTTAATGCAATCCCTATCAAAATACCATCCTTTTTTTTTTTTCAAAGAAATGGAACAAATAATCCTAAAATTTATAAGGAACCAAAAAAGACCCTGAAAAGCCAGAGAAATGTTGGAAAAGAAAGCCAAAGTTGGTGACATCACATTTCCAGACTTTCAGCTCTATTACAAAGCTGTCATCATTAAGATAGTATGGTACTGGCACAAAAACAGACACATAGCTCAATGGAACATAATAGGGAACCCAGAAATATACCCTCAACTCTATGTTCAACTAATCTTCAATAAAGCAGGAAAGAATGTCCAATGGAAAAAAGACAGTCTCTTCAATGAATGATGTTGAGAAAATTGGATAGCCACATGCAGAAGAATAAAACTGGGCCATTTCCTTACACCTCATACAAAAATAGACTCAAAGTGGATGAAAGACCTCAATGTGAGATAGGAATCCATCAAAATCCTTGAGGAGAACACAGACAGAAACCTCTTTGACCTCAGCAGCAACAACTTCTTCCTAGAAACATCTCCAAAGGCAAGGGAAACAGGGGCAAAAATGAACTATTGAGACTTCATCAAGATCAAAAGCTCTTGCACAGCGAAGGAAAGTCAACAAAACCAAAAGAAAACCAGCAGAATGGGAGACGATATTTGCAAATGACATAGCAAATAAAGGACTACCATCCAAAATCTATAAAGAACTTATCAAACTCAACACCCAAGGAACAAATAATCCAATCAAGAAAGGGGCAGAAGACATGAACAGATATTTCTGCAAAGAAGACATCCAAATGGCCAATAAACACATGAAAAAGTGCTCAACATCAGTCAGCACCAGGGAAATACAAATCAAAACCACAGGGAGATTCCACCTTACATCAGTCAGAATGGCTAAAATTAACAAGTCAGGAAATGACAGATGTTGGTGAGGATGCGGAGAAAGGGGAACCCTCCTACACTGTTGGTGGGAATGCAAGCTAATGTAGCCACTCTGGAAAACAGCATGCAGGTTCCTCAAAAGTAGAGCTATCCTACAACCCAGTAATTACACTACTGGGTATTTACCTTAAAGATAACAAATGTATTGATCCAAAGGGGTATGTGCACCCAGATGTTTATAGCAGCAATGTCCACAATAGCCAAACTATGGAAAGAACCTAGATGTCCATCAACAGATGAATGGATAAAGAAGATGTGATACACACACACACACACACACACACACACAAACACACAATGGAATACTATGCAGCCATCAAAACCCCCAAAATCTTGCCATTTGCAATGATGTGGATGGAACTAGAGAGTATTATGCTAAGTGAAATAAATCAGTCAGAGAAAGACAATTATCATATGATTTCTCTGATATGCAGAATTTGAAAGGCAGGGTGGGAGGTAATGGGGGCAAGGGAGGGAAAAAAATAAAACAAGATTGGACCAGGCAGGGAGACAAACCATAAGAGACTCTTAATCTCAGGAAACGAACTGAGGGTTGTTGGGGGATGGGAGCGAAGGATAGGGTGGCTGGGCTATGGACATTGGGGAGGGTCTGTGCTATGATGAATCCTGTGAGTTGTGTAAGACTGATGATTCATAGACCTGTACCCCTGAAACAAATAATACCTTATATGTCAATAATAATTTTTTTTTTAAAAAAAGGAGATGTGGATTCAGAGAGATTTTGCAACTTTAACAGTCACATGGGCAATAAGAAAGAATGAGCTTCAACTCAGGTTAATCTGAGTATAACTCTGTTTTTAATCATCTCTATTAAAGTATCTATAACAATGCCCCTTAACAGTATTTATACTTTTGCAAAGATTATTGATAAAAAATGAATTCTCATTATGGCTTTAAGTTTTATAACTTTACTTTTATACTGACGTACTTTTTTGGTCTAGAGACAGAGGAAATAAAACTGTGAATGAACAATAATGTCAACAAAGTAAATAATAGCATGTATTTATATAAATCACACTTTTTCTAAAAGAGAAAGAAAAAGAGCTCATACACAAGCAAGGGAGGGGTGAAAGAAGGGGGGAAAGGAGGAGAGAGAGAGAGAGAGAGTGAAAGAATATTAAGTAGACTCCATGTTCAGGGCAGAGCCCAACATGGGGCTCAATCTCATGACCCTGAGATCATGACCTGAACTGAAATCAAGAGTTGGATGCTTAACCAACTGAGCCACCCACTTGTCCCTATATAAACCACTCTTCTAAATGGTATTTTACATATCTCATTTAATTTTCCCAACACTATTGATGGGAACTATTAACAGCCACATTTTATAGTTAGGCATTTGAGCAACAGCAAGATTCAGTATCTTACTCAACTAGTAAGCAGCAAAGTCAGGCTTGGAACAAAGACAGCCTAGTTCTAGGGCAGAATATACACTTAAGCAATGTATATTATGCTATATAAATATAATGTTAATATTTAAAAGAAATATTCTGACTCTTTTAACGTTAATTGAACCATCATGAAGTACTAGTATTAATTTTTGAGAATTCATGTAGTCACAATAGCCAAAATATGGAAACAAACTAAATGTCCATAAGTGATCAGTGGATCAGTGGATGAATGCATAAAGGAAAATGCAAAAAGAAAATATGATAAACACACACACACATATATATATATTCATAATAATATTATTCAACCTTAAAAAAGAGGGAAATTCTGTCATATGCAATAGGTTGAAGCTGAATGACTTTATATTAAGTGAAATGAGCCAGTCACAGGAAGACAAATACTGCATGATTTCACTTATATGAGGTATCTAAAATAGTCAAACTCATAGAAACAGAGAATAGACTAATAGCTACTAGGAACTGGGAGAAGGGGAAACAGGGAGTTTCTTATCAAAGGATATAAAGTTTCAGTTACGCAAGAGGACTAAGTTCTGGAGATCTGCTGTATAACATTGTTTCTATAGTTTAAAATACTGTATTATTGTGAAATATTTATTTTTTATGTATTTATTTTTATTTAAATTCTAATTACTTAACATGTAGTATATTATTAGTTTCAAGGTAGTGTTTAGTGATTCATCAGTTGCATATAATACCCAATACTCATGTCAAGTGCCCTTCTTAATGCCCAGTTACTGATCCCTCCACTCACTACCCACCCCCCCAGCAACCCTCAGTTTATTCCCTATAGTTAAGAGTCTCTTATGGTTTGCCTCTCTGTTATCATATTTTATTTTTCCTTTCCTTCCCCTATGTTCATTTTTTTTCTTAAATTCCACATATGAGTGAAATCATATGTTTTTTATCTTTCTCTAACTTATTCCACTTAGCATAATACCCTCTAGTTCCATCCACATCACTGCAAATAGCAAGATTTCATTCTTTTTGATGGCTGATATTCCATTGTGTATCTATGCTATCTCGTTATCCATTCATCTATCGATGGACATCTGGGTTCTTTCCATATTTCATAAGTTGTGGACATTGCTACTATAAACATTGGGGTGCATGTACCCTGTCTAATCACTATGTTTGTATCCTTTGGATAAATACCCTGTAGTATAATTGCTGGGTCATAGGGCAGTTTTATTTTTAACTTTCTGAGGAACCTCCATACTGTTTTCCAGAGTGGAGTGGCTGCACCAGTTTGCATTCCCACCAACGGTTTAAGAGGGTTCCCCTTTCTCCTCATCCTTACCAACACCTGTTTGTTTGTTTTGTTTTGTTTGACTTGTTAATTGTAGCCATTCTGACTGGTGTTAGGTGGTATCTCACTGTGGTATTTCCCTGATGCCAAATGATGCTGAGCACTTTTTCATGTGTCTGCTGGCCATTTGGATGTCATCTTTGGAGAAAAGTCTGTCCATGTAGTACCAGAATCAATATGCCTTGTGAAGAACAATTAAGAACATGCTAAATCTTGCTATTTGCAGTGATGTGGATGGAACTAGAGGGTATTATGCTAAGTGGAATAAGTTAGAGAAAGATAAAAAACATTTTAGGTAATAGGTATAAAACATTACATGGCTATAAAGCATATTTATGTCAGTTTAACTTTGTAACCATCTTTAAAAATCTTAAGATGATGCTATTTTTGTTTTGCTGTTGTCAATGTTATTGCTGTTGTTTGAATCTAAAGAGTAATGAGATCCTGGTAAATTTGCAAGATATATAACTTTTATCTAAGGAACTACAAAATCAAGTCCTATCAGCCTAATCTAATTCCTTATTAGTACATGCTTAAATCTGTATTATGCTTCATTGATTGTCTGCTCTGCAGGCTGCAAAAGGCTCAATGTTTACTGAATGCAGATTTATGATTGGAGATGAGGAATGAACCAAGAGATAGTATGTTCCTTAATAGTATTAGTGTTTGAATTTCATATGACCTCAGTGTCAACAAGGACAGTGATATTTCTCCAAGACTTTTATTATTGAGACTTATTTTCAAGGCCCCATAAATGGAAAAGCAGGCACAATGTCAGGCTAAAGGAAAACACTGAATCCCATTTAGAAGATTTCATGTATAAAGATGCCTGTTTGCCTAACTGCTTCCTTTTCTGGACAGTTATTTTATTGCCTGTTTCAAACCTAGGTTCACCAACTGTGTACTTATTGTGCATAAATGCAGCAGTTTATTGGGAGTTGTAAACTACCTCTTTAAAAAAGAATTCTAATTCTATTTTAATACTTAGCTCTAAAAGGCTACTGTATTACTTGGCTAGGGCTTTAATAACAAAATATCACAGACTAGGTGGCTTTAACAGCAAAAAGGCTCCTTGACATCTTCCCCGATTTGTCTTTATGCCTTAAAAGCACACCAGTCTTGTTGGATTAGGACCTTCTTCAATGATTGTATCTAACCTTAATTACCTATTTTTTAAAACGTATCTCCAAACGCAGTCACATTTGAAGGTCCTGAAGGCAAGGACTTCAACATATGAAATAAGGTGGGTGGGGAACAAAATTTAGCCCATAACAGCTACCCTCCCTCCATGGTTGCTCAATCCTACCCACCATAGATGTTTTGTGTTTCCTATAGAGAATCTACAACTCAGGAAGCTGATCTTGTGGCAAATCCTGCTCCCCTTAAGTCAGAGACTGCATACATGTAAAAAATGGCCAGAGAGGAGAAAATAAGTGAAGGCATCAATTACCTTTCCAAAAGCTTCTAAAAGGTAAGAACTTCCCAGATATTTCAGGACTGATCTACACTACTATATCTACTTCCAAACATGATGGTAACTTCTGTGAACATTTACTATAAGGGGTAGACAAAAATTTTCAAATAATACCTGATATAATCATATTACAGAAAGAGTACAAGTTATTTATCAAATTAAGTGGCTATTTTTCAGTAAATTTCCTCTTCTTAAATGTTGTGAAATAGAAATGTTGAAGGACTGAATAGAGTTACAGGGTTTTACAATGTTCAAAGTATGTTAATGGAAATTACAGAGTATCATGGGAATTTTTTTTTTAAAATGGGAAAAATGGAGATTATAAAGACAACCAAAATAGGTCTTACAAACATTACAAGTTTCCTGTGGATGGCTATGACTGATGGCAGTTGCACTCACGATTGTCTGTTAATACATCAGGCTCTATCTCTTCCCTCTATATTCAAAGAATCCGTGCAACTTACTAAGAACAAACCTGTTATAAGTACATATTAGCCCTTTTCTTTTTTCAATCCCTTTTGTATCCTTAGCTAAAGGTTATTGCTGTAATCTTACAATCAAGTCAGTTCATATTAACCTGACATATAATGTACAGATGTTCTTGCAGAACTTATTTTCTAGAGGAGGAAGTAGGATACAACTACAGAGTGTAATGAGATAAGATAGAATGTAATAGCAATAAACATTGAAAAAAATGTACAGTTTCAGAATTCTGAGGAAAGACCTCTTCATGTGAATTGAAATATTTGGGAAGGATTTGTGATGGGGATGACAGTTGTATTGGGTTTTTTAATTGTAAAAGGGATTTTAATTCCAAGAAAAAGAAATAGCATGAGAAAACATAGAGAAGGAAAAGAGTGAGGCTTCTATGAAGAACAGTGAGGTTTGTTTGGCTCAAGTAAAGAGTAGATGAAGGCAATCAAATTGAGAATTGTGACTTAAACTCGGGAAATTTGAATTTCATCTTTTATGCAAATGAGGTAATTCTGAAATGAGGCCTCTGAAGAGGAAGTGAGTGCACAAATTCTATTGCTTATTTATTGGGCTCTAAAGTTATTATAGTGGGGCGGGGAACCTGGGTGGCTCAGTTGATTGAGCATCCAACTCTTGATTTCAGCTCAGGTCATGATCAGGTTGTGGGATGGAGCCCCACAGGGCCATGTGGGGCTCAGCACTCAGCAGGGAGCGTGCTTGTCCCTCCCTCTACCCACGTCTGTGCGTGTGTGTGTATGCACACAGGTGCGTGAGGTGTGTGTATGCACCCTAAGTCAGAGAGTGTTATTATGTTAGTCGCCATACAAATAAAATCTTTCAAAGAAAGTTATTATAGTGGGAAAAGTCTTTGAAATTGATTTTTTGAGATGAGAACTGATGTAAGCAATGTGAATTCTGAGGAGAGAAGGAACTATATAGCTGGAGTCATAAGACATTTTGCCACTATAATTGCATAGCTAATGGTGGTGATTCTTCTGGTTCTCAGAAAGCAGAGCTTGTTCACTCTTAAAAATATGGGTGGATATACTTTGGTTTGACGCTTACTGATGAAACAAGACAAATAGTCACTAAATATTCTCAATGCGTAGTTACTGTGAAGGAACATGTGACAATGGTATACGAAATTTTATGGAAGATAAAGAGAAGTGATAGTCCTTGGATTACTTTCAAATATGTTAGAGCTACATAGCAACCACTAACCATGGTGGTTAAATATAAAGAAGCTAAACTTAAGTAAAAAATCATTTCCTCAGTCATACTAGCTATGTGTTAAATACTCAATGGCACATGTTGCTAGTGCATTTTCATCATCACAGCATTGGACAGTGCTTCTTTAATGCAACCTCAGTGGATTAACAAATTAAGAGTTCATAAAAAATTTGAGATTTAGGAAATGTATAATTTATTACAAATATATATATTGATATTTTACTTTATTATGCCCTACAGAACAATGTTTAGTGTTAAATAAGGTAGTTTAAGAATAAAATTTAAATGTGTATACCTAGGTACATTTAATTTTGTTTAAATAATGCATATTTTATAGAAAGTTCATCTCACATATCAATTATCGAATGAACATTTTGAAAAAATATGTTTGCTTTCTGAATATTTGGAAAGTTCTGAACATCAATATATTGAAAATGTTCATTTTATAAATGTGTATTTTGAGATTGCCTATGCAGAAGTTCAGTTGTGAAAATATTCATCCTTTAGAGTATGAAACACACATTTGTAGTTTTCCTTCCACTGAAGACCATTTGTGATTTCTTGATCACAAATATGTGATCAGGAACACTAAGAATAAGCAGCCCATTTGGAGGTTTTTGTTATAAGCTATTGCTAAAAAGGATTTGGTTTATAAAGTAACAATGTTTTTACCTTATTCTAATGAGGTGTTTTAAGTAGTTTTTATGCTTTCTCTGAGAGGGAGAGATCTATTTTTAAATTTTTTTCTCACTTTCCCTTTTATACCTTTTCCTTCCCTTTTCTTTTCAACTACATTGTATAGATTCTTAATTTGCTTTAGGGACACAATTCTGCATAGATAAATTTGTTTAATTGCAAAGGTTTCCATCATAGCAACTTCTAATGGGAGCAATAGGAATGCATGGGAAATTGAAGAACAGAATACTGAAATTTACTTTTGTAACATTTGAGCACTTTTCTTGAAGTATTGGAGCAATTATTTTGGTCTCCCCATGAAAAGAATAGAGTTTGGTGTCTTTCCTTTCCTTGCTGCATCATTTTGCTGTCAAAGTTAAGTTTTTTGAACTTTCATAAAACATTGAACATCAGAAACTGAAGACAACAGCATGGATACAAGGCACTTTGAACATCAAACTGGAATAATCAAAAAATTGTGAATAAAACACATATTTACTAATTGTTAGAGGCAATGTGCTGCCTTAACATTTATGTCACTTTATGTATGTGTCTTTGATTTTTCAAAACATCTCAGTTGTTTCTTATTATTCTTAGGTGTTTGTATTTTTTTTTTTTTGGATTTGTTTTCTACAGTGGTTTTAAGTGGGTAGATTACTGGACATCTTGGCCTCAAGATGAAAGTCAATTATCTTATAATTAATTCTTATACTTCACATATTTCTGCAGTTACAAAATTAATTGGGTGTAAATGAACAGAGAACTTATCTTACTTTACATTTTTAGTTAGAGATATGACCCAAGAAGTATTGCAGGATTCTGGAAAAATTTTACAAAACCTATAATGGCAGAGAACATTAAGTCCCAGAATTGCAGCTTAGCCTGAGGATGACCTTTATGAAGTCTAGTAATGTAAAACTATATTTCGGAAAATATGATGCCTAGGGTGACAAATGGAACTTTCTTTTCAACTAGATACAAGAAAACTTATTTTCAGTGTTTATGATGCAAGAATCTAATATGTACAACATGTAATATTGTGTGCACTGGTGTTATGCTAAAGAAAAGAATTTTCACATTAAAGAAGTTAATGTTACTCAAAATATAGAAACTAATTAGCAGAAGCTAATGACTTTCAACATGCATTTCAATCATACAGCTGTTATATTTCTAACTTGCTCTTTGATACATATTATTTCTCTTTAAAATATATATCTGTGATTTTGTTAATAAAGGGAAAATGTATTAAAATGGATGGTAACTATCAAAAATGGACTGATTATGCTAAAAATAATTATTTGAATTTCTCAAAATCTAATTAGAACACTGATTTTAGAGAGATATTTATTTAAACCCACATTTTACCCTACTGCATGTTTACCTTCCATATATAATTTGTTTTTGGTATACTGCTTGTAAACTTTATTATATTTTTTGCGTGACTTTTGTTTGTAATTTTTAATCACAGAATTATAATCCCAACTTTGAATAAACCTAGATATTCATTATTCACCGCCCCTATTTTTTTTTAGTTTATTTTCATCATAACAGTATTCATTGTTTTTGCACCACACCCAGTGCTCCATGCAATCCGTGCCCTCTCCAATACCCACCACCTGGTTCCCCCAACCTCCCACCCCCGCCCCTTCAAAACTCTCAGATTGTTTTTCAGAGTCCATAGTCTCCCATGGTTCACCTCCCCTTCCAATTTCCCTCAACTCCCTTCTCCTAACTCCCTTTGTCCTCCATGCTATTTGTTATGCTCCACAAATAAGTGAAACCATATGATACTTGACTCTCTCTGCTTGACTTATTTCACTCAGCATAATCTCTTCCAGTCCCGTCCGTGTTGCTACAAAAGTTGGGTATTCATCCTTTCTGATGGAGGCATAATACTCCATAGTGTATATGGACCACATCTTCCTTATCCATTCGTCCGTTGAAGGGCATCTTGGTTCTTTCCACAGTTTGGCAACCGTGTCCATTGCTGCTATAAACATTGGGGTACAGATGGCCCTTCTTTTCACTACATCTGTATCTTTGGGGTAAATACCCAGTAGTGCAATCACCTCCCCTATTTTTTTTAATACCTATTGCTCAATTTAGGATAAGAAACTTATGACTCCTGAGGTAGATTCCTTTACCCTGGGGTAGAAATTAAAGTTCCTCTTTATAGTGAGATACACTCACAGTCATTGGTTGTAGGTTTTCCTATGTAAATGCATTAGATACTAGAAATCTCCTAAAGTGGATTTCATGTTACTTTGTAATCTTTCCTTTCTAACTAACATTTATTGAACAATTGAGCCAGATCCTAAGATTCAAAGATGAAGTAGACACAGAACTTGATCTCTAGAAATTTGAAATTATAGTCAATTAATAATTAACCACTCATCTCTATGTATTTTTCTTCTCAGTTTCTTATTAAGTATCTTCATCGAATTTTTTTGAGGTCTAGCTATACTCCCCCCAGTTACCAGTTAGTATATTACTTCCTGGTTAGTTTTCCCTCCTTTCTTCCATCCTCTTTCTTTTTTTCTTCCTTCCTTTCTTTCTTTCTTTCCACCCAATGATTGCTATTCATTGGGATGAACTAAATTATTTACTATATCATTTTCCTCATGGTTTGTGCAATGATTTTCCAATTATTTCCAATCAAGATGTGGTCATTTCCTTATCTTTAAAAGTTGTTCTTGGCTTGTCCCAATTAAATATGTATGTTAAAAATACAGAAAAATGTGTCATCATAAAATGATGTACCCTAATTTGTATCAACATAATTCATGTTCATCTCTCAGATTAATGAATACAAATGAGTTAAACTTTATTCTTATACATTTCTGATAATGTATAAGAAATAAGCAAATCTGATGACTTACAGTAGTAACCTTGTAATTTGAGCTCTGTTTCAGTTTATTATTTATGCTGGTCAAAAAACACACTTATAAGAAAACTTCATGGTAAATAAATAATATTATGTATACAGAATATGTATATTAATTGACTAAAACAATGAAAATCTCTTTTATTGCTTAATATATTTGGCATTTTAAAAAAATAAGTTCACGTAGCTATATTTCTGACAATAATTATGAATAAAGCTTGAAACTTCACTATCAACCTGAATGAAGAGAGAATTTAGGAAAAAATATATGGAAATAGAAAAGTACCCATGTCCTTCAACTGTGGTAATGAACTGAGGAAGAGTCAGAGTGTGCTAATGTTGGAATATGCTAATCCATTGAATACTGCTCAGATAGGATTTTTCATTGTGGTTGATCAGCACAATGGCTCCAGGAAGACCATCCTGATGAGACTGCTATTTGACTGCATGCTCCAAATTGCAAATTGCATCCTAGATAAAATTCTTTCTCCTTTCTTGGGTTCAGATCAATTTGGTTTGATAATGCCACTATGCATCACTCTGCACAATTCTGCTAATCCCTCTGCAGAAAGTATGAGAGATTGAAATATTTCAATAAATAACTGACCTCTGCAGTGAAAAAATAAGAAGAGAACTTGCAGTTTAAGATGTCTTAAATTTTAAGAAAATAAATCTATATTAAAATAAATAATTTGCAGTATATGAAAATAAATTACTTTGAAGAATAGCAAAATCAGTTTGCTATATTTTTCTTAGAGGATGCAGAGAAATGTGGAAATGTCATCCTAAGGAGAAATCAAGAATGAAGCCACTCTCATTTGAGGTCTTCTGTGCTTTATAAACTTTTCCTTTATTAAGTGGAAAAGTAAAGCAAAGGAACAAAAAGAGAAAGTTGTCATTTTGGGAAACTGTTTATTGATCTGGCATAAAGGGACTTTTACCTTTGTCTGATTAATAGTTGTATTTTGACCTTTGTTAGAAGTAAAAGAGAATAGCTAATAGACTTGCAAGGTTGTAAGCGTGCGTTTGGAATGTCCCTGTTCTAAGGACATACTCTTCTCTGGAGACACTGCCCAAGATGAACTCAGCAGAGCTACACATATAAAAAAAGGCTTCTATTTAATCTCTGGTGGAGACTTGGTACACTTTCTTCCCCATTTCCCAGACTTTTCTTCTTACTTCTCTGAATTTAAATACATCTATTAATGTGATATATATAAACTGGCATCCTAATACAGAGTATCAGAAATATTCCTCATCAATAAGAACAAAAATATCACTTTCACTGCATAATCTTCAAGAAATAAAGTTACAGGGGCTCAGTGGGTGGCTCAGTGGGTTAAGCCTCTGCCTCGGCTCAGGTCACGATCCCAGGGTCCTGGGATTGAGCCCGCATCAGGCTCTCTGCTCAGCGGGGATCCTGCTTCCCCTTTCTCTCTGCCTGCCTCTCTGCTCGCTTGTGATCTCTGTCTGTCAAATAAATAAATAAAATCTTAAAAAAAAAAAAAAAGAAAGAAAGAAAGAAAGTTGAAGAAGCATCTGACTCTCTGGCTTCAGCTCCGGTCATGATCTCAGGATCCCAAGATCCAGCTCAGTGTTGGGCTTCCTGCTCAGTGGGGAGTCTGCTTGAGATTCTCTCTCCCTCTCCCTCTGTCTCTCCACTTACTTGCACACACACACTCTTTCTCTCTCTCTCAAATAAATAAATCTTTAAAAAGTCACAAAAGTATGTATTTTCAGGTTAGAAAAATGTGAAGTTCTGTAGTTTTGTTAGATAACTGATTAAGCAAATTTTAGTATACCATTTTTAGAATTACATAAACATAATTTTGATCCCAATATTAATTACGTGGCATACTTTGATCATCAGTGAAGTTGATTTTTGAAACATATTTTTTTCAATTGATTGATTTTTGAATTGACTTTTGAAACATATTTATATGGATATATTAATATATATTCTTCCAAAACTCCTTGAGTAATCATGTGATTTCTGTGTTTTTTGAGAAATAATGGGATATTAAATTTAAAATTATAGGGCTTTTAGAATAGAAATATCCCATTGCGGTGCTTCTCAAAGTAAATGTGCTCACAGCCCATTTGTACTCTACACTCTTCTTTTTGAGGCCCAAATTTGACTGAGATTTGGCACTCAACTAAGAAGTCTGACTACCAGTTAATTATTAGTACTTGAGATTAGGGTAGTTTTTTGAAATATCTGTCTGTGTATTTTGTTAATCATTATGGAGTTTGGAATTCAGAATGAGAAAGCTGTACTGTGACCTTAAAGGCAAGTTTAGTGATGTTGTCACTCCTATTTCCTTTAAGAATGTTTTACAAAATTTTGTAATTGTTGCATAGATGCTTTTCCACTGTTTTCAACTTAGCATGCCTTTGTTTTCAGTGAGTTTGCCATTGGCAGATCTGGGTAGCAGTTTGATGTCCATATCCCTTTCAGTTTTCCTCTGCCAGCCTGAGCTGCTCTTCCTGCTTTAGGCCCCTGAAGGCAGCATTCTAATTGGTCCCTCTCACTGGCAGGTATCCCACATGGAAGATGTTCTGCAACTTTTACTTTCTTATAAAAAATAGATGTTTTATGTCCCCTTCTCTTGGTGACATGTTGTTGCTAATGTGATGCTAGGTGGTAATGAGTTAGATAAGGGAAGGCATTGTGTATACTTCCTGGGTGATAAGGCTGTATTTAGCAAAGGCTTTCTGAGGGCAGTGCCTTAAGTTATAACTAATGACACATGGCTGCCCAGTGCAGGAGATATTTGTATTCAGGCCAAAGACCTTTATATTCTATTTGAATTTTTATAATATGTAAGCAGACTCCTACTCTGTCCATTGTTATATTTGCTATTTTACCCTGAATTCTAAAAGCACCTATAAGCTCTTCTCCACTAATTTTAGAATTTAAAAAGGATATAAATTTTAGGGGTTCCATTAGGATCTGAAAATAATACTCCTCCTTTTAAAACTGAAACTTTCATGTCAAGTATTGCAGCAAAATTTTTCTGAGTTTCACTTTAAATGAACTGACAATAACTATCACTTAAAACTCAGCATGATTCTTGGCCACATCAAATAGCCCACGTGAAAATATGACATATATTGAGTACAATTATTAAAATATACTTAAGTACTTAAAGTATTAAAATAAAGTACTTAAGTATTAAAATATACTTAAGTTAATAAAACAGGGAAATATTTTGCTGTAGACTACAGACAACTGTATTCTAGTCCCACCTTCATAAGCTAATACAATCTTTGATAATACATTACTGAACATGTACTTCCTTTTCTCATTTTTAAACTAAGTTGATTCCATCAACTGGTCTCATATTCCTTTTGCAGTGAAAATTATGCTTCTTTTATATGAATTTGTAAAGAAGCAGAAAACTAGATTGATAGCTTTAGAAGGCAGAATAGTCAGTATTACCTCCTGCCATTTGATTAAAATTAAAAAGTTGGCATGTGTTAATGTTAGAAGAAGTAAAAGGAATTAAATGTGAAGAAACTTCTGGCCAATTCCCTTTCCCAGTAAAGAAGTCAACAAGGAAAAATTCACTTTTTCCCTTTCCTTTTCTACTTATAATTACAAAGTAAAGTTATATTTGGGTTCAAAGAATGCAGAGAACATTTAGGGGAAAATCAAACATTTAGTTACTTAAAAAGAAGATAAAAAGTCTTACTGTGGCAATCTCTCATGCCAGCTGTGTGTTTCTACAGCAAAGCTGGGAGCAGGGACAGATTTGGGAAACAATCATAATCACAGAAGGGGACTGAGGAAACCTAGCCAAGAGCAGATTACTGAAAGGGCAATTGGGCCCCTGAAAAATAATTTAGAATAAGGTAGTAGGAAATGGGGCCAGGACTAAACTCTGAAATAAGATTTCAGAGGAGCATTGAGGCAAGTTCTGCACCTGCCTACCCCTTGACATCCTACAAGTAGACCAAGGCCCAAGGAAGATGGTCCTGTGAGCAAGTCCAGAAGTCATCAGCCTATATCATAATGCCAGCCACTGGGAGCCTAAAGTTGTCTCAGATGCTGAAACAAGAAGGAAGGAGCATCTTCTCTCACATCTCAGAGAAATACCTCCTGAGATAGCAGGACCCAGTAGGGAAATGACACTACTGGTATCACACCTATACAAACCGTGGGCATCCACTAGGTTGATGCATATACTCCAGTTTCAACAGTTGAGGCAACAACACTGTCAGATGAGTGAATGTAAAAAAATAAAAAATAAATAAAAAGTAATAATATCTTAATTGTGAATCAGGGTTTGGGACCTAACTAGGAATAGTGCAGAGAGCAAGAACAATTTCTCTACAGGGTTGACACAATTAAAATGTTTCCTCTAAAAAAATCAATTTGGACATTCAGTCTACCACTTTCATCATCTTGTACTCCTTAGTCCCCAATATCCATTCTTAAGATTCCTCTCTTCCTGTCAAGCAAATATGACATAGAAGGAGCTATGATTCATTTATTTCTCTACTGATACCCAGGAGGGAATTTCTTGTTCTATCAACTATTTGGCCAATGGCATGGGATTATTCTGTGGGCATAGATGAGATATGAGATTTGTTCCATTAGCTCATGGGGTAGAAAAATGTGACTAACTAGACACTTAAAAGTACCTTATAAGAATCAGCAGTTAAGAGATGGGACAGAGGACAAGAAAACACTAACTTGTTATTTGGGGCAGTTAAGAATTCAGAATTGCTACCTTCAAGAGTGCAAGTTTGAAAATGAAAATGACATTGATTTTTTACCCCTATTGGCAAATATCGAGTATGGAAGCTACACACTTGAAATTCTGGTGAATCTCAAGTCAAGTTTTAAATGCTTTCACTTTAATAATAGTTTGGCTAAAATGTTAAACTCTAAATTTGAAATCATTTTCCTTCAGAATTTTAAATATATTGCTCCATTGTTTTCCTGCATCCAATGTGGTGGCTGAAATTCTGAGAACTAAGAAAATGAGAAGAAAATTGTGATTATGGAGATGATAATATGTACTAGAATCATTGATGTTGCAATGCTCTCATTATGAATGAAAACTATATAGTTATCTAGTTCCTCAAATATACAAAACAACAAAGATCAACATAATATCATCATAATGTGTAAGCTGCAACATGGTTTAAACAGATGGATCAACACTTAGAGTAAGAGGTACCTGAGACATGAGCTGAGACTGAATTAGGATAAGCTGTCAATTGAGACTGAATAAGGAGACTAGGGTAGATGAAAGTAGAGTGCCAGCAGGAGTAGTAAAACAGAGGAAGTATGTGACTTTCATGAATAATAGAACCACCACTATTTTCTGTCATGTTGTATCATGCTCACTGGTATTCTGAGTGTCTCAGTTTCTGCAGTCTTGCATAATTACAAAGTTCAAAAGTAGCCTCAATACCCAGTGAGGCTTCCATAAGGAGCTTGTGTTACCTGATCATGCAAGGCTTCCTCAGGCCACATAAATGTGTATTTAGGGAATTTCACCAAAGTTTCTGCTAAGGCGCATGCATAAAATCTATGCAAACAGTTCTCTCTGTTTGTATACATGAAGTTCTTGAAGACCAGTGCTTGGAAGAGTTCAGATATTATCTATCAGTGTCTTGGCCTCTCCTTGGTGTCATCTTTGAAGTCCACAGGCATCCTCTACCCTTCAAAGTACTCAGTACCTATTGAGTGGTAACCTCTTCTAATATTGGTATTACCCTGCTTACTTTGACTGAAATCCAGTCAGAAAGTTTATCTTCCAGGAAATTTTTATTTTTATACTTTTAATTCATGCTTATTAAATGAAAAGAATATTGAATGTTAATAAATCACATTTTAGGAGGCTACGTGAGCTTTCTTACTATCTTTAAACCCTAAAATACAAAACATGACACTGGAGATTTAGTTCTTTTAATACATATTGTATTTATGTGTAAAAGTGGAGAGTGAGCAGAAAACAATGGGACGTTTCTCTGTGGCCAGGTATGCATCTCAACTATTTATCTATGATACATGGTAGTTCCTGAAAACACTTAATAGAGGTTAGTTATTTTGAAGGTTGATGAATTACAACAGGACAGGTATCTTGGACATGTGATTTGTGAGGGTAGAGAAAATAGATGATCACAGTTTCACAGTTTTAGATACTAGTGAGAGTCCATGTGGAAATATGGTATGGGATGTATGGAAAGAAGTATAGATTGATAATAAAATTTATGTAATCCATGTAAAAGTAATTATTGAATATATAAGACTGAATACATTCCCAAGGAAAAGAGTAGAGAAAAAAAAAAAGCAGAATGTAGAATGTCTACACTGATAATGTGAAAGGAGGTAAAGGAGTGAACAAATTGGGTTGAATCACAGAGGTAGGAAAGCAACCAGCAGAGGGTCAGTGAAGCCAAAGGAAAACTATATCAAGAAAGAAGGAGGAGACCAGAGAACAAAGAAAGGGGGTAGAAAATTTTGTAACAGTGAAGAAAGCAGGATAAAGAAGAAATATAAAAAATTAAAATAGAACTTTACATGAATTTTCTACTTTCTCAATGGGCAGTATGGCCTGCTATATTATGGTCACACACCATAAATGTCAAAAGGGTGAATGAATGAATGAATGAATGAATAAATATGATAGTTATCAAAGAATTAATGAGAAGTCTCACTAGAGGTTAGATGACAAAGTTTTCAGAGTACTTATATACCATTCTGTTGTGACACTCACCAGCCTAAATCGAAGAAAAAGAACTAGATGACAAAGTTTTCAGAGTACTTATATACCATTCTGTTGTGACACTCACCAGCCTAAATCAAAGAAAAAGAACTAGATGACAAAGTTTTCAGAGTACTTATATAGCATTCTGTTGTGACACTCACCAGCCTAAATCAAAGAAAAAGAACTCTGGCCATGAGCAAGACAATGGCTGAAAAGTAGAATGGCAGTTGAGGTAGGTCGTAAAGAGAGTAAACATTTTCAGGCATTGGATAGACCAGTTGGGTGTGTCCAGGCTGACCATAAATTACAGGCTAGACTGGAAGGCATGTGAGATTAAAAAAAAAAAAAAAAAAAAAGTGGTGGTTGAGGGTGCTAAGGAGTTGGGAAACATGGAAAGGAAAACAGGTGAGGAATCATAAGACAAACTGATGATTTCCTGGCATCATATAGGATGATGCAATATGCAGCAATATGCACATTCTTCAAGGGCTGGATGTACAATTTCCCCTGTTCATATCCTTAAATGCCCATACACAGTGACATCCCTTCACAGGCCTGATTCCTACTCCAACCTTCTCTAGTGCCAAGAGCAATCTGCCATATGGAAGGCTGACATCACACTCAGTGGAGAAAAACTCACAAGTCTGCATTCTGAGAACAGAGAAACCTCGGCTCACTGATTTACTCATTACAGGTTTTATTTTTCTGTCCCTCCCACCTATCTGTTTTGTCAAGAGAACTGAAATAACAGCATCGTTAAAGAGTCAGATAGATATAGTTCTCCCCAAATCAACCAGATCCTATGCAGGACCCTTATACACACAAACAGCTGTATAAAACCATAAGAGCAGCAGCTAATTACAGCCCCAGAAGTTACTGAACAAGAAATGCTGCAGATCTGGGATTGCCAGACTGAGATTACTTGGCCTGGGAAATTATCATCTGTGGTTATTTGGGTTTTCCCAAAGTAGCCAAGCGAAGTAGTTGTTAATGAGGAGAAATGAGAGGTATTTAATTTTTGTAAGACAAAGAGGACTTTTGTCATTTTCTATAGCCCTTTAAATCTTTATTTTATGATGGCTTAGAGTTGAAGTCTAGAAAACATTCAAAAATTTCCCCTTTAAATTTTAATCACGTAATCATTTCTTTGGTGATTACCATAATATTTAAATTAAACAGAGAATATATTAAAAATTATAAAAGATAAAGCATGGGAGAAAACTGTACAGTAATCTAGGAATACAAGTAGAGGGAATATATAAGTAAATGAGAGTTAAAGTGACTTCTAAAATAACACTCTTCATATTGATTCTGGACATAATCCCAAGAAGGTTAACAAAAATATAAATAGCAGAAGTAATTTTCATATAATGACATCTACTGCTATCTAAGTAGTATACTGCATAAATGCATAAAGGATCCATTCAAAATGTTCAATAGTTTTATCCACCATTCATTCAATGAATCTGTAATCCACTGTTTTGGGAAAGTACCCTGCTAGATACTGGAATACCATACAGGAATAAATCAGACCGGAATACTACTGTGTAATCTCATAATCCTGTTTGACTGAATACATTATACCTATCCTTCCATTTTTATAAGTATATCGCTATAGTTTCAGTAGTTTGTTGTGAAATGTGAATATATATGTGTGAAAAAAGAATATATGTAAAATATTAATACATGTATATATGCAGTCACCATTATTTTTGATGCATAAAGTTTATTTCCTATATTGCTTTTGGTTTATAATAAATATCCTTAAAACTAAAACTTTGCTCACTTCTGTAGTAATCCATTAGGTTACTTCCCAGAAGGAGAATTGATATATACAACCATTTTTTAAGATTTTGGTGTTTATTTTGTCAAACTGTGTTACAGAAAACTCATACTATTTCATTCTCAAATCAGTAGTATATATGATTTTCCATTTTTTTTCTACCATTACCAATACTGAGTGATGATTTGATTAAAGAGTGGTAGCTCATTAATATTTTTATATTTATTTCTTGGTTTATTAGTGAGCTTCAAAATGTCTCTATGTGTTTGTCAGCTATTTAAATTCCTTCTTTTATGTACTGCATGTCCTTTTTGAATTTTCTACTAGAAGTCTTTTTAATTGGTAAAAACTTTTTATTAATTATTTATTTACAATAGAAATCATTTTACATTAATTAAAAAATGTTTCATAAGAAGGTTTTTATTTTAATTTTTCTGCTCTTCTACAAATCCTTGCACTAAAGTTTTTGGTAATATGTGTCATTTTTCCTTTTCATTTATCTGTGTCTTTATTCTAGGTTGACAATTTACCTCAAGGGTAGAATTTTGTCATTGAATTGCTTTGCCAGTTACTTGGTAAAGTTAAGCTTTGGGGAAAAAAAATAAAACCCTGCCAGAACGGGGGAAAATTCATTTTATATTATAATGAAGAATTATGTATTTGAGGAAATTTAACTTCTTGATGGAAGAGACATTCCAGTGTATAATAGACACCATTTGATATAGTGGAATAGCAAAAAAAAAAAAAAAATGTGGTTAGAATAGAAATTGTAATGGTGCTAATTAAGATGAGACATAGAAGCCTCTGTTAAGTAACTCAAGTGGAAGGAAATTTTCTACAAGCAATTTGTTAGCAACTATACAACCAACAGGATCCACAAGTCTGAATTCAGCTATTAGATGAAGCAGTAATGTGATAGTCCTAAAATCTAAGAATGTTCTGGTGATAGCCCTTTATTATCAGAGGAGGAGACACTTCTGTGACACCCAGAGAGAAATCCTATCTAATTTTTAATCACACATTTGGGATGCATTTGACCACTCTAAGTGACCTTTATTTCAGTAGAAAAGCTAACTTGGAATGTATCCATTTGCTTTCTCCCATTTTCTCTGCTTCTTAATAGCATTTGGAGTGAGGAAAAATTTCAATACATGGCCCCAGAGATAGAATAAATGTATAAATTTCATTTCCTGGTTCTAATAGAGACTGACACTGTTATTTGGTTACCTGCTGCCAAGTAAGCAACATATTGGGTTTTTTTCCCCCAGTTTTGCCTATTAGAGTCATACTTTATCAATGGGATATCAGAAATAAATAAAATGTAAGACCAACATGGGAGGAAGAAACTCTTAGTTTGTCAGACAGATGTAAATAAATATTTGTATAATATTATTGTGTCTCCTGAACCTATTAAAAATATGCAAAAGAAATAGTGCTTTATTTATTTTTATGGGACCTTCCCCTTTGGAGAAATGAGTAGGAATGGCCTGCAGAGAACATCTAGGATTAGAAGAGATGTATACATGTGAAGGATCTGGTCTAACTCCCTGTTTTCTGGTCTTCTCCATTAGTTTCTATGTGCAGCAGTTCTATAGAAGTCATTTCTATCAGGTTCTTTATATTTTTATTTAGTTGAAGATTTAGTTGAACACTATTAGAGATCATGTAGTTCAGCCTCCTCATTTTACACATGAGAAAACAGAGATCTTGAGGTTAAGTGATTTGCCCAAGGTCACACAGCTAGTTAGTGACAAAGTAGAAACTAAACTACGGGACTCCCGATTCCCAATCAACCTTTCCACTTTACTACGATGACTTTCTAAAATAGTACAAGACCTTAAATTAACCTTCTAAATAGTTAACTTTCTTAAGGTTAGTCAGAATTTCTGCTAAGCAAGTAGAAAACTATATTGATTTGTTCCACTATTTGAGGTTACCTGCATGGCTTTTTTTTTCTTTTGTAAAAGAAAAGAAAACAAAACACCATAATCTTCATCAACAACCAACTCACAACCATGTCCTAGAAAAATCTGCATATTTATTAGAAAATTCAAAAATAATAGCCTATTGAATGCATAGTTTTTAATTTTTTCATTTTATTTTGAAGTGATTAACACAAATCTTGTAGGCAATTCATAATTGTCAAATGCAACTAAGGATGTGTGTTAGGATGTGTGTTAGGGTTCTTTGCCCCTTCCATTCTCCTTTCTGCCATGTACTTTAATAACTGTCAATTGCCAGCAATTTCCTTTAGGTTCTCAGATAACTTACAGGAGACCAAAACCAATTTGGCATAGAAAATTAAGACTTTACTGACCTCAAGATACCTGCCAGCATTGTGTGAGCCTGCTGCAGAACCTTAAGCCAAGTTCAGTGGTTTGAACATTCCCAGAAGTTTGTAGGTATTACTCCCCTAAAACATTACCACATATTTTCTAATCCCTCTTTAATTAACCTCTGTCTCATCACCAAAGTATTTAAAATAATTAATAAGTGGAATAATTATCAAGAGAGGCATAAGGAACATTCAGTGTTTCTCTACAGTGTCCCAGCCCTTGCTCATATCATCTTCATAAGAGCTTCTGAGTGCATATTATGATAAGCACTATGTGATAACTAGTTCTCAAGAAGATTTACTATTACATAAATCTTTCAGACACAGATCTCAATTACAACCATAATCGTTCTACTTCATATCCACAATCTAAAGAATGGAATAACCCCCAAAGAAGTCAAAGCTACAACAAAAATGGTAGAGAACTGAAGATTTTTAATTTGATTTCTTTGCTATATGCTTATTTCCAAATGAGATTTTAAAGTATTAAGGCAACAAAAGGAAACAAGGCATGACCCTTGAGTTAAGAAGAAAATTAAGCATGTTAAAGTAGGAAAAAGAACTGGGTATAAACAAAACTAGTGAAGTAGGTTAGGGCATCCAGCATACTGAAATAACTCAATGCTAAGGATTTTCCAGAAGTAGAAGATGAGGACTCCTATTGCTTTGTCTTTTGCCCTTGAGTTGTTCAGGATGACTTACCCTGACTTCTCTTAGAATATGCCACTTATTTTAGATTATGTTCACTTGTACAGATATTCTGAGATGGAGAACTGTAGACAGATGGATCATTGTGGAGTGCTCTTTGGAACTACAACTGTAAAATAAAATGGAGAAGCAAGATTGGGCAGCAGGAAAAAGTGACCTCCAATGTGGTAGTTACTGAGGCTTCATCCAGTTGTACATAGAGCTTTGGAACTGGGATGACAAAGTTGCCCCAAATTGAGGCACAAGGATATGCTTCTATATTTGTTGATTTGTCAGTCATTAAGCTTAAGCCTTCCTTGGATGAGGTGGCAACAGGTGAGCCAATGCCTGGTGGACTGAGTAATTCCTAGTAAAGGATGCTACTGTAATCCCTCTGAATCTAATATGACCACTGCTTTAGGATAGATACTGAAGACCTAAAAAGGATTAAGGTCCAGAAACTGAATAAGGGAACATGGGTCTTTACTGAAGTGGCTTCTCTCCTGATTATTCATACTTTGTTTCTACTTAGCGAATAGATTAATGTATTACAGGTCTGCTTTCTTCTCTGATTAATCCTGCCTTCCCAACTTCTTTATAGGTAATATCCTTAGAACATTCATGAGGAAAAATTCTGCACACAACGCTTTTTTGCAGAGGCTATCATCACAAAACCAAATTTAAGAAAGCTGGTACCAGGAGTGGAGTTTTAAAACAGATTCTTAGATGGGACATTAGATATTGATCACTCAGATGGCTGAAGGTGAGAAACCCAACACGCTTGGAAGGTGGAATATAACTAGTCCATAGCACAACACATCAGTGCAATTGTTAAAAACTTCCACTGATGGACATATGCATGCACGTACATATTCATATGTGTACGGAACATGGCACTGAACACAACCTCCGAACTGCTAGCAGTTGCTTTCTTTAAAGAGTTGGTAGAAGAGGAAGAGGGGAAGATACTTGTTATGTGATACAAGTTTATTTTGTTTGTTTGCTTTTGTTATGAGAGTTATTATTTTTATAGTAATTTTTTCACAGTGTTTCTCAAAATACAACTTCCTACTTATTTTTCTTCTGCTGCTAACAAATAAGGAAGACATCTGTCCAATTTTCATCACTGTTAACAAGTTATCCGTTCAGCAAAAACATTCAAACTGTGCTAGGTTTCCCTGCCTATCCTTGCCCTTAGGGAGTTTACTGTCTACTGGAACAGACTGAGATATAATCATGTAATTCCAGAGCTTCTGTAATGGGAATGTACAAGGATGGGATGAGAGGGGCACAAAGGAGAGATAGCAATTCTGTGGAGGGCATTCAGGGACAGTGTGAAAGAAGGTACCCAAAGAGGTGGTAATGCTTTGTCTAAATACTAAAGGAAAAGTAGGAGTTCTTCAGGAAACAGGAGAGAGGAGGAGAGAAAAAGCATCCCAGAAGGAGGGGAAAATGGGAGTAAAGACAGAGGCAGGAACCCACATTTTTCGTCATGGGACTGGGCATAGTTTAATTTAGTTACAGCTTAGGGAGGGAAATGTGAGGTGTGCATCTGGAGATGTGGGCAAAAGGAACATCCCCTAAGTCCTTGTGGACCATATTAAGAACTTCATTTCATGTGTCAGTGTTTCCTAAGTAATATGCAAAGAACAAAGGTGTTTTCAGAAAAAAATCAAAAGATATGGATCGAAAGATATACACAGAATGGGGTATTATCTAGCTTTAAGAAGGAAGGAAATTCTGACATATCCTAAATATGGATGAACCTTGAAAGCATTATGCTAAGTGAAATGTCAGACACGAAAGGACAAATACTATATGATTCCACTTACATGAAGTACCCAGAATAGTGACATTCATCGAGACAGAAAGAACAGGGTTACTAGATTTTGGGGCAAGGAGGAATGGAAATGACTGTTTAGTGGTTACATAATTTCAGTTATAGATGATGCAAAAGTTCTGGAGATGGGTAGTGGTGAGTTACAAAACATCATGAATGTATTTAATGCCACTGAACTGTATACTCAGTGGCAAAATAATAAATGTTATACTAAGTATATATTACCATAATAAAAAAAGGTTGAAATGGTAAAAAACAAAACAAAACAAAACAAAAAACTTCCACTGGTGGTGACAAACTGACAAGTGGCAAAGGTAGAAAGGGATATACTGGCTTGTGTAATATCTTAGGTAACTGAGAGGTAAGAGGGAAATGGTAACTAAAAGGGCTACAGAATTCAGTGACTTCCCTAGTATGTCACTGACTAAGTGAAGAGAAATAATGACAAACTCATATTTATCAGTCACTAATGCAAGACAAATATTAAAGCCAAAGCTTTCCTTGGTAGCACTTATGGAAGTCCTAGCATTCTATAGCTGTATCTGCAGGTCAGACAGAATTCAAACCAGGTTTAGGACTTAACCATAAAGACTGACAGTTTTATAATGCAGACCTTTCAGCAGATAAACTATGTAAGGTAGTTCCCTCTAATAAATTGAAAAGGAACCGGGAAGGATAGTGAAGGAATCCAATATGGATGATGAGCAATGAAATTGGTAAATAAATTGGCAAGCTAAGTATTTCATTATAATCATTGTTAAAAAATTTAATATTAAAAAATCTATTGTGTTTAAACCTATTAGCAATGATAATGAATATGTATTTTAAAAATATATGTAAACTATAAATAAACTGTAAGAACTAAATGTGATCATAGAATATCTCTACCTTAAGCCCTTAATGGCTATCTTATTCAAGAGTAAAAGCCAAATCTATCAAATGGCTTCAAGGTGCATTATGAACTTCCTATGATATCATCCCTTACTACTTCCACACAGCTACTTTGAGGTCTATGTGACTATAGAATACATATGTCTCTGTACTTTTAGGGCCTTCAGAGTAAATTTGCCTAAACCTTAGGATCTGGGTTCAATAACCAACCTGGAAGTAAAATTCTGATTAAATCAGAATGTACATGTAGCAAGAAATTGAATTAGTAATTGAACATCTTCCTAGAAAGTAAAGTGCAGGCCCAGATGTATTCTTTTATGAATTCTATCAAATATTTAAAAATTAAATAATGCCAATGTCTTAAAAACTCTTCCAGAAAAATAGAGAAGGATAGGAACACTTCACAACACATTTTATGAGGCCTCTTTCATATTAATAGCAAAGCCAGAAAAAGACATCACAAGAAAAACAAAACTACAGAACAATGTGCAAAAACCCTCAAACATTTTTTAACAAGAGAAATCTAACAACACAAAAAAGAATTACATACCATGGCTACATGAAATTTATCACAAAAATGCAAGATATCTTTCAAAAGCTATTAATATGATAAACCATTTAATAAAGAAAAAAAACATGTTCTCAATGGATGCAAACAAAACATTTGACAAAATCAAAGATGTATTGATGATTTTTTAAAAAAGGCAAGAAATTGGGAATAGATAGGAATTTTTCACTCTTGTAAAGATATATTTGGAAACCCTCAGAAAATACCACACTTGGGGTGCCTGGGTGGCTCAGTGGGTTAAAGCGTCTGCTTTCGGCTCAGGTCATGATCCCAGAGTGCTGGGATCGAGCCCCGCATCGGGCTCTCTTCTCAGCGGGGATCCTGCTTCCTCCTCTCTCTCTGCCTGCCTCTCTGTCTGCTTGTGATCTCTGTCTGTCAAATAAATAAATAAAATATTTAAAAAAAAGAAAAAGAAAATACCACACTTAATGATGAAAGCCTGAAGGATCTCCCTCTACATTTGGGAATAAGGAAAAGTTGCCTGCTCTTGCCATTATTTTCAACACTGTACTGAAGTATGGCTAGTACAATCATGTGAGGAAAAAAAGGAAATTATATTGGAAAGAAAGAAAGAAAACTGTCTTTGCTTATAGATGTTATAATCCCACATAGAAAAGAAATTCACAAAAGAAAATTGTCAGAACTAATAAGCAATTACAAGGTTGCCTGTTATAGGATCAATATACAAAAATCAATTATCTCTCTCCATATAAAAAAAGAATGATCCATAAATAAAATTAAGAATATAAGTTCTTTTATAGTAGTATCAAAAATAAAATATTTAGGAATAAGTTTATCTAAAGAAATGCAAGAAGACTTGTACATGGAAAATTACAAAACACTGATGAAATTAAAGAAGATCTAAATATATAGGGACACATTTCTTTTTCATGAATTCAAAGACTTATTATTATTAAGATGTCATTTCTACCAAAATTGAGTTACAGATTCAATGAAACCCTTATCACAATCCAGCAGACTTTTGAGTATATGTGTATGTGTATGTGTGTGTGTGTATGGAAATTGACATATCAATCCTAAAATTTATGTGAAAAAGTACAAGACCTCACATAGCCTAAACCAATTTTACACAGAAAACCTTACACACAAATGTTCTTGCTAGCACTATTCATAATAGCCCCAAACTGGAAACAACTTAAATGTTCATCAACTGGTGAGTGGATAAACAAAATATCAACACAATAGAATATTTTTTAGCAAAAAAAAAAGAACTGTATACAGACACATGCTATGATATTGATGGACCTCAAAAACCTTAGTCTGAGTAAAATAATCTGAACACAAGAGACCACATGCACAAGCCCATTTGTATGACACCCAGAAAAGGCAAAACTAGACATAGGCAAAAAGAGAAAATAAATTATTAGCTGAAGTAAGAACTAGGAGGAGATGAGCAGTGAATGATCAAAAGGGATCTCATTGGGGTGATCAACATGCTCTAAATCTGATTTATGTTGATAGTCAAACAACTTTGTAAATTTACTTAAAACTTACTAGTGTACTTTTGAATTTTATATATAAATTTGATATGTAAAATATATCACAATGTTATTTTTTAAATGACCAACAGTTATCAAGTGAGAGCTGCAGATAGATTTACTTCTCTGGAAGTATGTATTTAATTTCAAGGGAGTCAGACCCAGGGCCATGGGGACATCCCATGGATTGTACATTAGTTTAATCTTTTTTTTTTTTTTTTTTTTTTTTTTGTGGAGAGATTAATTTACATTTCAAAGGACTATAATCAGGACCTAGGTAATTCTCCAAAAAGACAAAAAGGGATGGAGGATGCTGCTTCTTTCTCCCCTGCTAATGCCATCCAGAGTTCATTTTTGAATTTGGTGTTCCTCATTTACAATCCAGATGCTTATGTATGAGATGATATTTGCATTCATTGTATCATTCCATGGGTAAGAATTGGGACACAGAGAAACTTCACAGTTACTTGTTCAAAGTAATAATAATTAAAAAACAATCTACTCTGTTCCATAAACCTTACATGTAAGTTACAGACAAATTTTTAATATTTATATTTGTTAATGTAACAAGCTTTTTGGTGGTATTGACACACTATGCATGCTTCTCCCTTTTATCTTTAAGTTATCTCTTTCTGGACTTTTTCCCCCAAAATACATGAATGGTTAGGATCTTTACTTCATTTAGGTCCATAATAAATTTATCTAGAAGTTTGCCTTCCCTTGCACTCTTCCTACAAAAGTAGCTCCTTGGGCACCTGGGTGGTTCAGTCGTTAAGTGGCTGCCTTAGGCTCTTATGATCCTATGGTCCTAGGATCAAGCCCTCCATTGGGCTCCCTACTCAGCAGGGGAGTCAGTTTCTCTCTCTACTTCTGGCCATCTCCCTGCTTGTGCTCTCCTCTCTCTCTCTCTCATTCACTCTCTCCCTCAAATAAATAAATAACTAAAATATATTTTTTAAATAGCTCCTTGTACCCCAGCATGCTCTATATTTTACTCTGCTTTCTCCTTCATAGTATTTGTCATCATCTAAAATATTTATTTGTAGTTCAGTCTTATATCCCTCCATGTCACTCCATGAGAGGAATGGCTCTATGCCTTTTGGTTCACTGCTATATCCTCAGCATCCTACCTAGCGCATGGTTAGAGCAAAATGACTGTTAAATTAGTGCTGCATGAAGGAAGAGCCACTAACAAATATGGAGATATCAAAGAGGCTTTACAGATGAGCTGACATTAAAGCTAAATTTTAAAGAAAAGGTAAAGCATCATCTAAAAAGAAAGCAAGACCTACTTTGATCTCTGTCAAATAAATAAATAAATAAATAAAATCTTTTAAAAATTTTTAAAAAATAAAAAGAGATCAAGAAAGGACTTTCTAGCTAGCTGTATGGAAGGAAGGGTAATATAATCAACAGTGTCACATGAAAATTAAGAAGAGGTCTGATGACAATGAAAGCAAACTCAGGTGGGAAAAATAGATTATTTTTCAACATATTCTTTTACATGTCATACTTGATATATAATAAAGTATAATACATAATATAATACATAATAAATGTGGATCTTACACACATTTATATACAAAGAATAATATATATGTATGTATATACATATATATATATAAAATATGCATAATTAACTACATTTTTATATTCGTCCTTTTAGGTTAGTCCTTTGCTGGCAGAACTACTAAGATGTTTGCATTTCTTTTTTTGAGGCTTATAGTCATTTTAAGAGTCTGTATTTGAAAGCATTTAGAAAAACAATTTAAGAAGAAACATCAGAAACTATGTGGAGTCTAGAAAATAAAACAAATGAATAAACAAGCAAAGGCAGAGTCAGACCTCTGAATACAGAGAACAAACTGATTGTTGTTCAGAGGGCAGGGGTGTGGGAAATGGGCAAAATGGATAAAGGACAGTGGGAGGTACAGACTTCCAGTTATAGAATGAATAAGTCACATGGAGATAAAAGGCACAGGATAGGAAATAAAGTCAGTGATATTATAAGAGTGTTGTGTGGTGACAGATGACAGCTTGTGGTGAGCAGAGCAGAGCATATAGAGATGTTGAATCACTATGTTGTACATCCAAAACTAATGTGACGTTGTGTGTTGATTATACCGAAAAAAAATTCCAAACTAACTTAATATGTATCAACTATACCAAAAATATTTTTTAGAAATTTTTATTTTGCTTTCTCCTTTACATGTAAAGTTATGATTTCATAAATAATAACATGAGTGGTAAAGTGAAAAACTATCATCTTTCCTTATAGTTAATAGAATTTAGCTTCAGGTTAACCAACTTAGTAAAAAGTTTATTAAAACATAAATTTTTGAAAAGATTATAAAAATTGAAAAAAAATAAATTTTTGAATAACTATTCAAGAGCATTAACCAGTAAAAATACATGAATTCTGTTGTAATAACTACATATAACCATCTTAAATGTTGGGATATTTTTGTTTGACTAGAATTACCATGGAATTTTTATTTACCCAAACCTAGAGTCAAAAGGTATTTAGATTACTGCTATGAACTTGCCAAATGGGTGAGTAATCACTAGTTGTTTTAGAAACAAATCTTAAATGCTCAGTTGCTTTACACAAAAAAATTATATTATTCACTTATGCTCCATCAAATATGGGCTGACAGGAGGACATGGGGCAGATTCTCCTGGGTCTGAGGGTTCTGGGATCCAAGCTTCTTCCATCTTCTGTTCTTGTCATCTCAACACAGGGCCTCTTAAGTTTGCAGTGTCAGGGAAAGTGAGAGCAGCCAGCTAGCACAAAGGATTGCTAATGCCTTGTTTTGCAAATGATACATGTCCATTCATAGTGGCTTACTTAATAGTTTTGTTTTCAAGGGAAGCTGGAAGTTTAGTCTTCCAAAATGCCCATGTAAAAGAGAGCATGGAGATATATAACAACTCTAGTTATCACCAACCACCCTTGAGGGAAGTGTGGGAACATTAGGGAATTTGTACAAAAGTGAATGCTGCTCTCTCCTCAATTTTCTATTATCCCAACAGTGTTCTTATTTAGCATTTCCACCCCAAATCCTGATTTTCTTTTAAATATCAAAAAAATGATCTCACCTACTAGTTAGTAAATTACTCAACATCCTGCATAGACTTTCTGTTAACACAGAGTGTAAATTCTACTTTTTTTCTTTTTCTTCTCCTGTTTTACTATCTCAATTGCAATTGCAATTTCTGAGTATTTAAAGCAGTGCTAAACAAAAATTTTTTAAAAATTGCTATCTGTTCAGAATTATAAGTCAAATCTCTCTAAAAAATAATATTTCTACAGATATTTATCTACCATCAGGGTTGGTGGGTGCAGAAGAATTCAACACTGTCTTTCCATTTAGGCTATAATTCTAAAAGCAACAACCACCATACGTAATACTTTGCTAATAACAAAGGACAGCCAGCATATAATTAAGTACAAAATGTTTAGAGAAGGTAAATGAACTTCATGTGTGATGCGAGCTTTGCAAAGGAGTGTCAGTTTTTCAGACCCTGAACCAGTATGGATAATTAGACTTCAGTGATTTGTGCGTTGTTTGGGTCATTGACAGAGGTGAGTATGCTCTTAAGACAAAAAGCAAAACAGATCATATCACAGTAGTTACATGGGTTACATGGGTGGAGCTACAGAGTATAATGCTAAGTGAAATAAGTCAGAGAAAGACAAATACCATATGATTTCACTCATATGTGGAACTCAAGAAACAAAGTGAGCAAAGGGACAAAAAGAGAGGTAGGGGGAAAAACCAAGAAACACTCTAACTATAGAGAACAAACTGATAGTCACCAGAGGGGAGGAGTGTGGAAGGATGGGTGAAATAGGTGTTGGGGATTAAGGGGGGCACTTGTGATGAACACCAGGTGTTGTATGGAAGTGTTTAAAAACTATTGTACACCTGAAATGTTAAGTTCCTGGAATTTAAACAAAAACTTAAATAAAAAAATCTAGGGATGCCTGGGTGGCTCAGTTGGTTGAGTGCCTGCCTTCAGTTCAGGTCACAATCCCAAAGTCCTAGGAGCGAGTCCCTCATTGGGCTCCTTGTTTGGTGGGAAGTCTGCTTTTCTCTCTGCCTACTACTCCCCATGCTTGTGCACTCACTCTCTCTCTCTCTCTGACAAACAAATAAATAAAATCTTTTTTGGAAAAAGCATTTAAAAAATCCACACTGATAATTTAAATGAAGAATTAGTCAAATGATACTAGCAGATCAAAAAAAAAAATCTTGACTATGCCATTTTGATTATTGATGGTTAATTCCAAGAGCAAAGACTTTAAACCCCATTTATAAAGCAATTAATACCATCTTTTACTCTGTTTTGAAGTGTGGCCAAGGTGAGAGAATTTATTCTGATCCATGATCAGATGCTATGATATCTAAATTCTGAAACATGTTAAAACATGAGAACAAAGGACATTTTCTGATTTAGTTTCCAAGATATCCATATGATTATAAGCAACAGAAAGGGGGAAAAAAAAGAGTTATTTCTACTGGCTCTATAGATTCTATAGACAGGCTAAAATGATTACGGGCATCTTTTATCAAGAAATTTAAATCATTTCAGCAAAATTCATTTCAGTTTTAATTGAAAATAAGTTAGTGTTATTCATGAAATTTCTGTCCAGCTACTGCAAAGTAGAAAAATAAAAGCAGGGGCTCAAGTAATAACTTGGCAGGATTATTTTGATGTTTAATTCATTTTGATCACTCAAATGGCTTTTCCTAGTGTATCTGCCATTTTAATAAGGACCCAGATCTTATACATAGACACAAATTACTTCTAGATAATATTCCCCAAATTCAAGCAGCATGCATATTTGAAATAGATAATAATGTGTGGCCATGTTTATTTCCAAAAGGGATACATGGACCCAGATGTTTACAGCAGCATTATCTATAATAGCTGAATTACGGAAACAGCTCAAGTGTCCATGGACTGATGAATGGATAAAGAAGAGGGGCTAGATAGATAGAGATAGATATAGGAATATTGCTCAGACATAAAAAGGAATGAATTCTTGCCATTTACAATGACAAGGATATAGCTAAAGAGTATTATGCTAAGCAAAATACATTAGAGAAAGACAAACACCATATGATTTCATTCATATGTGGAATTTAAAAGACAAAACAAATGAACAGAGGGGAAAAAAAGAGGGAGACAAACCAAGAAACAGACTCTTAACTATAGAGAACAAACTGATGGTTGCTAGTGGGGAATTCGGTAGGGTGTTGGGTGAAATAAGTGACAGCAATTAAGAAGCGCACTGCTGTGATGAGCACTGCCTGTCCTGTGGAAGTGCTGAATCACTACGTCATATACCTGAAAGTGATTTAGCACTGTGTGTTGACTAACTGGAATTTCAATAAAAACTTTAAAAATAGGGGCGCCCGGGTGGCTCAATCAGTTAAATATCTGCCTTCAGCTCAGGTCATGATCCCAGGGTCCTGGGATCTAGCCCAACACTGGGCTCTCCAATCAGCCAGGAGTCTGCTTCTCCTTCTCTTTTTCCTTCTATGATCTCGCTCACGTTTGCTTTCTTTCATGTAATTAAACAAAACCTTTAAAAAAAAAACTTAAAAAAAATCACATGAATTTAAAAAAATTATAATATTTAATAACTCAATATCATGACCATCCCTTGTACTGTTTCAAGGTACAAGATAACATTAAATTTTCCTCAATTTTTAAATTATATCATGGGTTTGTAAAAATCCTTTCAATAATGTTTGAAACTTTGGGAAAAAATAAAATGAACTAAACCTTAAGTCTCCGTTATTGAATCTGAGGCCCTAGTATAAATAAAAATTTTGCAGATATCATCATTTTGCATGGAATAATAGTCTCAGGTTCTAGAGTAACCAAAAAGACAATTTCGTGGTTTTTTGTTTTTTGTTTTTAAGATTTTATTTATTTGTCAGAGAGAGAGAGAGAGTGCACAAGCAGGGGTATCAGCCTGTAGAGGAGAAACAGGCTCCCTGATAAGTAAGGAGCCCAATGTGGGACTTGATCCCAGGACTCTGGGATCATGACCTGAGCTGAAGGCAGATGCTTCACTGACTGAGCCACTGAGGCATCCTGAAAACATCATGTTCTAATGAGAAAAACAAATTATCAATTTCTTAGTATTTATTTATGTCAGAATAAACATTTGTAGAGCGATCCATATAATAAAGAACATGAGGACTATTTAATTAGATGTAAAAAATAAACTTTAATATAATGGGGTAAATATCTTGTCTTTTCTGATCAACTAAAGGTATATTGAATTTTGGCTGAAATTATTATAAAATTTGTAGTACAAAGAGTAAGTGCCCTATGACCATCATAAGCTTTAAGGTACAAACATTCCTTAGTATAAAAATTTTTACTATATCAGATAAACATTCATAAAACAAGTTGGAAGCATAATTCTAGTACTTATGGTTTTCTTTAATGTGATAGTTTCCCAATGTCATTATTTAAAAATATATATGCAATATGTCTAGAATTCCAAAAGTACATGGAACAGAATACAAAAGAAAATACTAGAGAGACAAGAGTTCATAGTAATCACCATGTGCATATCATAACTATTTTCTTTTTACATTAATCAAGAATAGATTTGCTTCAAAACTAAAACGTGATCAAAGTTTACTTTTTCTAATTGATCTGACTATAAATATTTAGAATGTTTTCTAAATTAAAAATATTTCATTTTTTGGTGAATAATATACTTAATGATGCATAATTAATTAAATGTTACCCTGTTGTAAAAATGATAGAAGTCCAATAAAATTTTGGGTAAAACATAAGTATCGGAGCCAAAAAAAAAAAAAAAAAAAATCCGGGTTCTATTTGTAGACGTGCCATATCGTAAGACAAGCTTAAATGTGTATGTTTTTGTTTAAGAAGATAAATTTTACATTAAAAATAAACTGCTACAAATGAAAGCATTGAGTTCATAAATTGAGATTTTAGAGAATACTGTTTATTTTACTTGTCATTGTACTTCATTAACATGAAATAACTTAATTCAAAAAATATTTGTGTTTAAATGATGTTTGACATTATGAATGATGATGCCATCCTTGACTTCAAGTTGCTGACTGTCTAGTCAAAGAGAAAAACTTATATTTGTAAAAACTATAAAGAGCAATATAAAGCACAATGAAGCACACTTAAATACAAAAATATAGTTTGACATGATACAATGTTGAAAGGTCAAATATAAGAGAGACAAATACACCCAGAATGCTCAGATAAGGAAACCCTCATAGATAGGGATAGACTTCAGATATATTCTTAAGGATAGGTGAGACAGACTTAGGAGAATAGAAGCAGTTTAAAAAAGTAGTAATTTCACTCATTTACACGTTATCTCCAATGACTTAAGTAACTTAGTAAAGGTGTTTAAATTGTCATAATCATCCCCCAAATATTAACAAGATAATTCTTAATAACAGAGGAACTATATTATTCCATTCAAAATTCATACATCCACGCTTTTACAGACTTTTATATCACTAAATAATATTTATTCAAATGTTAACTTTTTTTATTAAATAATTTGTATAGTGTTTTGTTTTTTATAACTGGCTCAAATAAAATGTTTAAGACTCTCATTGAAAGTAAAGGGAAAAAAGTAAGTCTCTATAAATAAGTATTTACCACACTCCAAGGAATAAAGTCCTACATGGCGCATAGATACAAGAGTTGCTGGTCTTGTACTGACATCTTTCTGTTGAGCAAGTTATGTTTGGGGGATTTTTTTTTTTTTAAGAAAAAATAGGAATAGAGCTTCATGAATAATAACCCTCCTTTGGAAATGATCCAAGATAGACTTAGGCTAAATCTTTGACATTCATTTTTAGCTTAGAATAAAGTTTCTGACAGTTACATACAACAGGTTATGCAAGCTCAAAATTGATCTCAGAAAGAAATGGGAGTATGGTATGATAAATTGAACCAAATGAGGTGATTTTTTAAAAAAAATTAAATGGCTCTTGAGATCTTTATATAAAGAAAATGAAGAGCTTTTGATACCAATATGCCATCTCTTAACAGAAAACTATATCAAGGACCTAGGAGGGTGCACACTCTGATTGCAGCTATTAGCAACTGCAATAATAATGTTTTATTTTCTACCAACCATAAGGCAGCAAAGTGCAAAGTATGTCTATGCTTTGTGAACAATGCGACACAACCTGATTTTTTTTTTTTTTTGCCATCAAAACAAGGAAAATAGAAACTGTATGTAAAATAGTCCATTTTTAGATGTAAACCCATTTGTAAATTGATAGGATTCTATTTAAATATTCCCCCATCAGTGTTATCTACCTACATCAATAGAGAATCAAGAGGAAAGCCTTGCATGTACTACTTCTGTCTACTTCAACAAAAGAACTAGTTTCTTATGTAAATTAATTATATTGTGGCTGTCTTGGGAAAAAAATTTTAAAGATAATTTTTTGTTATGTTTCTTCCATGAAAATTACAATTTATCTTTTTCTCAAGTGCCTTTAGCAGCCTAACTGATAGGTGAATGAAAGAAGAAACATATCAATAAAAGATTGGGACTTTGTTTTCTACATAATTTCAGAAAAAGAATAATAGGGAAGGGGCAAGACTAGTTGAAATAATGGAGCACAGGATTTAAATTAATAAAAGGAAGTAGAGACATAATTCTTCTGATAATTAAAATGTGAAAATGTCAGAACAATCTATGAAATAAGAGGTCAGAATGAAATAAAAAATGACAGATGATAATGATCAGAGAATAAAATGTTTGAAATTCAGACTTCTGAAGAAGTTTTCAGTGATGACCAGATTTAAAGTATGGCCATGGAATAAGATGTTTGGCATAGAATGAGCATAAAGTTCACTAGAGATGAAGAGGCTAATGAACTTAAAGATTAGAGGCTTATTTGTCTTACTAATAATTTTTTAAATGAAGAACATTTTTTACAAAGCCTGATCTATGTATTTCTCTTGAATCTTACTGACTCAGTCTTCACCAAGCTGCAGACTATTCTGCATGCTAAATTTGACACACTGTCTATTTGTGCATGGTCCATGAATTAAGAATGGTTTTACATTTTTAAGTGTTTGAAACAAATTTTAAAAATAATATTATTTAGTGAAATTTAATAGCTATACAAAATTCAAACTTCAGTAGCTGCCAATAACTTGTTATTGGAACATAACATACCCATTGTTTTACATATTGTCTGTGGCAGCTTTTGGAATCATTGCCACATTGATCACAAAGCTTAAAATATTTGCTATCTGATCTTTTCCAGAAATATTTGCAGACATCTGGACTATACAAAGTCAGAGGCCTAAAGGGTAAGATATGACCAGATTTTTATAACAGGTGTTACATAATGGTTATTATTGTCACAGATGTTTTATGTGTATTAAACATGTAAAGCCAGCTGATAATTTGATCATTGACTCTACATTCAGTAGGATTTCTTGAGACATGTAATGGATAATATTAGTATTTTGTTTCCAAGTATCTTCATTCTCTTATATACCATGAAGATACTTGGTCCTTATTTGATAATCGATGAAATAGGTTGAGAGAGCAAAGCAAATCACCCAAGGTTAAATCAGGAAGTTGCATTGTATTAAAGCAAAGACAGTATTTTCTAATCCCAAAGGCTATATTCCCCTTTAATGTGCTACATTGATTCCTACAAAGTGCATAATGTTATTCTGGAACTACTCTGTTCAAGGAATAATGATCATACTCTGATGTCCAACACATGACTGAACTGATAATTTTTCTCAATTCATGAGCAACAGTACTCTTCATAAACGAGTCAACTCCAGCTTGTGTGTCATTTGTTAAAACAGCCACAGTTTAAAAAAAAAAAAAAAAAAAAAAGCTGTCCTGAAGATCAGTACTTTGAAAGATACAGACTTTCAGAGGGTAGATAGCTCTTGTTTACTTAAAAAATTATTGACTATTGACTACTTGCTGGTTAACACTTGAATTTAGAATAATTATATTTTGATAATGTTAAAAAACTGTTTTAGAACATGTAAATCGGTATTTTAATATTAATTTTAATTTTGTTAGTATTGTCATCACATTCTGAAATTATAATTTGACCTGAGAAAAACAACTGTATTTTAAATTAAGTAAGCTTCTATCCCTAATTTCTCTCTCTGAATGCAGGGTTCCCATCATAATGTATAAGTACTTTTACTTACCAATTTTTCAATAATCCCTAAGTTGCACAATATTATTTATTTAATGAGTGCTTAAAAAATTAATTAATTTTTAAATTGATACCTTTCAGTTATTACTCAGAAAGTAAATGGACTAAACACTCCAATCAAAAGACACAGAATATCAGATTGGATTAAAAAAAAATAGGACGCATTGACATGCTATTTACAAGAGACTAATTTTAGACCCAAAGACAGCTCCAGATTGAAACTGAAGGGATGGAGAACCATTTATCATGCTAATAGCATCAAAAGAAAGTGGGAGTAGCAATCTCTATATCAGATAAACTAGATTTTAAAACAAAGACTATAATAAGAGATGACGATGGACACTATATTATCATAACAAAGGGTATATCCAACAAAAAGATATAACAATTATAAATATTTATGCTCTTAAATTAGAAGTAGCCAATTAATATTAATTACAAAATTAAATTAAAAACAAAATTAAACACATTGATAATAATATAATAATAGTAGGGGATTTTAACATCCCACTCACAGCAATAGACAGATCATTTAAGCAGAAGATCAATAAGGAAACAAGGGCTTTGAGTGACATACTGGATGAGATAGACTTAACAGATCATATTCAGAGCATTTCATCCTAAAGCAACAGAATACACATTCTTCTTGAGTGCGCATGGGACATTCTCCAGAATAGATCACATATGAGGTCACAAGTCAGGTCTAAACTAGTATCAAAATCTTGAGATTATTCCATGCATATTTTCAGACCACCATACTTGAACTTAATCACAAGAGAAAATTTGGAATGAACACAAATACACGGAGGTTAAAGAGACTCCTACTAAAGAATGATTGGGTCAACTAGGAAATTAAAGAAATATTTCTAAAAATTAATAGAAACAAAAGAAAATGAAAACACAACAGTTTAGGACCTTTGGGATGCAGCAAAGGTGGTCCTAAGAGGGAAGTGTATAGCAATACAAGCCTTTCTCAAGAAACAAGAAAAGTCTCAAATATACAACCTAAACTTACACCTAATAGAGCAGGAAAAGAAGAGTAAATAAAGCCTAAATCAAGCAGGAGAAAAAAATAATAAAGATCAGAGCAGAAATCAAGGAAATAGAAATCAAAAGAACAGTAGAATAGAGCAACAAACTAGGAGCTGGTTCTTTAAAAGAATTAATAAGATGAGATCCTGGCCAGACTTATCAAAAAGAAAAGAGAAAAGATCCAAATAAATAAAATCATAAAAGAAAGGAGAGATCATAACCAACACCAAAGAAATACAAACAATTAAAAGAGAATATTTTGAGCTATTAAATGCCAACAAATTAGGTAATTTGGAAGAAATGAATGCATTCTTAGAAACATACAAACTGAAACAAGAGGAAATAGAAAACCTGAGCAGACCTGTAATCAGCAAAGAAATCAAATCAGTAACAAAAACCTCCCAACAAACAAGAGTCCAGAGCCAGATGGTCTCCCAGTGGACTTCTACCAAACATTTAAGTGAAAATTAATACCTATTCTTCAGAAGCTTTTCTAAAATATAGAAATAGAAGGAAAACTTCCAAACTCATTCTATGAGGCCAGCATTACCTTGATCCTAAAACATGACAAAGACCTCACCAAAAAGGAGAATTACAGTCCAATATCCCTAATGAACATGGGTGCAAAATTCTCACCAAGATACTGGCTAATAGGATACAGCATTACATTAAAAGGATTATTCACCATAACCAAGTAGATTTATTCCTGGGCTGAAAGGGTGGTTCAACATCCAAAAAACAATCAATGTGCTACACTGCATTAATAAAAGAAAGGACAAGAGCCATATGATTCTCTCAATCAAGCAGAAAAAGCATTTGACAAAATACAGCATCCTTTTTTGATAAAAACTCTCGGCAGTGTAGGGATAGAGAGAACATACCTCAATATCATAAAAGCCATATACAAAAACCCATGGCAAATATCATATCATCCTCAAGGGGAAAAACTGAGCGCTTTTCTCCTAAAGTCAGGAACATGACAGGAATGTCCACTCTCACCACTATTGTTCAACATAGTGCTAGAAGTCCTAGCCTCAACAATCAGACAACAAAAAGAAATAAAAGGCATCTAACTTGACAAAGAATAAATCAATCTCTTACTCTTTGCAGTTGACATGAATCTCTATGTGGAAAATCCAGAAGTCTCCACCACAAAATTGCTTGAACTCATATAGGAATTCAGCACAGTGGCAGGATATGAAAATCAGTGAACAGAAGTCAGTTGCATTTCTATAGACTAACAATGAGATAGAAGAAAGAGAAATCAAGGAATCAGTCGCATTTACAATTGCATCAAAAACCATAAGATACCTAGGAATAAACCTAACCAAGGTGGTAGAGGATATGTACTCTGAAAACTATAGAACACTTATGAAACAAATTGAGGAAGACACAAAGAAATGGAAAAACATTCCATGCTAAGGAACGGAAGAACAAATACTGTTAAAATGTCTATGCTACCCAAAGCAATCTGCACATTCGATGTAATCTTTATCAAAATATCAACATTTTTTCTCACAGCTAGAGAAAACAATCCTAAAATTTATATGGAACTGGAAAAGACCCTGCATAGCCAAAGGATTGTTGAAAAGAAAACCAAAGCTGCTGGCATCGCAACTCCGGACTTCAAGATATATTACAAAGCTGTAATCATGAAGAGAATGGTGCTGGCACAAAAACAGACACATAGATCAATGGAACAGAATAGAGAGCCCAGAAATAGACACTCAACTCCATGGTCAACTAGTCTTTGACAAAGCAGGAAATTATATCCAATAGAAAAAAGGCAGTCTCTTTAAAAAGTGGTGTTGGGAAAATTGAACAGCCACATGTAGAAGAATGAAACTGGACCATTGCCTTATACTGTTCACAAAAACAAACTCAAAATGGGTGAAAGACTTCAGTGTGGGAAAGGAACCCATCAAAAACCTAGAGAACACAGGCAGCAATGTCTGTGATCTCAGCCACAGCAACCTTTTGCTAGACACATCTTTAAAGGCAAGGGAAACAAAAGCAAAAATGAACTATTGGAGACTTCAAGATAAAAAGCTTTTGCACAGCAAAGGAAAGAGTCAACAAAATTAAGAGACAACCTAAAGAATGACAGAAGATATTTGAAAATGTCTTATCAGATAAAAGTTAGTATCTAAAATCTATAAAAAGCTTATCAAACTTGGGCTCTTAGGTGGCTCAGTTGGTTGGATGACTGCCTTCAGTTCATGTCAAAATTCCAGAGTCCCAGGATTGAGTCCTGCCTGGGACTCCCAGCTCCACAGGGAGTCAGCTTCTCCCTCTGACCTTCTCCTCTTTCATGTTCTCTCTCACTCTTCTCTCTCAAATGAATAAATAAAATCTAGAAAAAAAAAAAAGAAAGAAAGAGAAATAAGGAAAGAAAAGAAAAGAAAAGAAAAAAGAATTTATCAAACTCACACCAAAAAACAATCCAGTCAAAGAAATGGGCAAAAGACATGAACAGACATTTCTCCAAAGAGGATATACAAATGGCCAACAGACACATGAAAAAATGCTCACCATCCCTCAGCATCAGGGAAATACAAATCAAAACCATAATGTGACCACCTCACACCAGTCAGAATGGTTAAAATTAACAACTCAGGAAACAATAGATGTAGAGGACACAGAGAAAGGGGAACCCTCTTACATTGTTGGTGGGAATGCAGCATGGTACAGCCACTCTGGAAGGCAGTATAGAGGTTCACCAAAAAGTTAAAAATAAAGCTACCCTATGGCCCAACAACTCCAATACTAGGTACTTATGCAAAGGTTACAAACATAGTGATTTGAAGGGGCACATGCACCTCAATGTTTATAGCAGCAATGTCCACAACAGCCAAACTATGGAAATAGCCCAGATATCCATCAACAGATAAATGGATAAAGAATATGTGGTGTGTATATGTATGTATGTATGTATGTATATACCCATACAAGCACACCCTTGCACTCATGTGCATGCAATGGAATATTACTCAGCCATCAAAAAGAAAGATATCTTGCCATTTGCAACAGTATGGTAAATGAAATAAGTCAGTCACAGAAAGACAAATATATGATTTCATTCATATGTTGAATTTAAGAAACAAAATGAATAAACACAGGGGAAGGGAAGGAAAATAAGATGAAATTAGAGGGAAACAAACCATAAGAGACTTAACTATAGGAAACACACTGAGGGTTACTGAAGGGGAGGTAGGTAGGAGGTTGGGATAACTGGGTGATGAGCATTAAAGAGGGCACTTGATGTAATGAGCACTGGGTATTATATCACTAAATTCTACATCTGTAACTAATAATACACTATATGTTAGTTGATTTTTAATAAAAAAAGAAAATGAAATAGTTTTTGCCAATAATTAAGAACAGTTTCAACATAAATACCCTCTCCTCTGTAGGTAAATTCATTAATATTAGCAACTTTTAAATTGGCAACTATGCCTGGAAAATCTATGCTCACAAAAGCATAGGACTAGATACTGTGAAGGTACACTTTCATATGGCATTCCAAAAACTTATATATAGAATCTCACACACTGAGACAAAATTAAAAACAGCACATAAGTTAATAGAGATTCAAAATTACAAATTGGTAGTCCATTTGTGACTACAGAATCTACAATATGATTTCCCTTAGAGGCATTGGGATATTTGTGTCTATGATTTTTGATTATTGGAGTGTAGCATACTTAAATCAAGAGCAGGGATGGTAGGGAAAGAAAATCACTTTACAGTTATCTGAGCCTAGAATCTATCTCCAGTTTACATAATGGATAAAATATTTCATGCATGAGTTACTATATGCTCAAGAATAATACTGCTATAAAAATTGGCAAAAAAAACATTATATTTCAGCTGTAATGTTATCAAGACTTGTTCACTATATTAGATAACTTTGTCACTGAATACAAAGCCAGTTGCAATTACGATCAATTTATTTGGGTCACCAATGTAAAACATCTATACTGGTCTATAAAACATCTATACTGGTCTACAATTTTTGCTCTTATTCTGAGTAAGTTTATGCAGTGCTAATAGTTTCATAGTGCATTCTGGAATTGAAGTATCAAAATATTTACATATTACATAGAAATTATATTTTTAAAATAATTTATACTCATTTTAGTTCTTCTATACAATACAACTAGGATATTATATTAACCTTCAAAATATATTCAATAATATATATTATCCATAAAATATGGGGGAAGAGGTATAAAGTATTTTTTGTAAAAGTAGACTTTGAGCCTTCTATGACTAAAAATTACACTTAGAGACAATGTACCTTACAAGTCCAGAGCAGAGAACTTGCTGTGATTTTAGAATGAGCATGAAAGACTTTATGGAAATTTAAACTGACTTTTCAGAATTACATACAAGTATGTATGAGAGGAGTGGAGATTCCATGACCCACCTGCTTAAGCTTGAGCAATTAGGGATATAAATCCCAAAACATTTTCAGAGCTGTATACACATTCCCACTAAATGAAGGGCTCTCATGGGAAGATTAGGGTAAGAAGGAACCTGAAGGGCTTGGAAAAACCGAGATTGGGCACTGTTATAGAAGAAAGGGATTGTGACACAAAGTGTTTGGTTTTATGCTAGCTGCTGCTATTGTCAAATGGATGACCCATTCAAAATGTGTTTTTCAAACATTAATCAGGAAGGGGAATAAACAAACACTAAGTTGAAATGTTATCTCAGGAAAAGAAGAAACAATAATAAAAACATTTCAGAGGAGGAAGGGGGTTTTGAGAACATTTTGAAACTGGATATTTAGTGGGAGATAAAAATATATATATACTCAAGTGGCAGCCCAGATTTTGATAAGGGATTTTAAATATTTCTTTGTGTTCACCATGAATTTTTTTCCCTCATAGTAAGTCTATTAAAATAATAGAAACAAAGCAAAGCAAAGCAAAAAAAAAAAAACAACATCAAGGAAAGCCTGTACTCCTTAGCCAAAGGATGAAGAAAGTTGCTGCCTGAGAAGCTGGCTTCAATACAGCCAGACATGACAGAAAAAACTTTAGCCCCTTCTACCCTCTTTAAATAAATAAATAAAATGAGTGGACAGCCAGATTTTCATTCCCACCTGTGGTAACAAGGCCCTAGCCCTGCTGGGAAGGTGCCAGATGGAACCTAGTGAGGACTTGGGGTATTCTCTGCCTCCGGTGGGTCATAAGTATCTCTCCTGGACTTGATGTCAGTGTAGAGGTCTAGTGAGAAGCCTGGATTTCCACCTCCATGAAGCAGTAATGACATGAGACCCTGGCCTCCCAATGTGAGTATCACAGTGTCAGAAAAGGCCTGTTAAGAGGGAAGATATAAATACGATCCCAAATCTAGTAAGGCCCAATGTCCAAGACTCAGTAAAAAATCAAGTCATACCAAAACCCAGGAGCATTGCACTTGAATGAGAAAATACAATCAACAAAAACCAACCTGATTTTCAAATATCTGACAAATATTTTAAAGTAGCCATCATAAAAGGCTTCAACTGGCAATTACAAACACACTTGAAACAACAAAAAAATAGCAAGTTTCAGCAAAGAAATAGAAGATATGGAGAAAAATCAAAGTGAAATCTTAGAACTAAAAAATATAATAACCAAATTTAAAAAAGAAAAAAGAAAGAAAGAAAGAAAGAAAAGAAAAGACCAGACCAGACCAGACCAGACCTCATGGCTGGGCTCAGTGAGAGAATAGAGAGCACAGAGTAAAGAATCTGTGAATTTGAAGATTAATAGTGGAAATTACTTGGGTGCCTGGGTGACTCAGTGGGTTAAGCCTCAGCCTTCAGCTCAGGTCATGATCTCAGGGTCCTGGGATCGAGCCCCACACTGGGCTCTCTGCTCAGCAGGGAGCCTGCTTCCCCCTCTCCCTCTGCCTGCCTCTCTGCCTACTTGTGATCTCGATCTCGTTCTCTGTCAAATTAAAAAAAAAATTTGAAAAATAGTAGAAATTACTTAATATGAATAAGTGAAAAAATAAACTGAACAAGAACACCTCAAGAACTATAATAAAGATCTAATATTTTAGTCATTGGAGACCTAGGAAGAGAGAAGAAAGAAGGAAGGGCTGAAAAAATATGAGAAGAAATAATGACTAAAAATTCCTCAATTTTGGCAGAAGACTTAAACCTATAAATTCAAGAAGCTGAGTAAATTCCAAACAGAATAAACCCAAAGAAATTCATGCCAAGATATCATAATTAAAATTCTGAAATTAAAGAAATATCTTGAAAGCAGCAGGAAAGAATTAGAATTTTGATTAAGCTGGAAGGATGTGACATGTAACAGTATTCTCAGTAATACTTTAACTGATTTGAACTATATTCACAACAATATACAAATTAAAAAAGCAGGGGCACCTGGGTGGCTCAGTGAGTTAAAACCTCTTCTGCCTGTGGCTCAGGTCATGATCCCAGGGTCCTGGGATCGAGCCTCACATCTGGCTCTCTGCTCAGCTGGGAGCTTGCTTCCCCCTCTCTCTCTGCCTGCCTCTCTACCTACTTGTGATCTCGGTCTGTCAAATAAATAAATAAAATCTTCAAATTAAAAGTGCATACCTCACACATAAAGAAACTGAAATGAGCATGGAATACCTTTCCATTTGTTTGTTTAATTTAATTTCAGCAATGTTTTATAGTTTTTAAAGTACAAACCATTTACCTCTCTGGTTAAGTTTATTCTCAGGTGCAATGGTAAATAGATTGTTAATTTCTTTTTCTGCTATTATATTATTAGTGTATAGAAATGAAACCATCTTCTGTATTAATTTTGTATCCTGCAATTTTACTGTATTTGTTTATCAGTTCTAGTTTTTCATTGGAGATTTCAGGGTGTTCTATATATATTATCATACCATCTGCAGGTAGTGAAAATTTTACTTCATTCTTACCAATTTGAATGCCTTTCTTTTTTTTTCTTTTTCTTCTCTGATGTTATCTACAGCTACAACCTCTAGTACTGTGTTGAATAGAAGTGATGAGAGTAGACATCCTGGTCTTGTTCCTGATCTTAAAAGGAAAACTCTGTTTTTCACCTTTAAGAATTATGTTAGCTGTGAGTTTTTCATAAATAGTCTTTATCATGTTGAAGTATGTTTCCTCTAAAGTTATTTTATGGATAATTTTTATTAGGAATGGATGTTTTTCTTTGTCAAATGCTTTTACTACATCTGCTGAGATGGTCATATTGTTTTCATCCTTTCTCTTATCGATGTGATGCATCACATTGATTGATTTGCAAATATTGAGCCACCCTTGCACCGCTGGAATAAATCCCACTTGATCATGGTGAATGACTTTTTGAATTTATTGTTGGATTTGGTTTGCTAGTATTTTGTTGAGAATTTTTGTTTCTATGCTCATCAGAGACATTGGCCTGTAGTTCTCTTTTTTCATAGTGTCTTTTATCTGGTTGTAGTATCAGGGCAACACTGACCTCATAGAATGAATATGGAAGCTTTCCTTACTCTTCTATTTTTTGTAATAGTTTGAGAAGAATAGGTATTAACTTTTTAAATGTTTGGTAGAATCACCTGTGAAGCCATCCGGTTCTGGACTTTTGTTGAGAGTTTTATAAATTTTTGATTCAATTTCATTGCCAATAATCATCAGTCTGTTCAAATTTTCTCTTTCTTCCTAATTTGTTCTGGAGGTTATATATATCTAGGAACATCCATTTCTTCTAGGTTTTCCAGTTTGTTGGCATATAATCTTTAATAATAAACTCTTATAACCCTTTGTATTTCTGTGTTATCTTTTCAGTTCTGATTTTGAGTCCTCTTTCTCCTTTTTTGTAAGTCTGGCCAAAGGTTTATCAATTTTATTTACCTCTTGAGAGAATCAGCTCCTTGTATCATTTTTATATTTTTTATTAATTTTTTAGACTGTATTTCATTTATTTCTGCTCTAATCTTTTTTATTTTTGTTCCTTTTACTAGCTTTGGACTTTGTTCTTATTTTTCTAGCTTCATTAGGATCAAGGTTAAGTTATTTGAGATTTTCCTTACTTCTTGAAATAGGTCTTTATTGCTATAATCTTTCCTTCTAAAACAGCTTTTTTTGCATCTCAAAATTTTGCACCATTGTGTTTTCATTTTCATTTGCATCCTTGTATTTTTTAATTTTCTCTTTGATTTCTCAGTTGACTTATTCTTTTTATTAGCATATTATTTAACCTCCACATATTTGTGTTCTTTCCATATTTTTTTCTTATGATTACTTTCTAGTTTCATAGTGTTTGGGTCAGTAAAAATACATGATGATTTCAGTCCTTTTGAATTTATTTAAATTTGTTTTGTGGCCTAACATTTGATCTATTCTGGAGAATGTTCCATGAGTACTTGAAAATAATGTGGTTTTTTTGTTGGTTTAGGATGGGCTGTTCTGAACATATCTGTTATATCAAACTGCTCCAATGTGTTATTCAAAGGCACTGTTTCTTTGTTGATTTTCTGTTTAGATAATCTACCCCTTGATGTAACTGGAGTCCTAAAGTCCCCTACTATTATTGTATTACTGTTGATTTCCATTATGGCTGTTAATAGTTGCTTTATGTTTTGAGTGCTCTCATGTTGGGTGCATAAATATTTATAATCATTATAGCTTCTTGTTGGGTTGTTTCCTTTATAATTTTGTAGTGTTCTTCTTTATCTCTATTTTAAAGTCTGTTTTGTCCAATGTAAATATTGCTACTCCAGTTTTCTCATTAAAAATGTCTATACTACCCAAGGCAATGGGCAGATTTAATACAATCCCCCCTATCAAAATACCAACAATATTTTTCACAGAACTAGTACAAATAATTCTAAAATTTGAGTGGAACAACAAAAGATCCTTAGTAGCCAAAGAAATCTTGAAAAGAACAAAACTGGAGATACCAAGATATAATACAAAGCTGTGGTCATCAAAACAGTATGGTACTGGCACAAAAGCAGACATTTAGAGAAATGGGACAGAGTCCCAAAGTGAATTCACAATATTATGTACAACAAAGGAGCCAAGAATACACAATGGGAAAAAGACAGTATCTTCAACAAATAGTATTGAGGAAACTAAACAGCTAGATGCAAAGGAATGAAGCTGGGCCAATTCTTATACCATACAAACAAAATTCAAATGAAAATGGATTAACGATCTAAATGTGATATCTGGAACCATAAAACTCCAGTAGAAGACATAGGCAATAATTTCTATGACATTAACCATAGAAACATTTTTCTAGATATGTTTCCTCTGGCAAGGGAAACAAAAGCAAAAATAATTATTGGGGCAACATCAAAATAGAGAATTTTATACAGGGAAGGAAACCATAAACAAAAAGGCAAACCCACTGAATGGGAGAAGATATTTGCAGATGATAAATCCAATAAGGGGTTAATATCCAAAATATATAAAGAACTTACACAATGCAACAGACAAAAAATAAATAATCTAATTAAAATGGGCACAATACATGAATAGATATTTTTTCAAAGACATATAGATGGTCAACAGACACATGAAAATCTACTTAACATCACTAAACATCAGGGAAATGCAAATTAAAACATACCTCTCAGAAGGGCTAAAATAAAAAACACAAGAAACAATAAGCCATAGCAAAGATGTGGAGAAAAAGGAAACCTCATGAACTGTTGCTAGGAATGCAAACTAGTGCTCCTGTGGAAAAGAGTGTGAAGTTTCCTCAAAAACAAATAGAATTACCATATGATCCAGTAATTCCACTACTGGATATTTATCCAAAGAAATTGAAAACACGGATTCAAAAAGATATATGTTCCCCTATGTTTACTGCAGCATTATTTACAATAGGCAAGATAGGGAAGCAACCCAAGTGCCCATCCATAAATAATGGATAAAGAAGAGGTGGTGTGTGTATGTATATACACCTCTGGAATATATACTATATATATTATCAAGCTGTATAAAAGAATGAGATCTTGCCATTTGCAACAACACTGATAGATCTACAGGCTATAATGCTAAGTGAAGTAAGTCAGAGAAAGACAAATACCATAAAATCTCACTTATATATAGAATTTAAGAAAAAATGAATAAAGAAAAAAGAGACAAACAAGACTCGTAGAAAACTGGTTGCCAGAGGAGAGGTGGGTAGGTTGATGGGTGAAACAGGGGAAGGAGATTAATACTACACTTATCATGATGTAAGCACTGAGTAATGAATAGAATTACTGAATCATTATATCATACATCTGAAGTCATGTAACACTACGTTAATTATACTTGAATAACTTTTTTAATTAAAAAAAATTAAAAGAATATTTGCCACGGTGGTTTACCTTGCCTGAGAATATTTGCCCAGGTGTTAAAATTTTTCTAGCAGTTCCATTAAAAAATTTAAAAATGAATAAAATATAATAATATATATATATAGTAACCAAAATTATCTAAAATGCTTTATAAATGTAATCATTCCAAAAATTAATAGTAAGAGAGTTTACATTTTTATGCTGTTATAAAATCATGTATTTAACACTAACAGCATATTTCAGCTCAGACTAGCTGGATTCATGTACCAATAGCCCCATTTGTCTTTTGGGTATTATTACACTGTGTGGTGCCAGTCTACAGTGCCAGCAGGAGAAATTCCATGCATGGCACAGCAACAATGAAGTTTGCTGCCCTCATCAAAGCTGTTTTACAAGACTTCCCAGTATTGCTATACGTCTCCTTAGACATTAATTAGAAGAATATTCCCCAGATATAATGTAGTTAAAAACTTCTATTTATAAGTACTTATGTATATAAAGATTCTCTTTGTACTTAACTACAACAAAAAATACAACAACAAATCTCATCTGAAGTCACCATTTAAAATTTGGTGCTAATGAAAACTGCTTCACGTAAAACTCCCCCCCTTTTAAAAAATATTTTATTTATTTATTTGACAGAGAGACACAGCAAGAGAGGGAATACAAACAGGGCGAGTGGGAGAAGGAGAATCAGGCTTCCTGCTGAGCAGGTAGCCTGATGCAGGGCTGGATCGCAGGACTCTGGGATCATGACGTGAGCCAAAGTAAGACGCTTAACTGGCTGAGTCATCCAGGTGCCCCAACCTTCCTCTTTTTAATATCAAAATTTAAACTTATTAAAATGGACTCCCTTTTGCCCAGTATATATGCTGAGGTTATGTTTTGATCTGCAAATGGTTTAATAAAACTAAAAAACGGGAATTCATTGGTAGTTATTTCTGACTGATCTCCAGTTAAATTCAGTAGGTATCAGTACACTAACATCCTGACATCAGGGAAATGAAGACTAAAAAGAAAAAGAGAAAAGAAAATAATGTTAACAAGAATAAATCTGGGGCACCTGGGTGGCTCAAGTCAGTTAAGTGACTGACTTGATTTCATCTCAAGTCATGATCTCAGTGTGCTGGGATCTATGCTCCACTTGGAATCTGCTTCAGAGTCTCTCTCTCTCCCTCTGCCCCTTCTACTCATGCTCATGTGTGCTCTCTCAAATAAATAAATAAAATCTTTTTTTTTTTTAAAGAATGAATCTGTATTTCCATAAACTGATTTTTATTATGAACTTGACATGGCTTACACCTAAATTTTAAGACTGAGCATTATTACACCATGCTAATAAAAAGGGTGGGTGTTTAAAATAATAACAGTGGAGAATTGGATGCTATCAACTCTTGTTAACTGCAAATTTGGTCAGATTTTCCCAGTAGCATAAGGGAATACCTCCAGGATACCAATACTTCTAGTCTGAGAAAGATACATGATCAGGAAATAGTATATCTAAGTTATACAGCCAAAATATGGCTTTTTCAAATGTATATTAATTCAGGCTTCATTTTTCCTGAGTGAATAAGATTTCTGATAGCAAAAAAAAAAAAAAAAAGGAATTAGGACATGGCACTCTAATAAAACTAATCACATACCTCTGCAACATTAATGGGTAGTTTTTTCATTGTATGAGTCTTTAAAAATTTTGTCAAAGTGTATTTTTGACAAGAATACAAAAAAAAAAAAACAGCCCCTCACTTGAGGTGTGTCATTTTTTTTAACTGTTGATGTACAAGACTTAAAAATTCTCCTTGTTACATAACTTCCAAAGTTATGCTTCAATATTCAGAAAAAAATAAATGAAACCATGGGATTTTACAAGGTCAGCATTGGGAGCCATCAGAATATATGTCAGCAGTTAAGGGTGGTGTGTGTGTGTGTGGCCTGCCGACCCAAATATCTTTCAGTCACATTAATCAGCTCTCAACTAGAACATTACTCCTTTTCAGGAAGCATTGTCCTGTGTGGTTCTGTGTAAAATGTAAATTCCTGAGAAGGAGAAAATGCAGTATCTAGAGTAATAAGTTTATTATTGTATTGTTATCTCAGTACAGCTGAGCCCAAGCAGCAGGACAGGCCTCTGAAATTAAAAGCAAGAGCTGCAGGAAGAGCAGGAAAGATATCCAAGGTGGTGATTAGGAGTCAGAGAGGATGTTTCGCCTACCTCACATTTTGCTTAGTGTTGGCCTGAATGCCTTTGAGAGAAATATCACCCAGAAAAAGACTACTCCTGTGTAAACAGCCTCATTTCCAGGGCGAAGAGGGTAGGGTGGGTGATGCAACGGTAACATTTATTCACACAACAGTTCCCAGGGTGCACTGCACGGCATGCCTCCTATTCCAATCCAAACTCCCCAATCTTAACGGTCTTAACAAAGGGATCTGGTTTAGGGCAACAGTAGCCGCTGAAAAAATCCTAGAATGGATAGAGATAGAAAGCTATTGGAATGATCCCTTGCTTTCCAGTGGCCCATCACGATGATTACATTTTTACTGAGGCAACGTATTTAAACTGGAGACCTATTAGAGTCTTGGGCTCATTTTTGTAAAGCTTTCAGTTCAATTCCAGTTAGCCAACAGACAGTTTAATATTAGTTTCAGCTGTACACTTTAGAGAAATACAGAAACAAATAAGTTTGAATTCCAGGTTTCTATGTTGACTAATAGCAACGAGTCCAAATTGTTTTGCTTAATAGAAAAATATCTATTTACTACCAAACAAGTTATACCAATAGCCTAGAAAGGTAAGATGGTAGATGAAAACAGGGAATAGCATTAACAACTTTTGGACCATGTCTATAAAGTATAAAGGAAAGAATCATTTTATGATAATTTTCATGTTTTATCCTCTATGCAGGTGCCACACGGTTACTGAGATCACTACACCCTCCGTTGATTTGGTTCTGCTCCTGCTACATTCCTAAGTTACAAAATTGCTTATTTTGTGTTAATTTTGAAGGATGCAACAACATATTTATATCAACTAGGGATAGTCTCTGAGGCTGAAGGAAGCCCTTATTTTTGTGTGTGTAAACATGGTATTATGTCTTTAAATTGCAAATTTCAGAGAAACCACTGCCTAGTTAACCTTTAAAAAACTGTTCTTGGAGCAAGAATTTAGAAGACTCAGGTTGATTGTACTTGAATAGTTGCAGCACAAGTAATAAATACATGAGAGACTTCCTCTTGGGGCACAAGACCACATTTATCTGTTTTACATCATTACTTTAATGTGCTTAATTACTTTATCATTATGAATGTACTTTAATCAACAGGACAAATACTTTCCAATGCTTCCTATATTGTAGTCTTTTAGAAGAATACAGGAAAATGTTTATAAGGCATTTTATTCCTTAACCAGCAGCTAAAAGAAGAGATTTTAGAAGTACCTGGAGATATGGAGATCTTAAATTACATGTAAGACATCACTGGAGAATCTGGAAATAAAAAGGATTTATTCTCTCTAGGCTCATTGAATGCTACCTTCTCACAAATAACTATTAAGATGCCCTAATATACATTGCTTTCACTATCTCAGTCTTAGTTGCTAAATAACTTTATAATAAATGACATTTTCTTTAACTGACAGATCTCCTGAAATTCAACAAACAAACAAAAGCATGAGATAGAAGCCTAATAAAAGTACCTAATTAGGAAATTGGTCCCTGAAGGCACATTTTCTCTCAGCCTAAAGGACTGCTTTATAGCCAGATCATTGTTTTTTATTTTCAGTTGGTTTCTCTAATTTGCATGTGCACACACACATGCACAATACACAAAAACATTTTCTTTGAAGACAATTAAAATTATTTTGCCAATCAGGTTAACTATCCAGATGTTCTTTTAAATATATCACATTTTTCTCTTTACTAACACAGTGTTTCAGAATGAGAAAAGGCTTCATGATGTGGAGTTTACAACAAATTCCTCCCCTGCTAGAATTTCTGTATTTTTCCATAGAGACTCTTTTATCCGTGAAGAGAATTATTGTGTGTGTTCTTTGCTATGTTCAACTTATTTTCTATCTTCAGAGCTAAACACAAGAGCATGAAAAGTAATAGTTTTCTCTCATTTTTTAATTATTCCTCATGTATAATCTAATCTATATATTTATACTTTCCTTAATGAAGATGATTGCCATGAAAATGCTTATTAAATATAGCAGCATTACAAATATTGTCAGATCAATATTACTCATAATATCCAAAACTTTTTCGGAACAGAAAAATTGATAAATTTAGAGAAAATATTCCACTTGTACGGATTTCACGAATCTGCAGATAAATGTTTGATTGTGTAGAGCTCAGTTTAGTTTTCCATGTGCAGTCAAGCGACAGATAAGTGGCTGGGCTGGGCTCAGGTTTGGTGATAAATAATATGATGCACTATTATTATTATAGTATCTGTTTCCTTTATTTAATCTCCTCATGAATTAGCTTTTATTTTATTTTGATTATATTTAATTCACAACTATTATTTCCTAGTTGCTTTTATTTTTCTTATTAAGTTTAATAAAATGAGAATTATGAATGTGTTAAGCTAACATAATGAAGATACAATATTATAAAGATACTTTGTAATATAATAAAATATACAGAATGTATTTTCTTAGTGTTTAATTTTAAGCTAAACCATTAAAAACTATTTTAGCTTCACTCAAATCTGACATCTTTTATTTCATTCTCTCACATAAATTATCAACAATTTGTACCTATTATTTTTTGGAATAGTAAAGTGGCTTAATTTCTATGTGAATAAAATATCAAAGTAATAAAATTTTGAATTTTGAAGAAATGTCATGTTGATATATGATTATGGGGCATCTTCTCTTCCTGTAAAGATCAAAATCATTTTATTTCAAACTATTCAACTCATCCCTTCCACCATCAATTCTTTGTCATATACATAATAGGGAATCAGATATTTTTTTTTTCAAAAACTATAATTCAGAGAATTAATCACAAAATTACCACTGCATATTAGACCTTATAGAAGGAGAAGTAAAAATAAATTTATAGGATAATTTGATACTTTTTATCATAATTTATCTATTTTCAATAAGATTCTTTATCTGGGGGCACCTGGGTGGCTCAGCAGGTTAAGCTTCTGCCTTCAGCTCAGGTCATGATCCCAAGGTCCTGGGATATAGCCCCGCATCGGACTCTCTACTCAGCGGGAAGCCTGCTTCCTCCTCTCTCTCTGCCTGCCTCTCTGCCTACTTGTGATCTCTCTCTGTCAAATAAATAAATAAAATCTTAAAAAAAAAAAGAAGAAGATACTTCATCTGATTACATCCCCTAAAAAACTTTTATATCATCTTTGTAATGGTATTTTTTTTTTCTGTGAACTGAACAGATCAAACTAGTTCAATGTTAAATGAGCATGATTTAGGTACATGTACTTTTAGGAAATTTTTTTTAAAATTTTTAAATTTTTTTTTATTACACACCAATTAGTTTATATTTTAGTTCTTTATAAAGAAAACGTTAAGAAAATTAAAAGCATGTATTATATGGCTTAAAAAACATACTTCCAGATTTCTTTACTTATCAGATGGAACAATTTAGTAGCTATGTTCACCATCACAGACTTTAGTCCCATTCAATGATATGGCACATATGCAAAATTACTAGTCACAAACAAAAATGTCTCAAATATAGTAAAAATGTACATATAATAAAGGTAATTTTACAATGCCAAATAAGAAATGTTATTTATGTTGGCTGTGCTTCAGAAATTTAGGGTCAGTAGGCTTCATCATGGGGTACCTGGGTTAAAATGTCTATTTTTTTTTTTTTTTGCTCTAGTTCCAAGTTGAGTAGTGTATGACTCTATATTATAATTTACTTTTTCAGTCATCTCTAGGAGAAACTTTTCATCTTCTAAGCATTGAACAGACTCCTAGAACACTGTCCTTCTGTGATCTTCTACACTTTGTTCTTCCATTTCTACCATTTGCGAGATAGCTTCATGGAAAATAAGCAATTGTGGAGAACCCTCCTCACTTTGTTTACAAGGAAGTTTCACATCATCCCTCTGAAGGGAGTGCCTATACCCTACTCTGCCTCTAACTCCTCCATCTGATATGGTGGATGGTGCATTATTGGATGAACATCCCAGCAGCAGTTGGATCCACAAATTCTTTCACACTATTTGCATATTTTAATGTATCAGGAGTATTTCCATAGGATGCCATCCCTGGAGAGTTTGTATCTATCATGGAGGCATTAGAGTCTTCACCTATGAATGAACCTCTTAAGACCTAATTAAGTTTACTTGGAAGGAGTAGGCGGTTTGTTTCTACCTAAGATTCTAATGCACTCCTTCAGAACTAAAAGACTTTTTACTAATTTCAGCACCTTCAAACCTTGTTTGCCTGTCAGCACTGGAAGTAACAGTCTCTCTTTCATTTCCAGGAGAATTGATGAGAGACAATTTAATATATAGTATTCTTTTCCTTCTAGGAATAATCTGAAATACTGCTTGGCTCCAAGATGAACATGCATTGGCAGATGTTTGACCACATGTTCTACAAGTGTTGCCAGTATCAATAAAGTTTCCATACATCTTCAACACATTTAACCTCCTGTTTCTGTAATCCCACCACTTGAACATTGTTTTCAATCTTCAAGCACTCTCAATTTTGCTGTCCTGTTCAGCTAGTGAAACACATTTCCACTGTAAATTCCCCCCCCTAAAAAAAAATAAATAAAAGTTGCATATACTGAGATTCAAATTTCTTATAGTTTGGCTTCTTTGGCATTAAAAAAACATCTCCAGCTGCTAATGCATGAATTCCTTTGAACAACCTTTTTTTTTTTTTTCCCCCTTGAACAATCCTGGTTCTTTCTTGAGATGTCCCACTATTTGACTTTTTCCACTTTCAGCAAAGTACGTGGCCATTCTTTCAAATATAGTTTCCACAATGGTCTAACCGTAATTTTGTAAGCTATTTCATTAGGAGCTGAGTCATCAAAGGCAAAATCAAAACCTAATGTTTGGCTTTTAAGTACCTTCTTGAGACAAAACTAAAAATGGGCCATCAATAATTTTATTAGGGATTATGATTACCCCAAGTTTCTTCTCTGCTGAAAGATCATTTTTTTTACACAAACTCACATCCTATGTTCACCAATAGGATCTGCTATGGTCAATGGTCCACAATCCCTTTAAAGTCTCTGATCATACACAGAATTTCGTAATTTGTGTTTGTAACATCAAAATCCTGGGCTCTTAAGTTTTTTCTGTTGTCTTTTTTTCTTGTTGTTGTGGGTTTCTTGGTCTTTTGTTTTTCATAATTTTTTTACTTTTTTCACACAGAATTTCTATGTGCATTCTGTTGTGCAAAGGAAGACTATCCAGGAAGCTGACTAGGTTGTGCACATGCAGAGCCAACCACTTTGTTATCTGTTGGAGGAAGGTCATTCTAAACAGAAGGCATAGTCTGACAATTCTTTACAGTTTTATTTACTTTGGCTGAGGCTGCTGGAGGTACAGGTGTTTCTGGACTACATTCAATTTCTTCATCAGGGACAGTCATAGCTGAGTGAAAAGAAGCTCTCTGGATCAATATCTTTGTCCTTTGTATCTCCATTTTCTATCCATTCGACAGAAAATTTTTAAATGAAAATAGTGAAAGTATTAACCATTGCTTGATATATTTGGGTTCGCTAATCAGGGGCCTTGAATTTGTTCTCATTTCCTCTCTCTCTTTCCATGTGTTTTGTCCTTAACAGTAAAATTCACTTCCAAGCCTGGCTGGGTGTCACTCTACACCCTAAGCCAAGTGACATTAAATATTTTCCCCAAAAGGAACCATTGCTCTGCTAGATGGTTAGATTTCCACATATATCCTGATCTACATGTTGCTAAAGTTGGCCATAACTGTTTACCTCATCTAAGGTGTGTATGTCGGGTGGGGGTGGGGAAGTTGTGACAGTGTGACTGTGAGTAAAGCCCTCAGGGCATGGAGTGATGCCAGGGCTAGGCACTAGGAGAGTGGGAGGGACCAAGCTCAATTCCTGAGAGCCAACCCTGGGGACAGAAATTTTTTGTTTTACATAAGTAAATTTAGAAATCTTCTCATAAAGTTAATGAGATATATAAGTGGCCATAGAGAGAAAATTATCCCAAGCAATACCCACAAATACAACGAGAGGACAGGTGGGCAAATTCTTCCCCAGAAGATAAGGTTCTTTTTAATAAAATAAAATCTTCATTTTTTATCTTGGTAAATTATCAAGTTAAAAAATTTGAATTTAATCCAGTGTAAAGAGAGTCAATATCATAAATCTTATCATAAAACAATAAGTGAAACTGTTGAGTTGAAAGATTACATTTTCAATCTTCAAAATTCACTAAATCCTAAAATTTCCTAATTTTATATTCAATCCTCAAGCTGTCCATCACAAATCTATATATGCTGTAAAGATAGGAAATCAAAAAGTATGAAAGCATACATTCCCCCAATTCAAGATGATTGCATTAATATTAAAAGTATTATTATTAATTATATGCATTTGGGCATTTTGTTGATTTGAGATTAGCAATTTGAAATGTAACATTTAGAAACAATATTTCAATTTCTTACAAAGTAAATTGTTAAATTTTAGGCTCTATTTTTGACATTCTTGCCCTTCATTCATCCTTGCCCCACCAAAAGAAGAAACAAAGAAACAGGAAAATAAACATACTGGGAATAAAATCTGGTATAAACTACTTGGTCTGAACAAGATTTCACCATTTACTAGCAACTTGATTTGGGCAGGTTACTTAATTTCTGTGACTATGAGGTTCCTGAGTGGCTCAGTTGGTTAAGCATATGCCTTTGGCTCTGGTCATGACTCAAGGTCCTGGGATCAAGCCCACATCAGGTTCTCTGCTCAGTGAGGAGTCTACTTCTCCCTCTTCTCCCACCTCTGTTCATACTTTCTCTCTCTCTCTCAAATAAATAAGTAAAATCCTTAAAAACAATTTCTGTGACTGTATTATGTTTTGTTTGACTTGAGAAGTTGATAAATTGATATTATTATACCTTCAGAGTATACTTTAAGATGGCTAAAAGTAATGATGTAAAATAAACAACACAATGAGTACATTTGATACTCATTCAATATTTATCATTAATAAAGTTATTTTTAAATGTTATTGTAATATACTGGTTATTTCCTGTAATCATTCATTACAACTATGATGTGAATCATAAGTCAAATATTAGAGCCCAGATAACAATACAAATGAAGCAAAATGAATAATATGGCTCAAAAGTACATTATTCCTTATAAAACTATAGTATATACAGTATAGGTCTCTTTCTTGCCCAACTGGTGCCAAAAATGTGAATTTTCAATAAACACAGGGATTTTATAATTAAATGGCTTATATTAGTAATGTAAAAACCAAAGCTCCTTTTAAGTTAAGCTCAAAGTTGTTTGGACAATGTATTATGACTTGTACTAACACCTCAATCTTTGACTGCTTTTCTCTGAACATTATTAAAGACTTCTTCCCTGGTCTAAAACTCTTCTTCTCACAATACATATCAAATCTTAAGGAAATGTAAAAAGTGGTAGTAAAATTTAGAAATGTTCAAAAGAATAGATGTTGAAAAAAATTCTTTCAGGTGTAAACCTAGACATTGTGAACAACGAAATAAGATCAATTTCATTTTTGATCTAATCAGATCATGTTATTTTATGTCCAAACAATCTTCAGATTTCTGTAATTGTCATTCCCTCTAGAGTTCTGCTCCTGTCATGGCCAAGTAAACTCCACTGGACCAACACTCCTGCAGATTACAATTATAAATTTAACAAAGCATAAGCCATTTTCTTAAGGCACTGGAAAGGGACAGAAGTAAGCTGATATTCCATGAAAGTTGAAACACAGAGGAAGGGAACAAAATGGCGTCAAATTATTTGTGATTCATCCTGAGAGAAGCCTCAAGCCTTCACTATTTAATGTGGCTAAAATCTAACAAGGACCTTGCAGTCCAACTGGCATGAGGGAACATAGGATGGGATTTAATGTAAATGTAACCAGTTAAAGTAATAGAGAAATATCACAAGGAAAAGTGAGAAGAGAGTCCTAAATTTTTTATAAAATATCTGCCCAGATCTCTGGCTAATCTGTGAACCACTGTGCATAGGGAAAACCCCAAACATACTAAAAAGGGAAATGGAGTTTCATAGTTCAAGTTTGGCCAAGTTGTATGTCTTCAAAAATAAATTTAAAAAAATTAGTCATCAGAGGGCCATAAAAATCATCTGTAGTTTCTAAAAAGTATCCATTGCAATGCCCAAGGAAAAATTTAAAATTAGTTGATATCTAAAGAAATAAGAGGACATAATTAATTCAAAAAAGAAAGAAAAAAAAAGATAACACTGTGTGACCTAGATGTTGAAATTTGCAGATATAGCCCCTCAGTGACTGGAGAGAGATGATGACTGGTATATATAGAATGGGCCATCCTATTTCCCTGATCATTAAAATCCTCCCCTGCTGAGGTCACCTTGTGGTGAACATTCATATGGGGCACACACACATAAGTCTTCTCTTTCTCTGTCATTTGATCAAGGGCAAATCCCCAGGAGGCTGTGGGTGTAGGCTGAGAGAGAGAATGCAGTGCAGTAGAAGAGGAGGTCATCGGCATTTAGACCACTTCTTCATGTACCTTACTTGTGCCTTCAAGACCTACTCAGGCCACATTATGTTATATACAACTTCTGTTTGATGATGGAGCCCTGTTGGGAATGCCCAGCTTTATGTAGATGAAATAAGACCCAGTACATGATGGACAGCTCAGATCACATAGTAATGTGGTGCCTAAGTTTAAGCATGCTGTCCCTTCTAAGACCGGTAGCAGGTCAAGAACTGTTTCTCAAAAGGAGAAAAGTTATCCAGAGGATAAATAGGACTTCACTCTAAAATCCTAAGGGCCTTTGGTGCAATTAACTTATGAGGGCCTGCCAAAAGCTATAAATAGCCTCCGTTTCTGCCACTGACACTTCAAACACCATTGAATCTATTGGATTACAGGGACCAAGTGGCAGAACAACTTGTAAGGCAGGGTGGACCAGTTACAGAGCCTTCTTATGTTCTGGGCCCCCACTGGAATCTAGCAACTCTTCAGGTTGCTCAGTAAATAGGCCAGAATAACACACCTAAATGATGAACATGTTCCTCCCAATATCCAAAGAGATCCCCCAGACATTGTGCATTGTTTTGTTTATAGGAGTAGCCAGATACAATACTTTATCCTTCGTTTAACAGAAATATTTCAACATGATCCACACTGCTAGACCCCTAGAAATTTTACCAGATAGAAGATCCTGAAGTTATTGGATTTATTTCCCACCATTTTCTCCAACATCAAGATAAACTAAATATGGGATCATATGCAAAGATCCTCAAAATTGTAGTGAAACAAATAACCACAAATGAAACTCAAAAGATGGAAATCAGATGAAATCATAAACTCACAAGAATTCCACATATAAAAAAGTATCAAAAACAATATAAAATATTATATATCGAATTTTCAAAGAAATAAATTTGGAATCAGAAAAATGAGAAATCAAAAGAAAATTTAACACAGTCAGGTGTATTTTTTTAAATAATCAATAAACATTCAACAATTAAAGTAAAGTTGTTGAAAAAAATCAGAAAATTCATAAACTGTATGCTACCATAGAATGCAATATATGGACACATGGAGGTGTAAAATACTAGGGTCATTTTAATACATATTGAGTATTGAACTAAAACTTCTAATGTATATTTAATCAAAATACATAGAAGGAACAGAAATTATAGAATGAGCAGAAGAAAAACTTAAAGTGGTCATAGCTGTGCATTTTTTAGGTAATAAAAACATGGATAAGTAGAAATTGGGAAGGACCATGTATTAAAAAATAAAATTGGTACTTGAACACATTGACATGGAGTTATAAAATTTCCAATAAAATGAGATGATCTTAAAAGTACCTGGAGAGAAAAGACAGATCCTTTAAAATAAACAAAAATGAGACTCACAAAAAGTTTCTAAAAATAAAAAGGAATCTAGAAGAGAGTAGAATAAAATCTTCAAAGTACTGAGAGCAAATCCCAATTTTTTTTTGTCTACACAGAAATGCTCTTTCATTAGGGTAAAACAAGGACATTTCTAGATTTCAAAGTATGGAGAATTTAGTATAAATGCCCTATACCACAGACCGTTCTAAAAGAAGTACTTGATCCATAATCCAAAATGTTCACTTACCACATATTTATTGTCTACTGTGTATTAATTACATGCCATCCTAGGTCCTGAAAATTCAACTAAAATCCTTCTTATTAAGACACTTACATTCTTGTGATGCAGCTAAACAAAAACATAAATAAGTAAATAAGTAAAAAATAAATGAATAGATACATATACACATAATATATAATTATATTATATATTATAATATATATAAAATATATATTATATATAATATATATAAAATATATTATATATATTTTATATAATATATATTATAACTATACATGTAGTATATATAACTACATGAGGAAAAATATATATAATATTTTATATACTGAGAAAAACATAATATAATGAGAAAATATATTTTCTATCATATTGATAGAATTCATAGAATCATATTGATAATGAGAAAAACAGAATATGAGAAATATTATGATGAGATAATGAGAAAAATAAATCAGAAGGAAATATGGAGTGCTTGCTGTGGGATTATGATTTAAATCCAATAGGGAAATTCATCAAGAAATATTTTATTCATATGGATAAAAAAAGTATTTGGAGCAAAGGAAAATCAAGTGAAAAGATTCTGAGGCAGGCACATGTCCTATCTTTTGAGGAAGAGTAAGAAAGAACCATTAGAAGAGATGAGGGCAGCTAGTAAAGGAAGTTCAGAAATCATTGTAATGTGGACCACTTTAAGGCTTTTTGCTTTTAAGATGATTAAGATAAGAAGATTTTGAAGGGTTTTGGATAGAAGGCTGGAATACATGATCTACATTTTGTTGATTAATCTAGCTGCTTAAATGCAAAGAGGTGGGGGAATAAAAAAGGAGGAGAAAGTAGAGGAAGAAGGGAAGAGGAGCGAGAGAACAGAAGTTGAAGAAGACAAAGAATGCAAGAAAGAGGAGGAGGATGATGAAGAATAGCCAAGGGGCTATCGCAATAATCACAGCCAAAATGGACTTTGACTTGGGCCAGAGTGGCTGCAGGAGAGGAAGATGTAGTGGTTACTTTCTGAAAATAGCCATTAGAAATTGCCAAGAGATTGCTAAGAGATATGAGAGGGGAAAGAAAAATGAGCTCAAGGTTTTAGTCCAAACAACTGCAAGGAAGTTGCTATTTGTGAAGATAAAGTCTCAGAAAGGTAAAAAAAAAAAAAAAAAAAAGGTGGGGGGGGAGGATAGTAGAGGTTAAATTCAGAGCTGTTAAGTCTGAGATTCTTGTATGTCCAAGTAGGGATTTAGAAGAAGCAGATGGATAGCTGCTTGGAATGGAATGGAAAGAAGATTCCCAGGCTAAAGAAGGAACTTGGGCATTACAACCACAGGAAGAGTGAAGAGGAAGACTAGAACAGGTCCAAGCAATGAACACTGGGGTTTAAAAATTAAAATATTACCTAAATGCCAATATATTTGAATACTTAAATGAAAAAGGACACATTCTTGAAAAACACAAATTATCAGAATTAACACAAGGAGAAACTATGAATAAAAAATATAAAATATGTAAAAATGTCCATAACAATATTATACATGAAATTCATACACTGAAACCATCCATTGGCTATTCCACACTTGGTATAGTCTCTTAATGCAATACCATAAAGCAATGAAAATAAGCAAAATCATGCAAGATACAACAGATTGCAATAGATTGCAATAGATTGCACAGACATCCAGTTAAGCAGAAGAGGACCAATTCACACCGTATTATTCCATTTTTAAAATGTTCATGTGCAGTCAAAATTAAACTGTTATAGGTATTAGAATATTTGTTTCCCATGTGGGCTGATAATGATAAGGTATGCCTTATACCTTGATCTTGGTTTGATTATTTTTATTTAAGCTTTACTGAGCTATTACTGGAATCCCTTTAGACTAATCATTCATCAAACTGTACAGCTTTAATTTTATCTACTTTTTAAGCTAAACTCCCCAAAACATTGTTTTTTAGTTATTCGAAAATACAAAAATAACCAGAACTAACCAGAGATATATTTAAAGTAGTAGTATATTAAAAGGTTAGCCTTATGTGTTTTTAAAATATCCTATAAATATACCATGATTTAATAGGGTTTATACTAGTATGATACTGACAGGTTAAGAAAGACAGAACATAGGTATTGAATAGTAATTATAAGTATTAATAGGTGAGATGGGAAAGTAAAATATACAATTTGAACACAGAAAAGGCCCTAAAGAGAAAAATCCAGAAGCAACTGAAATAATAAATTTCACTACATATACTTTGAAACCATCTGACTAAACAACCTCAAACACTGTAGACAAATTGGGAAAATATTTGCAAAATATAGGATAGATAAGTATCTAAATTTTTACAATCAATAAGAGAAGTATTAACTACCTAATAGAAAAATATTTAAATATCATACAGAGACACAGTAAAATACAAACACCTTATGAATAGGAGTGCTTGATTTGACTCCTAATCAGATTTTCTAATTCTTCTAGTTCTGTGATAAGTGTGTATTTTTCACATAATATGAGAAAATATTAATAAAATTTCTATAAAAACACAATTTTTATTTTGTTAAGACTTTAACATAAATCTCGCTGTGCTTGGAATTTTTTTTTTTTTTCATTAAAAGTCGCTATTATATTTCACAGTCCCTGGAAGTAGCAGTCTCTATTTTACCCTATGAAAATTCAAGTAACTGCTCCCGACTTTCTAAATTGAAACGAAGAGTAACACATTTTATATTGCAACACTATACACATAAATACACACAGTCATTTACTGATGATATTTATGCCTACTACTTACGATGCATGTAGAAGTATTATGGTCTGTTCTATCCTTCCTATCTTATCCTGCTTTATAATTTATAAATGTTGGTCTCAAGGTATTAAGTTGATGTCATCAGACTGTGACCCACAATTTTAAAAGCACTGCTCCAGCAGGTGCCAAATGAGCATACATTTAGTTTCAATAGATTAACATGAATTTTGCGAGATAGTAAGGATAGTACTTATGACCATTTAATTTGAAGCCTGATATAGCAACGTGCTGCTGTGATCAAAAGATTCCAACGAGAGAATCAGTTTAACACTCAAACTTTTGTGCCAATCAGTACATAATTGTTGACTTTGATTGCAGTTCTGTGATGTGAGTACTTTCTAAAAATTGTGTGCATTACTTACCTTTTTGAAAGAAATAAGATGTTTAAGAATAATGCCATTCTGAAGAGAAGGAGAAAAAGTTGTGGCTTCAAGTATATGCATCTTTTGTAAGAAAGGAGGACATTTTCAACATTTTAATGGTCCAAATAAGTGAATATGTAAAACTTTTTCAGAATCATATCATGGATTTTCACAGAGTAATCTCTCAATTGTAAGTAAAAGGAGTGTTATTTGCTCTCAATTTGTAAGCAAAAGGATAGCGCCAAACAATTTTTCTCTTTCAAAATAACACAAACTTTCCACTCCTCTTTCTGTCTTCAAAAAGGTATAAGTAATGACTTCTCATTGTACATCTGAACATTACAATTTTCCTTGTACTTTTAACACTGTTACACAATTTTCAAAGGTGTCATGTTTCGAAGTTTATAGCTATTTCCTCTTTGTCATTTCTTATTTTCTGTTATTCCAAGAAATACGTTATTCTGAGTATAGATAGGGAATTGTCTCCCTCCCCTCTCAGCTAAAATCTATTTTCAGTTATATATTACCAAAACTACTATGAAAACATTAAGTCATTATTGAATGAATTGGTTTCATATCATTAAAAAAAAAAACAGTGGGTATATTCCTAAATTGAGCTTAAAGACTAAAAGGAATTATGCATGAAGACTTTTTCATATTCAGATGAAATAGGGAAGGTAATTTGTAAAGGCTATTGTGGAGGGGAGGGGGTTATTCTGAGTTTGTGAAAATCAATTTGCTTTATGATTGTCATGAAAATAGATTCTTAAATGTCTTCTAAGACTTTTTAACTCCAATAATGTCTTTGCTTATATTAAAATCATAAAAGCTAAGATTTGGTAACAAAATGTATAGGATTCATGAAGATACAACTTTTTGAAGCATATGAAATTCTCTATTGTTTTAGATTGTTTGTCCTATTTTTTTTTTACCTTGAAAAATATCAAACCTACAGAAAAGTAATAGTAAAAGTCATTTTAATGACACTCCCCTTACTAGGATTTACCAACTATTAACATTTGGCAAATTTGCTTTCTCTTTCTCCTTTGCTAAATATTCAAAAGTAAATCACTGACATGATGGTACTCCTTCCTAAATATTTCATCTAGTAGATGAAATACTTTTAAGATCAAGGATAGCCTCCTACATAACCACAATCCCATTTTCACACCAAGGAATTTAATTTGGATTCAGTAATAGTATAAAAAATGTAATCCATATTTAAATTATCTAATAGTCCGTAAAATTAGCTACCAGTCTTGCTTTAATACAAGATTCTACTAAGAATTATACATTGTATTTGGTGACATGTATCTTTCGTCTTTGTCTCTTGACTCTTTTGTCTTTCATAACATTGATACTTGTGAAAAGTCCAGGCCACTTGTATAAAATACTCTACAATCTACCTTTGTCTTTTTATGATCTCACAATCATACTTAGATTAAATCATTTACAAACATTTTAAACCATATTGCAAGGAATGTATACATTCCTTGGCATTATATTGGAAGACATAAGGTCAGTTTTTATGGTTAATGGGAATACTAGTTGGTTCATCTCAGATGATGCTTTCCAACTATATGAATATCTGTTTCCCAGTAACTATTCACACAATGGCTCAGTGTTTGTTTATGGACAGTTGCCTTAATCAATTTTTTACATTAGTGTCTGTAAATTGGTGATTTGTTAATTATATCATTTTTCTGTACTTACCCATTTACATTCTTTAGTAAAGATGGTTACATTCCCAGCAGTTCTATGAATGAAGACTGTCCACTTCATGAAGCATTAAATAAAGTTTGTTTGTAGCACCTAATTGTCTTTTTTTATGGTTTTTTTAACAGTCTTTTGTGATGAGCAGGAGGATCAGAAGCTGACTGCTAGCTACCTGAAACATGATGAGATGCACACTGAATCCTTTGAGCTTCCTGTTCCTCTCATCAGGACCAGAAACTGTGGGTCAGTCACTCTCAGATTTAAGCTCCACTCCATTGTGCTCAGCTCTCTGTTCCGAACAACCCTTATTTTTAAAAAATCCATATATTTATATAATATTGTTATATTATATATAAATACATATTTTTGGCTTCAAATATTGCTTTCAGAGTATGAAGTAAAATACCAAACTTTCCAGTTTTTAAAAAAGGAACAAAAGGTGGTGAATTTTCTAGAGCCAATAAAGAAAAACTTGAAGCCACTATTAAAGAATTAATCTCATCATGTTTTCTAAAACATAACCAGCTATGGGCTGTTTAAAAATATATATATATTTTTTTCTTTACTTACAAAATAGAAAGATCAAGGTTAAAGACTATATATCCAACTGCCATCAGATCATAAGTGACAATAAAATATCATCTCTACCTTTTTTATTAAAAAACAAAAACAAAAACAAAAAACTAGTTCCCAAAAAGAGTTCAGGGTTTTTTAAAGTTCTCAGAAAAGCTCTGGGATCCTGGAAAGGCCCTGGAATAACTATAGGAGAAGTCCACAGTGAGTGGTAGCCATTAGGAGACTGAAGAGGAAGGAATTCCAATGTCTGCAATGTGTGGTAGCCATCAGGGGGCACTTACAAACCCTCGAGGTAAGTCCACAGCATAAACCATTGGAGGGCTTGCAGAAATAAATTAAGACAAGAAATTCAGAATGTTTGACCAATGTCACAACAAAATCTAAGTAGAATCAAGTTTTACAAGCCATCAGGCCACCCTGATGATAAAGATGATAAAGAAAACATCTCATGACAGGAACAATAGATCTGTTGCTAGTGGAAGCCAAAGCCATAAAATTGGTGGGCACAAATCCAACATTAAAAGGAGTTAGAGCATGAGTCACCTAACCCTGGACTCTTAGGATGAGTTGATCACAGAATGGGTGAAATTGATACTGTCACCTATCAACCTCAAGAAAACTTCCATGCAACAAGGAACATCGTAAAACAGCACAAAAATCCCCAACTCAATGACATATTCCTTTTAGGCATTAATTTGAGACCTGAGTCTCAATTAATTAGAGATCCTAGGCCTAGCTAAAAAAACACAATCTTCAAATTTCAAAGAATTGAGCATTCCTCCTTCTAGCATACCTCTTTATATGTCTAAGAAATATTTTCCTGGAAGCTGTAGATACCTACAAAAATGGTAAAATCTTACTAAGACAATCTAGAATTACCATGGCCATTATGGGAAATATTGCAATTGGCCAAAAATATTTATTAGAGAAGTACACTTAAAAGCAAGTATTCCCAAATCAAACAAAGAGAATGGGATACCTATTTTAATTGCTATGCAGAAGCCTGCAAAAGGATTCAGGATTCTAAGAGAGCTTCATTAAAAGATTCATTGCAAAAGGCTAATGAAAAGTTAAAGCCACAAAAGTTACCCAAAGCAAAAGATTGTAAGATCGTGTGACCCCTACTGCTCCTCTCTATCCTCCTTTACTTGAGTATTTACAGTTTATTAAAATTCCACTTGAATTGCCTTTCCATTCTGCAGAGACTACAAAGCCATAAAATAAGTCAACCAAGTTAGTAGCCTTAAAATGGCAGCAGCTCCAGGACCAGAAACCTAAACCCACACCTGGGCCTCCCACTTTGCATCCTGCTACTGGTCCATCATCAAAACACTGGTCCAGAAATTGGAGTCTCATTTGTAATTCTGGAAAAAAGATTGTTCTCAAAAGTTTTATACAAATCTTTCCATACCGACTTGAATGCCCCCATATCTCAAAGGAGGCCCCCAATATGGCCTCCCCCTAGGGCTGATGAGATGCTGAGGGATTCTCTGGTAAACTGCCATGAGCTATTCCCTTTCAACAGCTGAGGGGAAACTAAAATTAAAATTAATGGAAAACCCTGCTAAATTCCTGAAGGTACTGGAGCTACAAACTCTATCTTAAACCTCACTCTCTCTGGAGCCTACGGATTCGATCCGGGGAAAACTGGCGGAGGCCTGTGAAGGGTAGCAATTCTTACCAGAGTCAGAGTCAGCCTTCTTGGATCTTGGTTGTGCCCAGTAGAGAAAGGAAGGTAAAATGTCACATAGTTCCTTATTGGTTTTCTGCCATTTTCTCTCCCAGAGATAGCTATGCCTTCTTGTTTTGCATCCTGAAATCGTGGCTTGGCTTTCTGTCAGGAGCATATAGCTTGTTGATTCTCTTGTATGCAGACTGCTCAACTGTCAGGTTCATGTCCAAAATGTGTCTGGACAGAAATGTGAGCTGCACCCCATTTGTGGATAGGGTCTGTCAAATGACAAAATGAACACAACTTACTAATGAGTTCCCTTTATTCAAGGGATTGGGGGAGTGTGGCACTTCACAGGCAGCGGAAAACTGTTCCTCAAAGACTTTGCGCCAGTGAGTTTTACAGAACCTTAGAAAAGGCAACAGGAAAAAGGGCGTGATTGCCTAGGAGGTCAGGGATTTCCATTTAAGACTAAGCAGGCCCTATTCCCTAGGTTAAGGTAAATCAGCTAAACCTGAGTTAGAGGGTTGTGATGAGTGTGTTGGGACTCCTTGACAGGTGTTTCCTGTAAATGCAGGCTGACTTAGGTTTAGGTTTGTGGTGTAGGGCTGGGCCACTGGAGTGGCCTCCATTTTGTGGATCATGATAAACAAATTAGCTTTATCAGGTCCTGCCGACTGTTGCTAGCTCTCAGGGGAATTGTCTAAGACTTTCTTTTGGCTCTTTTTGGGAGTAGCTCTGGATCTTTGCAGGGTATTATCTTTTGCTCCCTTTTGAGGGGATGTCTCCTGCATCCAAGGGGACATTCAAAACTGCCAAGAATATTTACTGTTTGTCCTAGCTGAAACCCAACAAGATATTTGAGAGGATTTTTTTCAATATTTTATTTATTTATTTGACAGAGGGAGAGAGATCACAAGTAGACAGAGGGGCAGGCAGAGAGGGGGAAGCAGGCTCCCTGCTGAGCAGAGAGCCTGACCCCGGGCTGGATCCCAGGACCCTGAGACCATAACCTGAGCCCAAGGCAGAGGCTTCACCCACTAAGCCACCCAGGTGCCCCTTGAGAGGATTTTTTAAGGAGCCCTAGGGTCAAAAGTTGACCAAATTGGAAGCTGATATTTAGACCCTTATAGAATTTTATTTATTTCTTTTTTAGGTCTTCTCTCCTAATAGAATGAATGAATGAAACAACGTACCCAGAGAAGAAAAACATTCCAAAGACAAACATATCTAAATCTAAAACACAGAAATCTTTTGATTTCTATCATAGTTGAAGATCTTCTCCCTAATATAGAAGCAAATTGAGGATAATATAGTAGGATGACTGGCTCAGTCCCTTCATAGCATTCAGGTTGTAACCCAATTCTTCAAGGAATTAAAAACTGTCCTCCAAACTGAGCCTTTACAAGAACAGAAAAAGCCAACATAATCCTTTTTATCAATTCCAGAATCTTCTCTCTTCACTTCAAAAGGTTAATAGGTGTTGTAAAAATTTTGGATTTAGGAAATAATAGACCTTGGAGGAGCTTATATTCTCTGTGCCTTTGAGATGTGAATGTTCTACTTAGTCTTCTCTAGAAACTGAGAGCCATCTCTTCAAAATGCAAATTTCAGGGAGGTAATTCCTGTCAGAAGGAAGCAAAGGGAGGAAAAGCTTATTTGGAAACTAGGTGAATGAAAAATCTTAGAAGTCATCTCCACAAATACTGGTAAAAGTTTAAGTCATCTTAATAGGTAAACGTAACTTATTCCATCTGCCAGAAATTACCGACTGCCAGAAACGACCCACTACCCACTGAATAGATATAAAAAATAAACATGCAAAATGCTAAACAAAGCTTGCTCCATGGCTGAGTCAATGTATACAATTACTTTGAGTGGTATGCTATTTCCCTCAATTTTCTCTGCTATGCATTTGATCCTACTACATCTGTACAGGTGTTTTTGTTTTTTTTTTCCCCAGTAGATACCATAACTTCCTAAAACACTCATATATACCCAGAATATCTTTACTACATATTTTACTGTCAAGTAAAAATTTGCCATCTTATCAAAATTCCTAACCCCCCTCCCTCTGTATGGTAATGATAATGCTTAATCATTCTAGAAACTCAGTTGTAAAAGGGTGTATTTTGATGATATTAAAAATCTTTCTTGTTGGTATCATTTGATTTTCATATTAGCCACTTTGTTTACAGTCAGTCAAAAGTATATATATCCAGGTTAGTACTATTAATTCTTTAGTGATTTAATTTGATACTGTAACTCACTGTAGTGCATATACACATTTAAAAAAAATATATATATATATAACTATCGTGAAAACTGAATCTCTTGACATGAAAAAGTCTCCTTTAATATTAGCTAAAAAGTGTCCTATTTTAGGGGCGCCTGGGTGGCTCAGTGGGTTAAAGCCTCTGCCTTCGGCTCAGGTCATGATCCCAGAGTCCTGGGATCCGTCCCCGCATCGGGCTCTCTGCTTGGCCAGGAGCCTGCTTCCCTTCCTCTCTCTCCAGCTGTCTCTCTGCCTACTTGTGATCTCTGTCTGTCAAATAAATAAAATTTAAAAAAAAAAGTGTCCTATTTTATTATTATTAATTATTATTATTATTATTATTATTATTTAGTACCAGATCATTATGGTACTAGTATAGAAGTCTCTGGAAGACCAATTATTATTATGGTCATTTAAGATAGACATGGTTATTGCATTGTGGGAAGAAGGCTAGCTGAAGACAAAGTATCTGACACCCTGCAGCCCTCCCTCTATCCCCCAGCTCCTGGGTGGGATATGTGTGATATTCTTCCAGGAAGCTCCCAACTGCCTTAATGTTATTGCTTTACTAGAGGGAAAAACAACCTTACTTTGACAATGGCAAGTCCTCTGGTATCTTGTAGGTTCTCTTTAGCATGTGAAAGTTCTTTTGAAAACCTACCTTATTCCCTACCCCCAGCTCCCAAATATATAATCAGCCACTCCTCACAATCCCCCTGCAGCAGCTCTTTCTGCCCACAGGCCCTGTCCCCACGCTTTAATAAAACCACCTTTAATAAAACCATCTGAAGAATTCTTTCATGGCTATCAGCTCTGGACCCCACCCCACCAGATCTTACCTATATTCCAAAACCACATCAAAATGATAAGAGATGATTGAGAATCTTTAGGAAAGGTATTCCAAGAGATAAGGGAGAAAACTTATTCAAGGCAATCTAAAAAACCATTAAGCAACTTTATATCAACTCTACTGTTAATATCCAAGAAAAATAAACAAAAATCTGGTCTGCAAATAGCTCTTAAAGACCTGTTCAATAGCCAAACATCAATTTAGCTTTGAAATGGTCTCTTTACCCACTTATTCCTGAAAATGAAGAGGTGACAGGGATTGATTTCAGTGCCTAATGTCAGCAAGTTGACACCATCATTTCTAAAAATATTTAAAAGCTGCAATTTTGCCTCTCATCCTCGATCTTCACAGCAACTCAACCTGGCAGCAACAGGAATCACATTCTTAAAATAATACCTACCTCCTTAAGCAAGCCAAGCAATGTTATAAATATCCATTTTAAATTATCTCGCAAACTAACCAATGGGACAAGAAAAGAAAAAAAAAAAAATTCACTTTGAGCTCCAAGCAAAAATACCAGACCCAAATGTGAAATGCATAGTGGGGTATGTGTGAGTGAGATGTTTTGCTTGAACGGATTTGCCCAAGAGCTAAACATCATTGACCAAGATGAAACTACTACACCTTTGTTAAGTTCTTTGTAACTCATATCTATATAATTAAAATTTCAACAAAAAGCTCTTATAAAACTCTTCATCATATGTCAAAGTATGATATTTTATTTTAAAAAAATTAAGTTACATGGTGATGGATAAGGAAGGCACGGATTACATGTAGCACTGAGTGTTATATGCAAACAATGAATCATGGAACACTACATCAAAAACTAATGATGTACTGTATGGTGACTAACATAACATAATAAAAAAAAAGAAAAGAAAAATAAATTAAAAAATTAAAAATTAAGTTTATTTTCAAAATGGGCATTTTTGGCTTCCTATTTACCAAAGCAGTGTATTATAAGTCATTTGGAAACTACAAAAAAAAAAAAAAAAGACAAAAAAATAATTCAAATTTACCTGTGGATATCAATCATTTCACAAAGTATTAACAAACTATTAATACACAATGGGATATCAAACAATAACCTGATATTTTTTCTTAAAATAAAATGCAAGTTTTTTCCATGTTATGAGGTCTCCAGGAAGCTGTTATTCCAGCATGTTCTACTGTAATATTTATAAATTTTCCTCTATTTTAGGACTTCAAGTTTCTCCTCTAATATTTGCTATAATAAACAATGTCCCTACAGATGCTTAAAATTATTTTTCTGAACAAAATATGTTATGTAATTTTAAACCAGGAATGATAATGCTATAGTTTAAATCCTCCATATTTTTTCATTATTTTGCTTAAAATGTTATATTAAAGTATCATACTATAACATATTTTATCAGTTTATAAACACATTGCTCCTGGATTTTTTTAAAAAATGTATTTCAATCCCATATTATTTGGTACATGCAAATTCAAAAATGCTCTCTTTGCTTTGTAGATAGATGCATTCTTACCAATATAAAATAACACCTTTTCCCATCTACTGCTTTGAATCTGAATTCCTTTTATATAAGAACAGTATGACCATCTACTTTTTATAAAATATAAAATAACACCTTTTCCCATCTACTGCTTTGAATCTGAATTCCTTTTATATAAGAACAGTATGACCATCTCTTCTTCCTTTTTGTTTACTTGTTGCCATTATATGTTTTATCCCTCCTTTATTGCTAGCCCTTTATTACATTTTGTTTAATGAATATTCTTTAAAATAAATGTATTTAATCCATATTTATTCATTTTTATTACATGAATGGACCTACCTAATGTATGGTCTTTTTTTTTTTTAAGAAACTCTTGGTCATTTTTATTGACTATGTCCAGAAACAAATTTAGCTCCATATAGAAGAAAAGTGAGAGACAAAAGAATTTTAATTTTTTTTTTTACAGCTCTAACATCTCCATTCTGACCTGTGCTCTTTGTATATATGATTAAGTCTACTCATGTGACCTGGAGTAGAGAGAAATAGTATTAAGAAAACTCTGATGGCTGTTTCCAACAATCACACTGTCTCAGAAATATATATATATATATATGATCTTAGAACTGTTCAATATACCATAACTATTCATAGATGAACAGTATTTCTCCTCAAACCAATAAGAATGTGCCAATTTTAAAGTTAACATGTTTGGAGATTTAGAATTATAAAAGTAGAGAGAGTTCAGGAAAAAGAAAACACATAACTAAATGACATGGTAAAATTAGATATTAATAACCATTAGACAGTCATTTCTGCAACAGGTTCCTTAGTTTCTCATGTGCTGTATAATGAGATGATCTTGTAGTCCTTATAAAAGAAAAATGATGGAATCCCATTATATATAACAGCTACTTTCTCTACTTATTAGTACTCTGTATGTTTAGAAATATATTCACAATCAGAGGTAACTGGCTAGAGATATATTCACAATCAAACTGCTTGTAAGAATCAGTCAGTAGATTCTTCAACTACCCAATAACAAGAGCAGGAGATGAAATACACTTATTCTCGGCCATTAAAAAAAAAAAAATTAACTCATTGCTCACCTGAAAATTATAGTCATTTTTTCTGGGATCCAGTGCATTACTAAATGGAGCTTAATTTGCTTTGACTTAAAAAAAAAATACAGAAAATAATGAAACTTGCTCACTAGAATAAATATCTCAAGTTCTAGTACTACCTGAAGAATAATATAAAGACACTGACATTTAAATTAAAGTCAGGAGCTCCTGGATGGCTCAGTCAGTTAAACACCCAACTCTTGATTTTGACTCAGGTCATGATCTCAGTGTCGCAAGATAAAGCCCTGGTTTGGATTCCACACTCAGCATGGAGTCTGCTTAAGATTCTCTTTATCTCTCTCTCTCTCTCTGCCCCTGCCTAAAATAAAACAAATTAAGGCTAGAAAATCTAATAAAGACTATCATTGACTCACAAAAGACTATAATCATAATATATTTGCATTGTAAAGCAACATGTTGGGTAAAGATAAAAAATGAAATGTAAAATTAATGCCACAAAAAGATGAAGCTTATTTCAGAGTACAGATTTTTTTAATTTAAAAAAATGAATTAAAATATCAGCTTTGAATTTTTTAGCTATGTGACACTGGATGAATTACCATTTTTTCTCACTTATAAGAGGGTATGTTAAAAATAATTTGAAAATAATGGTCTTGTTAAATGAAATAATGTGATTGGCAAGCACGTAGTAAGTCCTCAAGGACTATCACATGTAAAATTTTTTTTCTTTTAAATCAAAACAAAATAAGATTTCTTGAAACTGTGAGTTCCTCTGGTGAATTTGAAACATTTTCATTTTCAGTTATGTTTTGATATGAAGCACTTTAGGATATATTTATTTTCATTATATTCATACTAGCTTAAAAAATTAGATATATAATCATTTATTTAAACAGAGTTAAGTATGATGGTTTAAAAATATTATTTTTAAAGATGGAATTTGATGGTTCTCATGTTTAAAACAAAATATAAGAATTTAACTGTGATTCACCTTATTTAAGTCTTTTGCTTCTTATTTTTAAAGTAACTATAATTTATCCTACATAAAATCAATTGCTGCACTACATAGCTAATTTTGTTTACTTTTGGCACCATATTGCACTTTAACTAAGAACATTTCCAGAGAATCACAATGCCAAAATTTTGTTTTTCTAATTAAAAGAAAAGGCACTGTAAGCTGTTTTATTAGAAATGTGGGTGATACTATTAAAAGCAGATAATGATTTAGAAAAGTGAGCTTAGTATAGGCTGAACTTTAGTGCAGAGTATGCAAAATGAAACAGTGCACACTAATCCATTAAAACAGGGCAGATTATTTTATGATCACTAAATATTTTTACATAGATAATGTAAGGTAAAGTTTTACTTGTGTTACATATTCTAAAAGCCCACACCTCAAAATTGGAGACTTATGTTTTGCCAAAAATGGAAATTATATCATGTAATAAAAAGATAACTAAATGTTTGCACATGTGCCCAAGAGGTTGGGAGGTAGAGAGAAGAATGTACACGTAAATATACATTCATAATAGTAGAGATGAGAAATTACTGTGGCATTATTTTTTAAAAGAATGAACAGCAAAAAACTGAAATTAGCAATATAATAGGTTGGGTAGGTCATGATACATTTACACAAAGAATTATTATGCAGTCAATAAATGCATATTATATATTATTATTATTTTTTACATATATATTATTATTAAGAGGGGGAAAAGATGTGGAATCATTTGTATTATACATTGGTATTTTTAATATCCATTTAACATGTTAGCATACTTTCAGGATCTGACTAAGCAGTTTTGAGGGTCACTTGGTAAGTCAGGCATGTATACTCCCTGCAAGAATAAGTGTTTCTATTTTAGGCTGCAGCAATTATTACAGTAAAGTCATATATAAATACTTGATTTCCTTCTGGAGCATAAGGATATATAAGAAACCATTAATAGTGGGAAGTTGGAAGCAAGATTATAATTTTATTGTTATTAGTACTTGAATTTTTAAAACTTGTTTAACTATTAGTAGATAATTTAGTTTTTTAAATATAGACTTTATGAATATAATATTTATGTGCATCATTAATTCATATGCTTTTGTCTCTCCTAGAGAGATATTTTAATATAAGCTTGAATGTATCCAGCTTTTTTCAAAAGGCTAATATCAATCAAGAATTAAAAGTTTCTCTTTTAGCGACTTTGAAATATATAATGCAGTATTACTAGCCACCATTCTGTACAATTCACAATATCAAATCCTTATATTTTATACCTGAAGCTAATATATTACATGCCAATTACATCTGAATAAAAAATAAAAGTTAATTACAATACTTTCCTAAATTATACTTTGTTATATAAACATAAGTTAATTTTTCCTTCTTATAATTATTTTAATCAAAAAAAAGAGGCAAATATAAGGAAATTATGTAGTTCTATAAATTCACAGCTGAACTTTTCCAAAGAAGTCACTATTGCCTGGCTTAGTATTATCTCCATCACAGAAACCATAACCAGATTTAAAGACAGTTTAATGATATCATGATAGGATTTCAAAATACTCTCTAGGACTAATATAATTCTGCAATAGGTGTGAAAACATGTTAACACAAAAGGATTTATTTCTAACATTTTGTTGCTACATAAGTCAGTGTCAGGTCAACAGGCTTTGGTGTGGTGAAGCCCAGACTAACAGATTTATATCAGATTTTTGTAGGATGTTCAAAAGTGGTTTTCATTCCTACTGAAAAAAGACAAAAAATATTATTTTTAATACACACATATATTGTTGTACAGGCCTAGACCAAATTGCTCTAAATAAATAGAAATATCTATACTAATCAAAAACTTTCTACAATATGAACAAATTTTTTAATATATTTTTCTTATAAACATATAATGTACTATATGTTTCAGAGGTACAGGTTTGTGATTTATCAGTCTTACACAGTACACAGAGCTCACAAGAGCATATACCTTTCCCAATGACCATCACCCAGCCACCCAATCCCAGCACCCCCCAAGCCCCAGCTACCCTTAAGTTTGTTTCCTGAGACTAAGAGTCTCTTATGGTTTGTCTCCCTCTCTGGTTTCATCTTGTTTCATTTTTTTCCTCTCTTCTTCTATGATCCTCTGTCTTGTTTCTCAAATCCACCTCTCAGTGAGATCATATGATAATTGGCTTTCTCTTATTGACTAATTTCACTTAACATAATAGCCTCTAGTTCCACCCACATTGTTACAAATAGCAAGATTTCAATTTTTTCATGGCTGCATAATATTCCATCGTGTGTGCACGTGCACATGCACGTGTGTGTGTGTGTGTATCACATCTTTATCCATTCACCAACTCAGATATTGTTGGATATCTGAGTTCTTTTCATAGTTTGGCTATTGTGGATATTGCTGCTATAAAAATTGGAGTTGGTACCCCTTAGGATCACTACATTTGTATCTTTGGTATATACCCAGAAGTGCAACTGCTCGGTCATAGGGTAGCTCTATTTTCAACTTTTTGAGAAACCTCCATACTTCCAAAATGGCTGCACCATCATGCATTCCCACCAACAGTGCAGGACGGTTCCCCTTTCTCTGCAGCCTCACGAACATCTGTGGTATCCTGACTTGTTAATTTTAGCCATTCTGACTAAGCCATTGTGGTTTGATTTGTATTGCCCTGATGCTGAGTGGTACTGAGCATTTTATCATGTGTCTGTTAGCCATTTGTATGTCTTCTTTAGAGAAATGTCTGTTCATGTCTTCTGCCTGTTTCTTGTTTGGACTATTTGTTCTTTGGGTTTTGAGTTTCATAAGTTTTTTATAGATTTTTGATACTAGTGCTTTATCTGACATGTCATTTGCAAATATCTTCTCCCATTCTGTCTGTTGCCTTTGATATTGTTGTCTGTTTCCTTTGCTGTGCAAAAGATTTTTATCTTGATGAAGTCAAAATAGTTCTAGCCAATAGGGTCCAACAGTATATCAAAAGGATTATTCACCACGACCAAGTGGCATTTATTCCTGTGCTACACTGTTGGTTCAACATCTGCAAATCAATTAATGTGACACACTATATTAATATAAGAAAGGACAAGAACCATATGATATTCTCAATAGATGCAGAAAAAGCATTTGACAAAATACAGCATTCTTTCTTGCTTATAACTCTTCACAGTATAGGGATAGAGGGTACATACCTCAATACCATAAAAGCCACATACAAAAATCCCACAACAAATATCATCCTCAAGGGGAAAAACTGAGAACTTTTCTTCTAAGGTCAAGAATACAAAGGATGTCACTATCATCACTGCTGTTCAACATAGTACTAGAAGTCCTAGCCTCAGCAATGAGACAACAAAAAGAAATAAAAGGCATCTGAATCGGCAAAGAAGAAGTCAAACTCTCACTCTTTGCAGCTGATATGATACTTTATGTGGAAAACCCAAAAGACTCCATTCCAAAACTACTAGAACTCATACAGGAATTCAGTGAAGTGTCAGGATATACAATCAATGCACAGAAATCATTTGCATTCCTATACACCAACAACAAGACAGAAGAAAGAGAAACTAAGGAGTTGATCCCATTTATAATTGCATGCAAAATGTAAGATACCTAGGAATAAACCTAACCAAAGAAGCAAAGAATCTGTACTCAGAAAATTATAGAGTACTCATGAAAGAAATTGAGGAAGGCACAACAAAATTGAAAAACATTCCATGCTCAAGGATTGGAAGAACAAACATTGTTAAAATGTCTATGCTACCTAGTTCAATCCGCACATTCAATGCAATCCCTATCAAAATACCAACAACTTTTTTCACAGAAATGGAACAAATAATCCTAAAATTTCTATGAAACCAAAAAAGACCCCAAATAGCCAGAGGAATGTTGACAAAGAAAACAAACCTGCTGACATCACAATTCCAGACTTCAAGCTCTATTACAAAGCTGTCATCATCAAGACACTATGGTACTGGCACAAAAACAGACACATAGATCAATGGAACAGAATAGAAAGCCCAGAAATGGACCCTCAACTCTATGGTCAACTAATCTTTGACAAAGCAGGAAAGAATATCCAATGGGGGGGAAAAAGTCTCTTCAACAAACAGTATTAAGAAAATTGGACAGCCACATGCAAAAGAATGAAACCGAACCATTTCCTTACACCCAAAACAAAAATAGACTCAAAATGGATGAACGACCTAAATGTGAGACAGAAATCCATCAAAATCCTTGAGGAGAACACAGGCAGCAACCTTGCTGACCTCAGCCGCAGCAACTTCTTTCTAGACACATTGCCAAAGACAAAAATGAGCAGAAATTTAATATACGTTAAAATGATTCCTAGAAACTCACTTAAATGCAAGTAAATGCATTTTATAGAAACGTGCATGTTTATAGAAACATACATGTTATAGAATGAGCAAGGCAATAGAATTATTATGAGAAATTAAAGTATGGAGATGCAGCAGGTGAATTTATTTGCTTGCAAATTGAGTACCTGCTACGTATAAGGCACCAGATGAAGCTGTGGGGATCATGTAGATGCTGTGAAAGGACAGATCCCTGGGAGCAATTGCCTATCAGCTAAGACTATATATTATCAAATTCTTATACTGAATACAGATGTGTGTGTGTGTGTGTGTGTGTGTGTAGGATATAGGTAAATAACTGTCATGGACAAAGCCTCAAAAATGTAGTTTCTTAGTTTTTTTTTAGGTATTTTTTAAAAGATTTTATTTATTTATTTGACAGAGAGATAGATCACAAGTAGGCAGAGGTAGGCAGGGGGGTAGGGGGGAAGCAGGCTCCCCCTCTCTGCTTGAGCAGAGAGCCCAATGTGGGGCTTGATCCCAGGACCCTGAGATCATGACCTGAGCTGAAGGCAGAGGCTTAACCCACTGAGCCACCCAGGCGCCCCTGTAGTTTCTTAGTTTAAAATCCATCTCCACAATCACAGAATTGGATTTTACCCATTGTCAAGAATTGTAAAGGGTCTGAAATTCTACGCTGCTTCCACACTACAAGTTGGCCTGCCATAGGTGTATGGATATTGGCAGAGGTCATAAGTTTTCTGGGTCAGAAACAGAGGACTTTATTACTCATAGCACAGCAAGCAATTTGAGCATTATGTGACTGCTGGTTCTCTTTGCCCCTCATATACCATAAAGTTGATGGAGAGGAAGTTCAGGTGGGTGCTGCACATACAGTGTGTTTACACCGAAGCCAGAGAAACTTAAACTTAAGAAACCTCAATATTTTAGAGGGAACCACTAACAAATCTGTTCAGTTTTTGCCTCAGAGAAAAGACATTATCTTTACTATCTTGGATAGCAAACAATTCTGAATTGATAGTCGCCGAGAGGAGGCACTATCTCTATCTTCCAATGCAGTTTGCTGTATAAACATCCATGAGAAAATAATGCAGGACAGAAGCTCACACTGCCTCTGTTTGGAAGATGTGCGGAAAGTGAGAGGCCCTTGGAGAATTGTCTCTTCAATAATCTTCTGACAGCTATAGAAATGTTGGCCTTTTGGAAGAAGTTTTAAATTATTTCAGAATTAAAATTATTTCATCTAGACTCTCAATATTAGATTTATCTGACAATGACTTAGATGATTCTTGATTATCTATACAAAGGAATTGTTTTGATTTGATTTTTGACTTTAGTAAATGTCATTTCTCAAGAATCTGTTGAATTGATGATCCACTAAACAGAATATTATCAGCTTCCTCTCAATAAAGATACAATTCTTAGGGCAATTCTAATAAGTTTACCTTGAGAATTTTTTTGTAATGGCACATAATTTGTACAAGTATTGGATAGCTTTTGCTGTAAAGTATGGAATTATAATAAATAATAATTTCATAGAATTTTATTGATACCATTCCAATATTTATTCTATCAAGGGAAACAAAAAGCAGAAATATATTCTAAAATATATGAAAATATTTAGAAGTTTTCTCTTTTAATCTTTGCCACTCCCTCGGTAGTAGTATATTGAAGTGTGTGAACCCAGACCATAAATGTCTACCTTTAAATATGTTTGTGATTTTACCCATGTTATAAATGAGGCTAAAATATATTACAATATTTAAACAAAATAGAGAAATCACCTTTATCTTCAGCAAATACTGAATTTGAAAATGTTAGAGAGAGTCTGTTTTTTTCCTACTTTCTCTTTGATTTTACACTCCAGGAAAATCAACATGATAACCTTTTAAAATTAATAGCAAGTATTTAGCTCTTTTTATAAATCTTATAACCTTCTTTCTTCTTCCAACCCTCATTCTCTCATGATAACTGCTCATATTTACATAAACTGGTTGCCAAAATATTCTTTTTTTCACCTAATAACACTTTGTACTTTCCCAAGAAAATTGGTAGAAAAATAATACTGTGGCTTAAAAGGAAGTTCACAGCAGACAAAATAAGAATAAGGTCTAAAAATGAAGCAGTTCCTTTTTGGATAAAGGTAATCAGGTGAGGACCTTGGGGGAGGTGGTCAATAAATTTCCAATGGAGTATTCCAGAAAACAGACAAGAAGAAATATATACTATATGATTTGTGAGCATCTCCTGCTTTAATTTAGATAAACATGTTTCATTTTAAAATGTTATATAATGATGATGTTTAAAAATATTGTTTCTCTTTTTTGGGGAACCTGGGTGGCTCAATTGATTAAGCACCTGACTCTTGATTTCAGCTCAGGTCTTGATCTCAGGATTGTGAGATCCAACTCTGCACTGGGCATGGAGCCTGCTTAACATTCTTTCTCTCCCTCTGCCCCTACACCACTCCCCACTCTCTCTCTTTCTCTCAAAAAATAAAATACAATATGGTTCCCCTTTTTGTGTATTTAGAAAAAGTGCTTTGCCTTTCTGAAAATCATGCAGATTAGTGATGGCAGTCAAACTATGCAAAAGAAGGAATCTACAGTAAACTGAGTATAGTCACAGACTTTGTTCCTGAAGTAACTTGTCATCAATATGTAGTTCATTTTTTCCTTTTTTTTTTTTTTTTTAGTATTTTATTTATTCAACAAAGAGAGACACAGTAAGAGAAGGAACACAAGAAGGGGGAATGGGAGAGGGAGATGAAGGCTTCCTGGCAAGCAGGGAGCCTGATGCGGGGCTTGAACCGAGGACCCTGGGGTCATGACTAGAGCTAAAGACAAACACATAATGACTGAGCCATCCAGGCACCCTTAGTTCACTTTTTCTATAGTCTTTTTTTGGTCGAACCATTTTTATGCTCCTGTAGTCTTTTACTCTGTTTCTTCAGACTTGGGAATCACTTGCGGGGCTCTCTGAGTTGTCAATTATGTCCACTCTAATTTCTGGACTCCATCTAAGCATTTTTAAAGTGGCTCAACAACTCATTGCTTGAATTTCGATGACTTCCCCAGAAATGTCCTTATCTTTGAGATTTCCTTAGAGAAACAGAAAAGCCTTCAAGGTCTGCTATATGGCTCTGAGAGACTAATACCATTTAAAACCATATAGTCACAGAAAATGATAACCTTAACCTGAAATTTCTCTTTATCTGTAAGAAGAAGTGAAATGGAATGAAATGAATTACAGGCTTTGGGTGTACATGGAATTCAAGGACAGTTTGGCTACTAAAATAGCTATGTTTGGATTATTAAGTTATTTAAGTGATGAACCTGCAATTTTAATCTCTGAAAAGTAACAAAAAGCAGTCATAGCCAATAACTCATAAAGAAATAGGTTGTAATTTTATTTAAACATTTATTTATTTATTTGAGAGAGAGAGAACTCTTGTGCAGGAATTGGGAGAGGAGCAGAGGGAGAGAATCCTTAAGCAAATTCCTTTCTGAGCAGAAGCCCAAGAGGGACTCAATCTCACCACCCATGAGATCATGTCCTGAGCCAAAACCAAGAGTCTGAGCCTTAAGTAACTGAGCCACACAGGCACCCTGATTATAATTTTGATAGTTAAAAGTCTTGGGGCACCTTAGTGGCTTAGTCTGTTAAATAACCAACTCTTGGTTTTGGCTCAGGTCATGATCTCATGAGTCCTGAGGTGGAGCCACACTCTCTGCAACTCCCCCTCCACTGGGCTCAGCAGGGAGTCTGCTTAAATATTCTCTCCCTCAGCACCTCTCCCCACTCATGCACTCTTGCCCTCTTAAAAAAAAAAAAAAATGTCTCTTTGTGGTAAAATTTTAATGTTTATAAGTCATCAGAGAAGTAGATTTGAAATGTAGGGCATTTCAGGAGCAGAAGAGAGCATAGGCAAATAGACTAATTTGCAAGGTGAAAATAGAAAATAGTCATATTTTGTACATAACCTTCACATCAAAATGGCATAGCCATTAATACTCATAGATAACTCAAAGTAAATTTTCTTTTTCTTTTTTTTAAATTCCTTTCTTTCATTCTCCCTTCCTGCCTCCCTTCCTTCCTTCTGTTATAAACTTGAACAAGGTTCTTAAAATTTAGGAGATGGCACATGAGAAGAGTTTTCTTAGAAGCACCTCAATGTGACTGTGGGAAGCTATATACAAACTTTCTGTATTTTTATTTAGCAAATTCAAATGCAATCTCTCTGAAGCAATATTCTTTTTCAACTTTTCTAAAATGCTTATGTATCTTGCCAGATTTGAGTATTACAAGGTAAGATTTACAGGTCATTTCTTGACTCCTAATACAATAATATGAAGGTAAATATATTAGAAAATAAGACCCTAAAAACCTAGAAGAATGCATAAAAAGAATAATGTGGAGGGGCACCTGGGTGGCTCAGGCAGTTAAAGTGTCTGGCTTTTGATTTCAGCTCAGGTCGTGAACCCAGGGTCATGAAATTGAGCCCCGTGTCAGACTCCACCCTCAGCATCAAGTTCTCTCCCTCTGCTCCTCTCCCAGCTCTCTCTCCTTCTCGCTCAAATAAATAAATAAATAAAATCTTTAAAAAAAAATAATGTGGAAATACATGATTAGCAGGAAAGTGTTCCTTGATATATTTCTTCACCCAAATAATCTGAATTTTTCTTTTGAGTTTCTCATATTTTATGATCACATAATTTAAATGGATTATTATGTGTTTATGGAGTGTTTGCAGTTTAGTCACTATGTATGGTAGCAAAATGAACAAGGTAAATATCCTAACTACAAGAACCTTGAGAACAGCCAGCAACCATAAAATATATGTGAAGGTGTGAGTAATATACATAATAAAAAGCAAAATATCATTTGGGTTATATTAATTACAAGAGAAAGATAAATTTAAATTACATGATGTCAATGAGTCAGATAACATATCCTAGTATCAGAGTGAATATAAATTAAAATAATGTCATATATAACAAATCCCATGAAAATATTTGTGTTTTCCATTCCTAGGAACTTGTTGTAACACATCAATCCAAGCAATAAAAAAAAGTTATATGTTATTCTGCAAAAGTGTCAAAAGAGCCTAAATGTTGAGCAATAGCAGAAAAAAAGTAACTTTTATAATTCAACTCAACGAAATATAATACTGCCTTAAAAAGATAGTTTTAAAGATCATAGTAACAGAAAATGTGTTAAGTAAACATGACTTCAATTTTATTCACTCATGATAAAATTATTTTAGAATTAAAAGTACGGAAAATTATCATAAAAAGATAGTATAGCAAACCAATAATGGAAAACACTAAACTTTGTTACCAGTTTAAAATGTATAACATGAGGGGTGCCTGGGTGGCACAGTCAGTTTAGTGTCAGACTCTTGATTTTGGTCCAGATTATGATCACAGAGTCCTAACTTTGAGCTCTGCTCTGCGCTCAACTTGGAGCCTACTTGAGGTTCTCTCTCTCCGTCTTCCTCTGCCTCTCCCTTGCTTGCATGCATGATCTCTCTCTTTAAAATAAGTAAATAAATCTTTAAAATAAATAAAACATATAACACAATAGAGTTATTGTCCTTATTACCCGAATATGTTGTTTTCATTATTCCTTTTTAGTAAATAGAAAAAAAATCTTGGTTTCCTCCCTAATCCTATTCTTTTTTAAGATGAAAAATTCCTAAATTGCCAGTTCTTTGGGCATTTGTCCTAAGAATAATATCTAATATTTGTTTAATACATATATGTGTATTGAGAGATTCCTCGTTGTTGAATAAATAAATTCAAATTTGGGGCCATAATATCTCTCAAATATACAAACCTTTGTCACTTAACATTTTCTGTATATGTAGATACCCATACTTTATTTTTCTATATCTTTGTGTCATGCTGTGAATTGTTAAATCAATACTATTCCTCCTATGTTGCATGCGAGAGACCTTGGAATTGTACTTCCCAGAATCTCTTGTCATCAGGATTCTGAGTTAGATTATACCAATGAGAAGTACTCACAGAAGATGTGAAAGACCAAAGTAAAGGACAAACCATTAACCTCCTCGGGTAGTGGTGGACAGCACAAAATTTGTATGAACTCCCAAGTTCCTATGTGAGTGAATCACTCAATTTGGTACTGCAGAAAGGAGAACTCACTAGAACCTGTTTTGTGTAATTTCTTCAGCTTCTTAATCTCCAAAAAGGACATATTCCTCTGACTCATGCTCTCCAAGCCCTTTTCAAAATTCTCTAAGCATATTTAAATTTCTTTTATGAACTTTATTTTGTGAAAATACCTAGGGTATTTGAAAATTGTTATTTACTCTAATAATTGAATATGATTAAACTCTGGTAACAATTTCTACCCAAATCAATAACTCTATCTATGTCTTATCTACAGCTGTTCTATACATAGTCGTCCATTGAGGAAAACGAGTTATGCAGAAATGCTATAAAAACAAATGCTAGAATTGCCTTTGAACCGTGATTTCCAGGAAATCAAAAAGTCCAATTCATATATAACTAAGGGTTTTTCTAAAATATCTATGTTGGCAAATTGTTATAGTAGTTATAGTAGTTTTGTTATAGTAGTTTGTTATAGTAGTTTTTTATAGTAGTTTTTTCCAGTGGCATGCAAAGAGGTATTTTGAGTTACATTTTAAATAACTTTTGAAATATTAAATTAAAAATAAAATATTAATTGTAGTGTATTTCACTCTGATTCTATTTATAATCAAAGAAGCAGAATTACTGATAAAAGTAATATTTCAATATTCATGTTATTTTCTTATGTCATTTGGCAAATTTTAAATTTATCATTATTTTTATACTTTTAAATTATATAATCCAGTAACTCTATTCACTGCATATGAAGATACTATCTATGATTATCATTTAAAATACCATATTGGTAATTCTACTGCCCCAGCCTTTTGATTGGAATTTAATGTAGTCTTTGAGAAGTGGCAGTTCATTGATGTAGGCAATAATTTCTTAGAATAAAAATCACAAATCTCTGAAAACTCCAACGGATTTAGGAGTATGTAAGGTATCGGGGTAAATGTCAAATTTGCATAAAAATACAATTTTAAAAGTCTTAAAGGGGATAATTATACTCACTTTATTCTTATTATTAGTGGTTTGCGCAGTTCTAGACAACCAATATTTATGGTCACCCAGATCAATCTATCACTGTGTCTAAGGACAAATTTACCTTATTCTTGTATCCTATAGAGAACTGGTGGGTCCTTTTTGCTTCCTTTTACTAATATCTATATTTTTCACTTCAACTGACTTACAATTTTTCTTCTTAAAATTACCCTTTTTTCTCCCATAGTAAATTGTATAACTCAAATTATTTACCATCTTCTCTCCTTGCTACAGTCTGTTAAACAGCTATATGTTCTGAGTATCTTTTAAGGACATTAATATGATATGATGACATTTTCCTGTTTGAACCATTCAAAAATCTTACTCTTTCTCCTTAAGAAATGTCCAATCCCTTACTTTTCTGTTCAGTTCCCCACTTAGCCTCTGAGCCATATATCTTGACAGTTGACTGTTTCTCGATGTTCTAGATAGTTATTTTTAATTTCTTCAATATTTGAAATTATCTCCATAACTCCAGGATTTTGCCAAGCTGAGAGAAAATAGAGGGGATTGGAACTGAGCTGGGTGAGGTTCAGGAAGGGATTAAAAGGGCTATAGTCATACTGTCTCTATTTGGCAGCCAGTTCCAACTGCAATTCCTTGGAAGAAATACAATACAGATTTTTTCCAAAGAAGTGGTGTTAAGAGAATACCTCGGCAGAAGTGATCATGGACTACGAGATAAAGCGCAGCTATTTCCTCCACAGAGGAATTACCTGACAAATTACTTCTTAGCCATCAGGCCACGATATATATGTTGCTTGTGGTAAACTTCAAGACTGACATGGATACTCTTGTTTTTGCTTTTCCATGACACCTTGTATGTCTGTTCATTTTATAATACTTACCACACTATATTATAGTGTTTTTCAAAATGTATTTTTATTATAGAAATAATATATAGATATTTTTGTTCCAATAGATTGAAACAATGTCTTTATGACAATAAAATTTATGTTCTTTAAATGTGATATCTCTGTTGCTTCTCAAATGTCATAGATAACACTGCTAACAGGGCATTTATATATAGAAGTATACAATTTTAGTTACTTCTCAATTCAATCAGTTTTTATGTATTTTGAGTATGGGTTTCTGAAAAATAATTTTGAAAAAAGATTTTCTCTCTTAAGAGTTTGAAGACTAATGAATAAGGGAAAGTATAGGAGAACATATCACTAGATGCCTGATGCTTTAGCAAAGAACTGATAAGTGGCAGAGTCATTTAGAGCAGAGAAGAGATAGGTTATAAAGATTTATAACCTATTGAATTAATTGTCCTTCTATATAATATATTTTAAAATATCTTTTTTTTTTAAGATTTTATTTATTTATTTGACAGACAGAGATCACAAGTAGGCAGAGAGGCAGGCAGAGAGAGAGGAGGAAATAGGATCCCTGCTGAGCAGAGAGCCCAATGCGGGGCTTGATCCCATGACCCTGGAATCATAACCTGAGCTGAAGGCAGAGGCTTTAACCCACTGAGCCACCCAGATACCCTATATTTTAAAATATCTTAAACTAGTTTTATACTAAATCATCATCTATGTGTGTGTATTTAGGTCAATAGTCATTAATTTTATTACAACTTATTAGTTAATATAGTCAGGTCCTTGTCTTGTTTACTTTTAATAGCTGTGGAATTTTGTTGATTCTGGAATTATTTAACTCACCTTCCTCCATACCAGTATTTCAACTCTGTACTTTAACTTGAAACAACGAGGTTGGTCTCTCTCAAGGACTACCTTAGACCTTGCAGGAGGGGGCTCCTTGTCCTCCAGATCTCAGGATACAGGTATCTGGCATGGCTTCTTGCATTATTCAGCCTCACCATGTCTATAGCTAGACACAGTCTTCATGCTTTCACAACATAATATTTCAGACTAAGGAAACATAAATATGTTAAGTTTGACTCCCCATTGTACTTTGCCCTTAAAAGTATCTCTAACAAACAAGGCCAGGAGTTGCAGTATACAAGATCAACATATAAAAATTAGTTATATTTCAATATACTGGGAATGAAGAACCCAAAAATAAATTTAAGTGAATCATTAATTTAACAACAGCATCAGAAAGAATAAAATACATAGGAATCAATTAAAGAATGGCATAAAATCTGCACACTGAAAATTACAAAATATTGTTGAAAGAAATTTAAAAAGACCCAAATAAATGGAAAGGCACCCCATGTTCATATATTGTGAGACTTAATATTGTTAAGATGGCAATACTCCCCAAATTGATCTATAAATTCAACACAATCCTCAATAAACCCAATCTAGATCTGTAGCAGAAATTAGCAAGTTTATTCTAAAATTTATGTGGAAATACAAGGGACATAGTTTTGCTAAAATATTCTTAAAAACTAGGAACAAAGTTGGAATATTCATAATTCTTTAGTTTAAAACTTACTGCAAAGTGTTCTAGACAGTATGGTCCTGGCATAGTACTTAGAATCCAGAAATAAACCTTTACATGTATGAACAATTGATTTATTTTTTTTGAACAATTGATTTTTGACAAGGATGCCAAGATAATTTGATAGGAGAAAGGGTGGGTGTTTTTAGAAAATTGGGCTTGGGACAACTGATTTAAAGGAATGAAGTTTGATCCTTAACTTACCCATGTACAGAAATCAAAATGGATACCATCTGTAGTATTACCCCTTATTTTACCATGACCACACAGTTGTTAAGTGACCTTCTCTGAGAGGTACTGTCCTAGCATGAAACCCATAGTCTGGCAGATTGGACTGTACCAAGCCAAAGGACTCCAGAATGTCTGGTTTCCTTCCACCCAAGCAGGCTGGTACTTCACTAAGAGTACAAATACCACCCAAAAAACTACAGAATTTTAGGGGGGAAAAAGTGTCTCAAACTTGTAAAGGGAGCTGGACAGAACTTTTTTGTTCAGTTTATAGATAGCAGCCACTTTTAGAAAGTATTAAACATCTCTTTTTAAAAGATTTTATTTATTTATTTGAGACAGAGAGATAGCATTTGAGATAGCACAAGAAGGAGGCAGTGGCAGAAGGAGAGGGAGAAACAGACTCCCCCTGAGCAGGGACCCCAATGCAGAGTTCAACCCCAGGACCCTGGGATCATGACCTGAGCTGAAGGCAGACACTTAACTGACTGAGCCACCCAAGAGCTCCAAATATTAAACATCTTTTCAAAAATGTTTGATCAGCATTCCAGTCAATACACTTTAATGACATGAAGCTCCCTTCTTAGAAGTCATATTTTACCCATCCAGCTGATCTACAGTTTGTGAGAAATCCAATATTACCATTTAAATACTTAAAGATGCAAGGACTTTAACCAACCTTATGAGTTGGGGTCCAGTATACCCTTAACCTAGCCTCCTCTAATGTTAGTATCTTACATAACTATCGTATTTATCTGTTTATTCCATTTTAATGGGCAATGCTAGTGGAGAATTTAGGGATTCTAAAATAAGCATCCATTTTTTTAAAAAATATTTTATCTATGTATTTGAAAGAGAGAGAGAGGTGGGGAGCATACACAGGAGCAGGGATGAGGGGCAAAGGGAGAGGGAGAAACAGATTCTCCACTGAGCTGGGAGCCTGACTCAGAGCTCAATCCCAAGTCCTGGGATCATGACCCCAGCCTAAGGCACATGTTTAACTGACTGAACCACCCAAGCATCCATTTTTTCATTCAATAAATATTTATTCAATGCTTTGCTATTTCCATTCACTAGATTAAAATAGCACCCCAAAGTGAAATAAGTCAGTCAGAGAAAGAAATATACCATATGATTTCACTTACATGTGAAAATTAAGAAAGAAAACAAATAAAGAAAAAAGAGACAAACCAAAAACACACTCCTAATTATAGAGAACTGGTGGTTTCCACAGGGGAGGCATGTGGGGGAATGAGTAAAATAGGTGAAAGGAATTAAAAGTATACTTATCGGGATGCCTGGGTGGCTCAGTTGGTTGGATGACTGCCTTCAGCTCAGGTCATAATCCCGGAGTCCCGGGATTGAATCCCACATCGGGCTCCCAGCTCCATGGGGAGTCTGCTTCTCCCTTTGACCTTCTCCTCACTCATGCTGTCTCTCAATGTCTCTCTCTCAAATAAATAAATAAGATCTTTAAAATAAATAAATAAATAAATAAAAGTATACTTATCATGACAAACACTGAGTAATGTTTAAAATTGTTGAATCACTATAATTGTGTAAACCTAAAACTAATATAACAATATATTAATTATACTGGAATTAAAATTTTAAAGAATATAAATTAAAAAATAAATGCAAATTAAAAAAAATAAAAAATATAGAGTAGCCCAAAGAAGTAGTTCCAGGCGCTGTTCTAGGTGCTGGGGATAGTACAATAAGCAAAATACACAAAATCCCTGCACTTTTTTTTTTTTTTTTTTTTTTTAGTGGCAGAAGGACACACTTTATTGAGCCCCTCAACCCTAGTTCTCCTTCTCCTGCACAGTCTTGGTTCCCTGGAGACGCCCAGTCCGGCGGGCAGCAATAAGACCCACTTTGTGGCCAGCAGGGGCATCTCTGCGGATAGTGGAGGGTTTGCCAATGTGCTGGTGGTTGCCACCTCCAAAAGGATGCTCCACAGGGTTCGTGGCCACTCCCCGCACACGTGGCCAGCAATTCCTCTTTGCCTTGTACTTGTGGTAGGCACGGCCAGCCTTCAGAATGGGCTTGTCGACGCGGCCACCTCCGGCCACCACACCGACCACACCTCTGTTGGCTGAAGAAATGACCTTCTTTGAGCCCAAGGGCAGCTTCACGCGGGTCTTCTTGGTCACCGGGTTGTGGGAGATGACGGTGGCATAGTTCCCCAAGGCTCGGGCCAGCTTGCCCCCGTCCCCGGGCTTCTCCTCCAGACAGCACACCTTTCCTTTGGACTGAGAGATACACAACAGATAAGACAAATAAGTTATATAGTACAATAGATTATGCTGAGTAGAATTGTCAAAATTAAAGCAGAGAAGGGAGATGGATAGTGCCAGGTAAGAGGAATTGCAGTTTTAAATAATACGGCCAGGGGAAGATCTCTCTGATGGTAAATTTGAGCAAAGATATGAAAAAGTTTCATACTTGAGCCTTGCAAATACCCTGAAAAGCACATTCCAGGAAGAAGGAGCCCCAGAAATGAAGACCCTTGTATAGGAGCATGGGAAGAATACACAAGTATTAAGGAGTAGTATTACAGGAGCAAAATGATTAGGGCACTCCAGGTAGCTTCTACTTTTGACTTTGTGGCTATTGTTCCCTCTGTCCAGAACACTCTTCCTCCAGATGTACATGTTAGTTTTTATCTTCCTCAAATCTGTGCTCAAATCTCACCTTCTCATGGGGCTTACTCTAACCACCTACTTTAATACTGCAACCTGCTTGTGCCTCTTTCCACCATTATAGACCTAGCATTCTGGATCCCCCTTACTATGATCTAATTTACTATTTTTCCTAAAATTAAAAATTTATGTTCTAAGTCATATATGTTGTTTATTGTATGTTTCTTCCTTGCTTGAATGTGAACTTACGAAGGCAGGCATCACTTTTGCTTGTTTAGTGGTAGATACCAAGCATCTAAAGAGGGTCTACCACGTGAAAATATTTGATGACTAAATCAATGAACGAATGCAGAATGAATAGTTGATGAAGAAGTAAGTAAATGAATGGTGGGCTTTAAGTGGAGGAATGATATAATAACTTTAGATGTATTGTGTAGAACAGCCTAAAGGAAAGTAATTGCAGATGCAGGGAAACAATGTATGAATGCAGGGAAGAGATATCTGTAGCTTGGACCAACATGAGAGCTTTAGTGACAGCAAAGAGGTGCCTGCATCTGTATCTATTGTTGCTAATAGATTGGAAGTAATTTATAGAACCAAGAGAAAAGTTGAATATCATGTCAAAGATTTTGGTTGAAACATCTAGAAAGATAATATTTCATGTGACTGAGATGAATGGGTGGAACAGATTTGGGTGGCAGAAACAATCAGGAGTTCCACACTAAATGTGAGCACCGAGAGAGTAAGTCCAAGGATGGAGCCCTGGACACTCCAATATCTGGAATTGAAAGCATTGAGGAGAGACCAAAGGAGATTAAATAGAAATAACCACTTAAGTAAGAGGAAAAATCAAATATGTATGAAGTTCTGAAAACTAAGGATGGGAGTGATCAGTTTTGTCAATTGTTATTGATGGGTCAAGTAATATGATGTTTTCAATGAATATTTAATATCGATAGAGTAACATGGAGGCTTGGCAAAGCATGTGACCTCCCCCACCACATACACATATTACTTCCAACACATAACATCCAGTTTCTTTCTTTGTGTTATATAATTACTGCTGATAGTGATCTCATGAATATTTCTTTCTCTCCCTTATACAATGGTATTGGAGTTAACATCTTAAACTTTCATTCATTTGACCTCTGGCCAGTGAATTTCCAAAATACGTTACAGATTATTTACTTTTTATTTGAAACAGTCACAACTCAAATACACAGGCAATATGAATCAATAAAACCCATTTCTCTACCTATTTCTGTAACACCTTAGTTGTATGTCATTGATCAGAGCCTCTCTGAGTTTCAGTGTCTTTTTACACAGTTAAGGAAAATAGATTAGATTATTTAGGGATTACCAATCCCTCTAAACTTGAAAGGAAATCCCTGGACATCAAGTGCCCTGTGGCTCAAGTACTGACGTGATAATTGATTGTACAGAAAGGAGCAGAGACTCCAAAAAGAATGCATGAAACTGTATGAGATAAATTTTGCCTTAAGTCAGCCATGGGCACTAGTCTCCATTTACTTGAGCTGTTTCAGGAAGTTTACAACTCCATACAAGCATTGGACCTTAATTTTACCATACGAGCTCACAAATTTTATGATAGTGCATATTGTTACTACTAAAATCTCATTAAGATCTGCAGTTACCTAATTGAAGTATAAAATGATGTGCAATGTTAATGAAATGACAATGACACTCAAATGTCATTGTGAAGATTTAGAGCAGTAACAAGTTTTAAAGCATCTAAAATAGTATGCCACTATGTACAATAGGCCACTCATTTCATCAATAAATGTTTATTATCTCAATAAAATCAACTTAAATTACTTGGGGGAACAGAACTATATTATAATATAGGTAACAGATGATAATTTAACTATATGTATTATCTAGCTATAAATGATTATATCAATTAAGCTGATATTTTATATTTATGCACAGTTCAGTTTTGTTGAAAACACTTATTTAAAGTTAATTAAATGCCCTCTCAAATTTTCATTTATTTTAGACCTATTAAAAGGGGCATTTCTGGGTCTTTAATCTAAGGGAACAGAAAAATGATATGAAAAGTTTTCAAACCCACCAAATTAAGAATGAATCTAATAATTTTACTATATATTTTATCCTTGAATTTATGATCTCACTGTAACATTAAATAAATGGCCCTAAATGTGCATAAACCTGAGAAAGAAATGAACCTCTCATTCTGTTGTATAGCCCAGGGTGTAATAACTTTACCCACACGAGGTCTCAAATATCTGTTGATTGATATGTAACACCATTCAATCCTCAGGTCAAAAAATTCTGGGCATTTAATTTCTCTTGTTAAAATACATTTTAACTAATGATATCAGAGACTAGAGGTGACCTAGGAGGCTATAGGAAAAAGCTCATTACCCAGAGCAATAAACGTGGAGATCTAGTATTTGTAGACCATAATGATGGGATTCTGTTTTGATATGTAATGTATGTAAGTGAAAATCAACACACAGTGTATTTTAGGAAAAATCCATACATTTGAATCTAATATATATTATTGAATAACATCTTCACTGTGACTTACTTAAGCTTTTATTACATCCTAATTGACAAAAACTTCATGCCAGCCTTCATGATTACCACTCTATTTCCCTAAAATTATGCCAGTGATGGTAGGACTGTCTTATGCTGTGTTGCCTCATGGTCTATTATAGAGGAGCATCCGATGGTCAGAGAGACAGTAGGAAACAAGATTCCCTTCCTCTGACATTCTACCTGAATAGACATTAGCAAGCCATCAAACTTTCAACTTCTTATTTTTCTCACCTAAAAAATTGCAATAATTAATTGATTCAAGTATTAGTTTTATGAATATTACATAATGGCCATTTTTATAGACTGTGAAACAGTTGTAAAGTGACAGTTACAGACAGGACAAATGAGGCACCTGGTTTTATAAAATTTCATCCTTATGTAAGTGAAACATGAGAAACATACATAAGAACATATCATCTGCTCTGATGTCCTGTGCAAAAAGAACTGCTGATGAATTGGTAATTCAAGTTTTACTTAAAGGCATATGAATGAAGGGAAGGAGTGAAGATTTATGGTAAAAATATCACCTAGGGGATAGCAATTGTAGAAGTCCTGAATTGGAAAGTTTTATTATATCTGATTAACACAATGGAGGATATTTGGGACAAGTGAAATGCCATAGAAGATGAAGTAAGAAAGAGAGATAGGAAGCACAGCATGAAGTACCTTAAAGGAAAGTGAAAAGTTTCAATTTTGTTCTAAAGTAGTAAAAAGCCATCAGGAACTTTTTTCAAAACAATTAATAGACTTCAGAACAGCTTGGGATTTACAGAAAGATTGAGTGGAAAGTACAGAGCTTTCCTATAACCCCTCAACTCCCCCTGCCACCCACACAATTTTCCTTATTATTAACATCTTGAATTATGTGCTATCTTTGTTACAATTGATGAGCCAAAATTGTTACATTAACTAAATTCCATAGTTTACATTCAGGTTCACTTTCTGTGTTGCATAATCTATGTGTTTTGATAAATGTATAATGGTGTAGATCCCCCCCTACAGTGTCATACAGAATAGTTTCATGTGCCCAAGCATCCTGTTCTCTACCTATTCATCCCTTCCTCCTACACAGAACCCCTAGCAATCAGTAATCATTTTGCGATCTCCATAGTTTCGCCTCTTCCAGAATGCCGTATAGTTAGAATCATACATTATGTAAACTTTTCAGCTTGGTTTCTTTCACTTAGCAATATGCTTTTAAGTTTCTTCCATGTCTTTTCACGGAATGATGACTCATTTCTTTTTTATTGCTGAATAATATTCCATTGTCTTGATGTACCACAGTTTATTTATCCATTTATTTATTGAAGAACATCTTGGTTACCTCCAAGCTTTAGAAATTATAAATAAAACTGCTATAAATATTCTTGTGCAAGCTTATGGGTGAACAGAAGTTCTCAACTTGTTTAATTAAATAACAAGCAGTGAAATTGCTAGATTGTAAATTAAGCGTATGTTTAATTTCATAAGAAACTGTCAAAATGGGTTCCAAAGTGGCTGTACCATTTTGCATCCCCACCAGCAATAAATGCTATTGCACCATAACCTTGTCAGCATTTGGTGTTCTCAGTGTTTTGGATTTTAGCCTCTTTAATAAATGTGTAATGGTGTCTTACTATTGTTTTAATTTTAAATTCTCTGATGACATATGATATTGATCATCTTTTTGTAAGCATATGCCATCTGTATTTTTTTCTTAGCGAGATGTCTGTTCAAATATTGTGTTCACTTTTTAATTGGATTGTTTAATTTATTACTCTTATTCTTAAAGAGTAAGTACTCTTAAGAATTTTTAGTGTATTTTAGATACTGTCCTCTTACCAGATATGTATTGCAAAGATTTTCTCCCAGTCAGTGGATTCTTTTCATTCTCTCATTTCTGTATCTTTTGCAGAATAAAAATTTTAATTTTAATGGAGTCCAGTGTATAAATTTTCTCTTTCATGGATTATTTTTATTTGCATGTGAATATATGGTTGTTCCAGCATTATTTATTTATTTATTGAGAAAAAATTCTCCATTGAATTGTCTTTGCTTCTTTGTCAAAGATCAATTCAACATCAGAACCTATAAAAGGAGCAATCAATTATTTGAGTCCTTATTTTTCATATGTTAACCCTGCTGTATCAAGAAAGAATTATAATGGCAGTGGGAAGAAGATTAAAAGAGATTAGGGATTAGATTAGTCAAAAGAAATTGCTAGTATTTTGTGAGTGAGGGTGAAAAAAATAAGAAATTAAAACATAATAATGTTTTAACAATGTGAATATAAGGAATGAAGACAGACAACTTCTCTAAGTCACATTTGGCCCGAGACTCTATGAGTTTAACATTATCAGGAAATTTGAAATTTGTTAAAATTTGAGTGGGCTTGTTTATTTCTGTTTCTGTTTTTATTTTTGTTTGAAAACTACTGTCTTTGTAAGTTAAATTTTCATTTTATTTCACATTTGATATCATTTAAATTATTATGTTATTATACCAACATACCTGGGATGGTTAGGAGACATGAAAAAAGACCCAGTAAAAATGTGTCCTCAAGATATCAGCATATTGAATACCTTACCCTCCTTTTCAAATGACAGTGGCAAGAATGATGAGTAATATTTTGCCTTTGACACTAACTTTTAATGATTATTGCAATGTAGATCACAATGTGTTGGTTTCTTCTTAAATTTTAATTAAATCGTTTCTGGTAATTATCCAAATGTTAAAAGAAAATGGTATTCATGTAAAGCCTTGTCACAGTGTTGATTAACACTTTTAAAAAGACCAAAGAATTAAAAAAACAATAGATTTTACTAGTAAATTCCTCATAAACTGAAACTTGGAAAGAAACTTGTCACACTAATGATAATAATCTTGTACAAAAACATAGTCCACTTATACAATTAGGTAAAATCACATACGAGAAAGTAACAATTGCTGCAATTTTAAAATGAAATCCCCATCCTCTGTGGAGGAATGGTGTAATCATTACAGCAAGGTTTCTAAAAATATTGCTTTTAATTTTCTTTTTATTTTGGATACATAAAGACCATAATCTTTGGAAGCCTCTTCATCAAATCCACTTTAGGTGATAATAGCATTCCTACAGAAAGTCAGGAAAATGATTCTACCTGGATTATGGTGGGGCTTTCCTATTCTTTCCCTTATACCAGATCTCTTTTAGGCAATGCTTATCCTTTTAGGCAATGCTTGTCAAATGATATCTGATTGCCATATTATTGCAGACATGACATTTACTAAGTTCTACCAACATGTCACTTGCTGTAATAAACATAATCCCTGAATAGGTTTATAAATAATAGCATATTTGCGTAGATGACTATAAATATAGAAGACTGAGAAAAAGAAAATTTTATTTTGTTCAAGTCATGCTTTTATCAAATAAAAGCAATTAAAAACTTTATGCTCTGAGTTATTTTCATTATTTATTTATATATAAGGGTGTAAAGAAGGGACAACTCCTCAATATACAGATTCCCTCAGAAAGGTTGTTTTCTCAGTTTTCAATGTTGGAGGAAAACATAAAAGTCACATAATTTCAACTATGAATCCAATCCACAAGGCCCCTCTAAAATGTCTAATTCTGCGGTTCTCAAATCTGGCTCCAGTTTGGATCATCCCAGGAATTATTTTTAAATTACTGATACTCAGGTCCTATCCAGAAGAGTTTAATTAGAATATCTTGGGATAAGTCATGTTCATCAGTGTTTTAAAAACCTCCCCCTCTAGGGATCATGTGGCAGCAGAGTTGAGAAGTACTGTTTCAGCTTATATATGTGCCAACTAGTTAGAATCATTCCCATAACTATTCCCTCATATTATATGAACAAGACTAATTATGAAACTCTGAAGTCTCTGAATATTAGTAAAAGTTTACCCTGGGGACACCTGGGTGGTTCAGTTGGTTAAGTCACTGCCTTCAGCTCAGGTCATGATCCCAGGGTCCTGGGATTGAGTCCCACATCAGGCTCCTTGTTCAGCGGGAGGAGTTCAGTAAGCCCTTTCCCTATCAAACAGCTGTTTTTTTGTGTATGTGAAAATTATATTAAACAATAACAGTAGCCATATAAAGTCTCTGGGAATTATCCTATGTGCTTACAACAACTTGAGGAATAATTTGATTTATTCAATAAAATCCATGAAATCTGGTTAAGAACAGCAAATCTGTGACGTTTGAGTCACAGCAAATCTGTGACATTTGAGCCATTGAACCTGGTTCTACTCCTCACCCAGTTCTCCCATGTCCCAGCTCCTTGTTACTGAAATGACTCCCAGTTGCTCTACTTCAAGTGAGTCTGGCAAAGAAAACAGGGCCTTCCACTTTCCTCAACTCCTACTTCATGGCTACAATTTCACTTTTTAGGGACAAGCCCCAGTAGCCCTGTGTGGTGACAGCACACTTCCACTCAGGCACCACAGAGTAAACTGGGGCTCTTCATGATAAAAATTTATGTAAGAGAAGAGTTTCACAGCAATAGGGCACTAAGGTAACAATATGTTAAATGAAACACAAGTGACCAGAAAAGTAATGTAGCTTCCTAAACTATTAATTCCAGGGAAGAGTATAGAATTTGGAAAACTTTAGGGTTGTTGACAGTTATTCTCCTAAGTGTGTTAAAATACATCTAGAAATAATACACAAAAATATTTTTAAATAGTTTGAACATAACATTAATACACACATTTAATATATGTGACAAAGTAAAATATTCATTTTTATTTTTATTTTTTAACAAATGTAAACCACGTTGCCACCACTATTATCAAAATATATAATATTCCCATGACTCCAGAGTTCCCTTGGGCCCCCATGTCGTTGATCTCCTTCCTAACCCCAGCCCCTGGGAAACAGAGATCTAATTTATGTCTCCATAATTTTGAATTTTCTAGAATGTCATTCAATGGAATCATATAGCTATTTATTTTCTGTGACTAAGTGACTTGTCTCATTTAACGTAGCACTTTTGAGATTCATCCATATCACTGTATGTATCACTGTATGCATCCATATCACTGTATGTATCAGTAGCTAATACCTTTTAATGACTGAGTAGTAGTCTCATGTGTGAAGTATCAAGATTTATCTGTACATGATTTGTTGAACATTTAGATTGTTTTTAGCTTGGGGCCATTATTCATAAAGGTGTTAAAAACATTTACAAACATGCGTAGTGTGATAATGGTTTTCCTTTCTTTTTTAATTAAAAAAACTAGGAGAGATGTTGCTGGGTTTTGGTGAGTAAATGTTTAACTTTATACACAATGCCATAAAGTATTTTCTGAAGAGGCTGTATTGTTAAATAAAAATATTCATGTTAATATCTATAAAAGAACTTTACACATCCTGGAACTGCTTACCTCTTTAAACACGAGGGAAGCCTACTTCAGGACTTTAGTGGAAGAGAATGCCTTAGAGAACATATCTCCCCTTGCCACGGTCACCTTTCTGCAGAGAAGTAATTGTAGTTTAGATTCAGTTACTCTGTTTATTCATAAAGCTTCCTTATAAAATAAGCAAAATGGCCATAGCAACTGGAAGCTCATTTTTTTCTTCATCTATTTACCCTAGATTTTTTTTTTTCTGTTTTAGGCGTTAGCACACCCAAATTCTGTTTTCTCTCTCTCTCTCTCTCTCTCTCACACACACACACACACACACACACACACACACAATGTGCCTGTATTTCTAGCCTCTCTCACCTCCTAGAAGGTAGACCTTCTCTAACAGCCTAATGCTAAGTATTCTAGTTCAGAATTTGGAAACAAAAGAGAAAGTAAAGACCATGGAGATGGGAGGAAGTTCACAAGTAAATGCCAAGTGAAATTAATCTGTATAATAAAGGAAAAGAAGGGAGAAACACTCTGAGAAGTGCCTGAGAGAATTTGGGAAGAAGAGAAAAGAGAATATTGGAACTATTTAGCAGTATTATGACTGAAGAGTCCCAACAATGTTTTTGGCAGGTGTGAGTAGAGATTGAAATTCCTTTTAAATTACTTCCTGGCTTCTGCAGTGTTTCTCTGCAGATGATGTCACTTAAAACAGAATCACTGTTCACTGGTTGGTGGCTCCAATTGGACAACAGTTGTAAAAAACATAATCTCTCTGAATATGTATGTGTATAGGACGGAGAACTAATTGGTGTGATGCTGTTAGACTCATTTGTTACTTTTTAATTCTCTTTAAAGTTACCACACATCTATTACTTTGGAGGCAGCAGAGCATCTGTCTTTGAAGTCAGACAAGACTCAGTTAGTACCTGCAGTTCATTAACTGTGTGACATTGGACTAGTTCTTTAACTCATTTCCCTCACCTTAAAATGCATTAATAAGAGATTAACTCTCAGACCTCTGTTGGATTTTAAATGAAATAATGTAATGAAATGCTTACTAAATTTCTGGAATATAATAAAAGTAAAGCAATAATAGTTATTATTGGCTGTTGATTGCTTTTTATGAAAAAAAAAAAAAAAAAGGAACAACAGGGCTCCTAGAGAGCTAAGTCAGTTCAACGTCTGACTCTTCATGCTCCGTAATCAGCACAGAGTCTGCTTGAAATGCTCTCCCTCAGCACCCCCACATTTGCATGTTCTCTCTAAATAAATAAACAAAATCTTAAAAAAAATGAAGAAAATAAGAACACCAAAAAAGAATGCCACAGAGAGAGACATAGGGGTTGATGAGAAAAAACTTCCTGAAAAATATGCTTAATGGATGTCTGAAAAATGTGTTTGGAATAGGTGAATGACTGATTGATTGCATTCACAGAAACTTTTCACAATCCTATTTATATAATGAGTGTATAATGTCAATGATATTAAAAATATTTCAAAGGGACTACTACTTTCATTAAATTTCTCTCTCCCACATCTCAGTGCTTTCCTATTTAAACATCTTTCATTCTCTAAAAATACTAACGCTCTTCACAACTTAATGATGATTAATGTAGATAAAATATTCTTTATAATATACAGTTAGAAGAAATATCTAAATAAAAGATCAGAGTTTTTTTATTTTAGCTTTGTTGCCAACTCTATATATAAATTTTACCAATCTTCCTTAAAACATTCTTTCAGTATGTTTAATGTAAATTATTTATTATAAAATGATATAAATAATTAAAATGTATGATCTAGCTACTGCCTTGTTATGTTTTGTGTCTTGTTAAGGTTAATGATTAAAAAGGCCTCATGTAAATGACTCATGTTTATGGCTTGGTACAGATGCATTTACTCTTTTGTTTCAGATAAAATTGTTAGTTATCTAATAAAAAAGAAAATAAACAAGAATCCTTTGTTTAGAATAAGACTGAAATAGTATTTGGACTAATGCTTTTTCTGAAAACAACTAAAATACTGGATTACATATATTTTAGCAGCTTCTTACAACATCAAATTATAGTTAAGATAGGAAGAAATAGGGATGCCTGGGTGGCTCAGTCAATTAAGGGCCTGTGTTCAGCTTGGGTCATGATCTCGGGGTCCTAAAATCAAGCCCCATGTAGGGCTCCCTCCTTCTCCCCTCCCTCAACTACCCTCCCTCCCCCCAGTAGTGCTGTCTTGCTTGCTCACAAAAGAAGAAAAAGAACAAAACAGAATCTGTGAAGACACCTAATCATATATTAATGAAAACCAGTGAATTGCAGACAAGGATAAGAAAAGTTCTACCTCCATATAGTGAAACCACAAAAAAGATAAGATATAACAAAAGAAACCTCTAAAAAGGGAAAGGGAAAAAGACAAAAATACCTTCAAAGGAGTGACAGTTTGGCTGTAGAAGGTAGAAGCCAGAGGTCAATGCAATTATATGTAAACCATAGTATGATTCGTCTTAATTAGCTGAGGGATTAAGTTTAAACAAATTTCATAATACATTCTAAAAAAATAATTTGGTAACTGTTATGGGTTGAATTACGTTGCCTGAAAAGGATACAATGACATCTTCACTTATGGTTGTTGCAGATGTCATTAGTTAAGATGAGGTCACACTGGAGTAGAGTGGACACCAATGTGTGCACATGTGAAGAAACAGAGACACAAGGAGAATACCAAAGAAAAGGCAGAGAATAGAGTTAGTGCAGCTGAAAATCAAGAAATGTCAAAGTTTGCCAGCAAGTCATCAGTAGCTAAGAAGAGGCAGGGAAGGATTTTCTTACAGTTTTCAGAGAGTGTGGTTCCTCAGTACATGAGACTGAACTTCTAACCTCCAGAACAATGAAACAATAAATTTCTGTTGTTTTAAGCCATCTGGTTAATGATACTTTGCAAAGCTGTCCTAGGAAGCAAACACAGTAACTTAGTCAGTTACAGAGATGTGATATTGAGTATTTCTTACAACTCTGTTAAAAGAGATTTTGTTATTATTAAATGGTTATTAAATGGAATTGCTGGGTTCCTGAATGGCTCAATAGGTTAAGTGTCTGCCTTCAGCTTAGGTCATGATGCCAGGGTTCTGGGATAGAGTCCCGTATCAGGCTCCCTCCTCGGTGGGGAGCCTGCTTTTCCCTCTCCCTCTGTCCCTCCCCGCTGCCCATGCCCTCTCTCTTTCTCTCTCTCTCTCTCACTTGCTCTCAAATAAATAAATAAATAATCTGGGAAAAAAAAAAAAGAAAAAAGAAAGAAATGGAATTGCTGTTACTTCCCTAATGTTTTAGCAAAAGTTCCTACTGTGGAGGCTACAAATGATAGTATGAGTATCATTTTAATGAGACTCATGAATTAATTAATAAGAACCATATTAAACAAACGATGACACTAATATTTCCAAAAATCAACAAATAAATTAGATTATATTAGAATGATTTTATCAATGATTTACACTAATAACATATGACTGGGTTAGTAGTTCCATATATATTAAATGTTATTAAATTATGGAGCTAAATTACTATATTACTAAAACTGAGTATTTCAGTGTCATTTATTTATAAATATATTTGTTGTGTCTATAGTCATAAAATATTTTGAATATCATTCATATGTATTGTGCAAATAGATATGCCACAACTTTTAAGTTGGAAACAAATGCTGATTGTAAAAATGACTATAAGAAATAGAGAACATGAATAATATTATAACTATTAAAGAAATTGAAGAGTCAATAGTTAATTGAAGAGGATTTTTTCTTCTTTTTTTTCCTTCTGGATATTTTAGAGAATTTTCTTTGTATCTTAACATTTTTTAGCAGTTTTACTATACACTTTTAGGGATATAATTTTTCTGTCTTGCCTGAGGTTCACTGGGTTCCATGAATGTTGATTAGGCTTTCAGTTGACAACTGAATTATAGTTAATATTCAAGAAATTTACTAGTACTCTATAGTCAATTGAATAGTCATAAAGCCCTAGTACGGTGGGATTCTTAGAGTTAATTAAGAATTAAAATAAGAAATTATTCTAAACCTATAGAAACTTTTCTAGATAATAGAAAATGGGGGTGGAGATATTTTCAAATAGACATAAACTTGACACCAAAACCCAACAAGGTCAACATGAGACTGGAAAACTACAGCCTAACCTCAATCTTAGAGATGCACTGGGTATATATGGAAAATCATAGACATAGTATTATCAAACCAAATTCATCAATGTATAAAAATGATAATGTATCATGTCCAAGTTCATTTTTCTCCTCCAGAAATTGAAGTTTGGTTTAACATTAGAAAGTTAATAAAGGGGGACGCCTGGGTGGCTCAGTTGGTTAAGCAGCTGCCTTCAGCTCAGGTCATGATCCCAGTGTCCTGGGATCGAGTCCCACATCGGGCTCCTTGCTCGGTGGGGAGCCTGCTTCTCCCTCTGCCTCTACCTGCCACTCTGTCTGCCTGTGCTCACTCTCTCTGACAAATAAATAAATAAATCTTTAAAAAAAAAAGAAAGTTAATAAAGGTAACTCAACATATAGCAAAATAAAGGAATATAATCACATCTTCTCTCTAGAATTAGAAAAAACATTTGATAAAATTTAGTTTTTATTATAAAAACTCATAGAGAAATAGGAATAGAAAGTGAGTTGCTTAACTCGATAAACTAAAACCCCAAAACTATGATAAACATCAAGGTTAATAATGAAATATTAAAATATTTCTCTCTCCATTTGGATGAAAGACAAAGTTACACACCTGTTCATCTGCTTTTGGATGGTTGCAACTCTGTAAAATACATTTCTCTTTTACTAGGTGAATCTCTATTAGATTTTATCCTACATTCTTATGAATACCCTTTAATTCTAGCAGTGGTTTTATAAGTTTCTTAAAGATTTCCTTTTTGTTTGTTTCTTAAAAATTTTCAATGCAAAAACAGTGTCTTCTGTGATAAACACAGTTTTAATTCTCCCATTCTAATATCTATGTTTTCTATCTTCACCCTGTAGCACTAGCTAATGCCCCTCAAGACAATATTTAATAGAAGTGACATTAGGCACTCTTGCCTTCTTTTCAATCACAAAGGGGAAATATTCAGTATTTCACCATTATATACAGTTTGTTTGTTTTTAAAGATGTACATTTTTAGACTGCAGAAATATTTTTTCAACTCCTACTTTGCTGAAAACTTTTATTATGAATAAAGTTTTAATTTTACCAGATGATTTTTGTCCAATCTTTGTGATGAGCAATTGTTTTTTCTCCTTAATTTTGTTAAGGTGGAAAATTATGCTGCTTAAATTTTTGATGATTAAACAATCTTGATTTCTTGGATTCAATTCCAGTCATATATTTTTCATTCAAAATTTTGCTGGATTCTACTCGACAATATTTTGTCAAGGATTTTTCAAGACTGTGTTTCTGGGGAAAATTTGTCTATAAGATTCTTGTCTTATATGACTTAGGCTTTAATATCACATATATTCTGATTTGTAAATATTATTGGGAGATACCTCACCTCCTGCAAAGCAGACCTTGTTGGCCATATGTTGTAGATATCACCAATAACATGGAAGTGCTCAGCCTGATGTTAAAAGGAGTGAGACTTGAGGAAACAATGGGGCATAGTAGAAATGAACAAGCACAGATTTTATTGTCAGATAATTATAAAAATCATAGAGCCAGCACCTACCAGCTCTCTTATCTTGGTTGATGATCCTGAAACATTTCCAGTAGATTTCCTACATGCAAGTACCCTTCTAATAGTCTGCTTTCTGGAGAACATAATCTGTGACTGGAAATGAATCGAAGTTTCTTCATGTATCTTAGGGTTGTGGAAACAAAGTCTAGTCATTTCTGTTGTTTATGTGAACAAACGCAAAGGTTATGGAAGGAATAAGAGTTAGAGACACTTCAAAATCAGTGGGACAACCAGTCCAGGAAAGAGATTGGGACTGGCAAAGCTGAACATTAGTTCTCAAGAGTGAAGCTGAAATTGAGCACCTCATCAAGAAAGCACCCCCCCCCAACTGCCATCTTTGTAGAAACAATTACTCCAGCAGAAGCTACCAGCCAACCAGACAGAGCCATGTGAGTTCCAGAATACTTCCCCACCACTGACCAGTTATGAAGAGAGACTTTTGCCTCTTATATTCCCCTTCAGAGCCCAAGAGCAGAGAACCCAGCTCTCAGGTGAGGGTGAGGGGCATCTGTCCCAATTCACACCACTTATAACCAACTTATTAAAAGCAGAGATGACCTGTATGGCAGTGCAGAATAAGGGATAATCTCTGAAAAAAGCTCAAGATTGGAAAATTTAATAGAAAATACTGAGTTCTGAATACAAAAACTATTCCACTGTAGTAACCAAGTGCAACTGAAATTTTATGGAATGAATCAAAATGGTGTGATGAAGGCTCCCAGCATGTAGTGAAAAGAAGAGGTTCAATAGACACACTATTGAGGGACAGTTGTTAAGAAAAATTTTTCATATTTATTTTTAAAAAATCACTGGAAAGGGGTTTGTCCCTCATTTTCTAAGAATGTTTATGAAAAGTTGCCATTTTTTTCTCCCATAAACATTTCATCAACAAAAGCATCCATATGTGGAAATCTGTGTAAGAATTTTTTTTTATTTACTATTTCAGTCTTTTGTTAGATATAAAACTATTAAGGCTATTCAACTTTTCCATTCATCTTTATGTTTTGTTAATCTGGGTATTTCTAGGAGATTTTTCTATTTCACTTAATTATTGCTGCAAGGTACTCAATATTTTCTTCTTTTCCTTTCAGATATAGAGATATACCTAGTTTAATTCTTTTTTTGTAAGTTTTTTTTTTTTTAATTTATTTATTTGTTAGAGAGAGAGATAGAGAAAAAGCACAGGCAGACAGAGTGGTAAGCAGAGGCAGAGGGAGAAGCAGGCTCCCCGCAGAGCAAGGAGCTTGATGTGGGACTCAATCCCAAGACTCTGGGATTATGACCTGAGCCAAAGGCAGCCGCTTAACCAACTGAGACACCCAGGCATTCCTACCTAGTTTAATTCTTGATACTATCATTTCCTTTCTCTCTTTTTTCTCCTTCACTTTTATTTCTAAAGATTTTATTTACTTATTTGACAGAGAAAGAGATCACAGGTAAGTAGAGAGGCAGGTGGCAGGGGTCGGGGTGGAGATGAAGCAGGCTCCCTACTGAGTAGAGAGCCGGATGTAAGGCTCAATCCCAGGACCTTGAGATCATGACCTGAGCTGAAGGCAGACACTTAACTGACTGAGCCACCCAGGTGCCCCAAAAAACACTTTTATAGTTCACATATGACCGATGACATTTTAAAAGGACATTCACAAAAAATCTATATCTAATATTTTGCTTAATTGTGAAAGGCCAAATGTCTTCTCTCTAATATTAGGAACAAATTGAGGATGTTTACTGTCACCATTTCTATCCAACAATTTCTGTTCTATTGAACCTAGCCAGTTCAATGAGGCAAAAATAAATAAATAAATAAATAAATAGCTACTCAGATTGTTTAAAAATAATAATAATAATTAGATCATCACAACCCATGCAAAAACTAAAGATTTACTAAAATAGATAGTCCAAAATTTTAATTGAAATTCTATCTTTTGTAACAGGTGTCAGCAAACTATAGCCAGGGGACCAAATATGGCTTGTCACATATTGTTAAAATTAACTTCCATTGAAACACAACCATGTTCTTTTTGTTTATTTATTACCATGGTTGCTTTTGAATTACAACAGGAGGAGTTGAGTGGTTGAGATGAAGACCTACAGCTTGTAAACCCTAACATAGTTACTGTTGAGCCACCCACATGCCCCCAAATTATTTCTTTTCACACACGATTATTTTGTAAAATACCTTCTTGTTACATATTTATCAAAAGTACCTATAATTTTTGGAATTACACAGAATAAGATATAGTTGCTTTCAATTTTTGTGTTTAACAAATTTTAATGCATTATTTCATCATCCTCTAGCCAATTATAGTTATATAAATAACTATTTGCATGAGGCACATAGCAGTTTATTGGCTTAACTCCAGTTTTTTGTTTGTTAGGTTTTTTGTAAATGATCTTATTTAGGCAAAAGGTATGTGGTAACGTGTCAACAAAGAGAACTAGAAATATCGGAACATAGTATTTGATCAATAACGTTTAGTTAAATGATAAACTAGTCCATATCTACAGATTTTTCTCAATTTAAAATAATGGGTTGTTTTCTGTTTAGCCTTGTGTGGTACTCTTTAAGCAAGTTAGACAGATTAAAATGATTCCCTCTTCATATTTTTAACCTAAGAAATTTTAATATCAATTCATGAACTCAATGAAATGCCTCAGTGAGCTCCTTGCTTCTCTGTTTCTCGCAATTCTCTAATGGACAATGGAGGCTCGAAGCTGATGGAAAGCAGCAGGTTTGGGACCAATTCCAAATTCCTGCCACTTCCTTTAGTTGTGTCTTTTCTCAGAGCTTGGACTTCTCTCTCAAGAGCTGTTTTCCTTTCAGAGCCAGTTTCATTTTCTCTTAATCCATTACTTTCTTCCCTCTCAGAGGCCTACCTATACTATTCTCTGATGAGTATCCAATTCCAAAGACTAGTGTCTGCTTAATAGGACTTATTCACTTACTCCTCAGGTCTTTTCTGCTCCCCTTAACTCCTTCCTAAATCCCTGCTGTCTTTTCTTTCTAAATTTTTACTTTCCTGGAATCTGAGTGGCAAGTTTCACTTATGAAGTGCCACAGAAATACGAACTTGTATTAATTCCTGGGTCACTTCTGTGCAGGTACAGTAGAATGTTCTGACTTCAGAAACAATCTGCCTTTTTAGAGGCCAGACATGATTCAGTCCTGCAATTCTTTAATTGTGTGGCTATTAGAGTTCACTTCTGACAACTATGCATACCACCCCTTTCCTCCTTCTCCTCCTTTTCCTTCTTCCTCTTATTTCTCCACTTCCTCTTCTTCTTCCTCTTCTTCTCCTTCTCATTCTACTTCACCCTCTCTCCCTCTCCTCCTCCTCCTTCTTTTTTTTTTGGCTGGGTACAGTGTACATTATTGATGGTACATGACAAGGTAGGGCTACCCAAGCCCTTCCTTCTTCAAGAAACTGTGTAGAGGGGAATGATGAGTTGGGGCAAGGACTCCCCAGCAGCTCTTCCTCTTCCTCTCCTTCCTCTCTTGCTCTCACTTTTGCTGGTAGTCCAGGGGTCTCTCTCCTTGGAGGCCATGTGGACCTTAAGGTCCACCACCCAGGTGCTATAGCCAAATTAATTGTCATACCAGGAAATGAGCTTGACAAAGTAGTTACTGAGGGCAATGCAGCCCCAGCATCAAGGGTGGAAGAGTGGGTGTCATTGTTGAAGGTGCATGAGAAAATCTGGTCCTCAATTAGCCCAGGATGCCCTTGAGAGGACCCTCTGATGCCTGCTTCACCATTTGGTGAATTTGGAAACTTTCTCCAGGTGGCAGGTTGATCCAAGACTGACACCTTGGGGGTGGGCGTATGGGGGCACTGAAGGCCATGCCAGTAAACTTCCCATTCAGCTCAGGGATGACCTTGCCTGTAGCCTTGGCAGTGTTAGTAGAAGCAGGGATGATGTTCTGGGCAGCCCCTGAACCATCATGGCATGGTTCCAGAGGGGCTGTCCACAGTCTTCTGGGTGACAGTGATGGCATGGACTGTAGTCATGAGTCCCTCCGCAATGCTGTAAGTTGTTATGGATAACCTTGGTCACAGGGACCAAACATTTGGTGGTGCAGGAGGCATTGTGACAATCTTGAGGGAGTTGTCATACTTTTCATGGTTCACACCCATTACAAACATGGGGGCATCAGCAGGTGCAGAGATAATTACTCTCTTGGCCCCACCCTTCAACAGCCTTCTCCAAAGTGGTGGAGACTCCACTGGACTCCTCAACATACTGAGCAACAGCATCACCCCATTTGATATTGGCAAGTTCTCACTCTGGGAAGATATAGATGGGCTTTCCATTGATGACCCATTTCCCATTTTCATCCTTGACTATGACATGGAATTTGCTGTGGGTGCAATCACACTGGAATATGTAGAACATGTAGTTGAGGTCAATGAAGGATGATTGATGACAAAAATTTCCACTTTGTCAGAGCTAAAATCAGCCCTAGTGACCAGGTGCTGAATCTGGCCAAATTTGTTTATTCCAACCTTCACTACTGTGTCTCAGGGATGCAACTTGTATTTCACCAGAAGATACAGTTGTCTGTTGAAGGGGAAGCAGAGAGCCTGGTCCTTTTCTTCTTATGTGTGTGTTTATTTTCTTTCAATTTTCTTTGTAGTTATCAAAATGATGCAGACTTGCTTTCCATAGATTGCATTTTCATGCTGTTGATTGTTTCTTTTTCTGTGCAGAAATTTGTTAGTTTGATGTAGTTCTATTTCTTTATTTATGTTTTTATTGACTATAGTTTTGAAGTTATATCCCTGAAATCATTATGGAGACCAATGTCATGAAACTTTTACCCAAAGTTTTATTCTAGGAGTTTTAGAGATTTCGATCTTAAATTTAAATTTTCAATCCATGTTGAGTTGACTTTTGTGTATGTGTAATAATGGGTCTAATTTCATTCTTTTGGGTGTGGATATCTAGTTTTCCCAACAGAATTTGTTGAAGAGATGATTTTTTTCCTCATTTCATATTTCTGGCACTGTCAAAAATCAGTTGACCATATAAATGTGAGTTGATAAAATCATAATATTGAAAAACTGGAAATGCCCCCATGGACAGTTCACCATCCTTTGACACGACATGTAAAATAGCACAGATTATCTCTTCCTTATCAATGTTCATTCTATCATCATCCAGGAAAGTGTTCATAAACTATGTTTTATTCCTTATTTTATACCTTAATAATATGCTTTTGAATGTATGCTTTTTTATTTAATAGTACATTTTCCTATTTTACTGGACCATTATATCATGTTTTACCTATTTACAGTAAGTTCTAAATACATTCCTCCATGTTTGTGTATCAGTAGGTGTCTAAAAATTTCTTTTCTATAGCCATCACTATATTTAGCAGGAGAAAATAAAAGGAGGTTTCATTCTAACTTTTACCTCAATAAAATTTTTACATACTAATCTTTGAAAAAATGAATTAAGGCATTAATAAATAGAAATTTCTATCTGCGCAGACTAACAACTTACTAATAGCATATAAATATTGCTAGGTCACAGAGTTAGATTTCTATATCTTAGTGATTGTTTTTACTGTGCCTACTCTGCTCCTTAATATTATTGCCGCTTTACTGTAGAAAACTTCAGACTTTTTCATGCCTCAATACTTGATAAGTATGAGGATAGGTTATAAAATGGCCCTTTGAAACTTTAAAGCATTACATTTTAAAACTCATCTTGTTGTATAATATATTGAGAGGAATAAAATTATCCATGAAGGGGAAATGTTAAATTAGAGAAATATAACACAAATTATCCATAAATTTGGTTATGCTTTACTCAAAGTAAAATATACCTCTTTCTTTTGTCCACATTCCAGGATATCCAAGATGTGATTAAACCTGGTGGATGTGTTTGCACCACATTCTGATTTTACCTGAATGAAAGTATATTTTGATGTCTTTTGCTATATAACACTGATTATAAATTTAGAACTAAATAAATGTATTTTAAGCAACAACAAAATATCAATAAAGCTTTAAAGCAGAACCTTTTATTAATTGGCTAAATAAATTGTAGGCAAATGGAAATTCTACTTGTACTTGTGGTAAACATATAATGTGCCATATATACTATGCACATAAACATACATAGTAAGTCTGAGTCACACTGTGAGCCCATTTAATAAGTTAATTACTAAGTCTTGTTTTGTACTTATTAGAAACCAAATATATTGGTGGGGGCTGAAGTGTATCTACTGTCCATTTGCTGTCTTCAAGGAGCAGCCATTTTATTTGAGAGGTTAAGGAAGCGATAGAGAGAAGAACCCATTTCAACATTCATAACCACAGTCCTGCCCCAGAAGATGATTATTCATCCTGACTGTGTTTAACTCAGGTGTGAAAAAATAATGTGTTTTCATGAAATATGAACAGTAGTGATATGTGTCACTTCTTGTCAGAAATTTTAAGAAATAAAAACTGATTTTCTATTATTCTTGTCCTCTGCTTAGAAAACTGTATATTCTGCAGCCCCAAATTATTCCATCATCCTGAGCGATGTGTAGCAGACATACAATGTGGGAAAGGAATACACTTGGTTTTGAAGAACATTGAGATTTAAAAAAATAAATAAAGATTTATTTATTTGAGAAAGAGAGGGAGAGAGCAAGCAGAGGGAGGAGCAGAGAGAGCGGGAGAGAGAATCTTAAGCAGACTCCACACTGAGGGCAGAGTCCACTTAGGGCTTGATCTCATGACCCTGAGATCTTGACCTGAGATAAAATCGTGAGTGTGATGTTTAACCAACTGAGCCACTCAGGCAGCCCAATAAGAATACCACTGAGATTTTAGAATTCTTAATACAGAATAACCAGGAACATCATAACAAATGAGATCAATGTGAAATACATAATCATTGTGAGTTCTTTATAATATTTTATATCTTTTTTTCAAATATCAAAAGAAACATGTTTATAGCAATAGATTTAAGCAACACATAGGCCTATGTTTTACCCTAAGATAAATGTGATTATTTCTTTCCTTTATCCCAAGTTTACTCAAAAGCAAAACACCATGACTTAAAATTCATCTTTCTAAATAGATGCTATATTTATACAACTAGGTGCAAACACATAGGGTGTTTATTTACCCAACATTGTGTCATATTCTTTATATTGATCTGCAACTTTTCCCTATTTCTGTCTTTTAAGGGATGTATGTGATTCTCCACATGATATATTCACAGTTACATGTCTTATCGTTGGGTCTTCCTATAAAGTATATAAGCCATTTTCTATAATATATTTTTATAGAAATTTATAATATTTAATAGAAATCTATAAAAATATTTCTCTGGGTAATCATGTATACATAATTCATATTTAAATATATAGGAATACATAGAGACTTTCCAATAAAATTGCACAAATTTTACAATCTCCAAAGATTAGAATGTCATCATATAATTATTAAAATGACAGAATAGTTTTCTTATAGAGGTGCCTGGGTGGCTCAGTCCGTTGATGGTCTGACTCTTGGTTTTGGCTCAGGTCATGATCTCAGGGTCATGGGATTGAACCCCACATTCGGCTCTGCTTTCAGCTCAGAGTCTGTCATTCTCCCTCTGCTCCTCCCCCCTGCTTGCTCTTTCTTGCTTTCTTTAAAATAAATAAATAAGATAGTTTTAAAAAAAGAATAGTTTTCTTATCACCATTGGGTCACATTTTCTTCTTGAATTATAATTTGATTCTTTCTGTAAAATTATGAGCAAGACCTAAAGAAAATATGAATAACATGCTCTTTCCTACCATTGTTTAGCAAAAGTGTAAAAAGTCTTGAAATTTGAAATAAGTTGTATTTTAAGAGATGAATAAAGAGTCGAGTGGAAATCAAAAGGTAATTTTAATACTGACTACAAATTACACCCTTTTACAGAAAACATTTCAGTTGAAACCATCATGTAGAGAAAAATTCACCAACAATACAAAGAAAAGTAGAAAGATCTGGATTAAAAATAACTTCTATTCATTTATATTAGAGAAAGTAAGAGTATTGAAAGAATGGGCTGAGTTATTGAGAGCACCAATTAAGAAGCTCGAGTCAAATCCAGAAACTGGATTACAGAGTGGCTCATAGAGCAAGAGATAGAGGAAGGGCTTTAAAAACAAACAGGAACCATGAAAACAAAGATGGAATTCTAAAATTACATCGATAAAACACTTTAAAAAAACATGAAATACTGAAGATGGCAGAGGAGTAGCAGGCTGAGATAACATCAGGTAGCAGGAGTTCAGCTAGATAGTAATCAAACCTTTCCAAACACCTACAAATCCAATAGGAGATTGAAGAGAAGAGCAGCAATTCTAGAAACAGAAAATTGACCACTTTCTGAAAGATAGGACCTACAGAGAAGTGAATCTGAAGCTACAGAAGATAGAACATGGTGGGGGGCACCTGGGTGGTTCAGTGGGTTACAGCCTCTGCCTTCAGCTCAGGTCATGATCTAGGGTCCTGGGATCAAGCCCACATTGGGCTCTATGCTCAGCAGGGAGCCTGCTTCCTCCTTTCTCTCTCTGACTGCCTCTCTGCCTACTTGTGATCTCTGTCTGGCAAATAAATAAATAAAACCTTTAAAAAAAAAAAAAAGAACTTGGGGTTGGGGAGGTGCTGGATCCTGGCAAGCAGCAGAACAAGGGAAAACAAAATCAGAACTTTTAGAAGTCTGATCCACTGAGGGACATCGCTCCAGAGGCTAAGCAGGGGTGGAGCCCTGGCAGGGACAGCGTGATGTCAGGTCCCACGGGGTCACAGAAGGATAAGGGGTGTCTGAGTGTAGCACAGCTTGCAGGTATTAAAGCAGGGAAGCGAGCTACAGAGACAGAGCAGAGGAATGAGCTCTCAGTTTGGGTTACCATAAACTGTGATCTGTGGCACAATCAGACCACTGCTCCTTGAGCAGGGACCCACAAGTGGCAGATCCAGGGAGATGCCCCTGGAAGACTGGCAGGGATCTACTGGGTATGGAGACTCCAAATGGGGCTGTGTGCCAGAGACAGAAATGCTCGGTCACAGGCCAGGTGAGCTCGGAACATGGCTTGAGACCAGGGAGACGAGAGGGATTGAGCGCTTTTCTCCAAGGGTGCACTGAGGAGTGGGGCCCCAAGCTCTCAGCAATTCTGAGTCAGAGATTGGGAGGCCACCCTTTTAATTCTGTCCTCCAGAGCTCTACAGAAAGTGATCAGGGAACAAAAGCTCCGAAGAGAGAACCAGGAGCAGATTACTTAACCCGGCCCCTGGCAAGGGTGGTGCAATTCCACCTGGGGCAAAGACACTTGAGAATCATTACAACAGACCCCTCCTGCAGAAGATCAGCAAGAAATCCATCCAAGACCAAGCTCATAGATCAAGGAGAACAGTGGAATTCCAGAGGAGGGGAAAGCAAAGCATGGAATTCATGGCTTTCTCCCCATGATTCTTTAGTCTTGCAAAGTTAATTAAATTTCTTTAATTTTATTTTTTATTCTAAATTTTTTAGTTTTACTCTTTCCTCTTTTAATGTTTTTTAACTAGTTCATTTTAATAATACTTTTCTTAAAAAACATTTTTGAACCTTTATTATTATAGTCATATTTTATCCTTCATTCTATCTAACTTATCTTTTGTATACACATAGGGTATTTTCTTCTAAAAAAAATGGCAAATCCTTTTTTAAAATTTTTTTAAATTTTCATCTTTACAGTCATATTCTGTCCCTTCATATGCATATACATGTATATGTATGTATATATGTATATGTACATGTATATGTATATGTACATGTATATGTATACAGATATATACATACATGTATATGTATACATACATACATGGATATATACATACATATACATGCACACAGAAATAAGGACAAATGACATATATACACATATATTTGTATATATATACATACACACACAAATAAGGACAAATAAGGACATATACATAGTTTTTCTTTCTTTAAAGTTTTGGGAGGTAGTTTCTTCTAAGAGACCAAAATACTCCCAAAATCAAGTGGGTGGCAATGATCTATTCACCAGTCTAATATATATATTTTCTTTTTTCTTTTTCTTTCTTTTTTTTAAATTTTTTCTAAACTTCTTTGTACCCCCTTTCATCTTCCTACAATATGGGGTCTCTTCTGAATTGATTAATGCACATTTTCCTGGGGTCTTTGCCACCCTTTTAGTATCTTATTCTCTAGTTCATATATTCTTATCTGGATAAAAGACAAGGTGGAAAAACTCACCACAAAAAAAAAAAAAAAAAAAAAAAAAGAACAAGAAGCAGTACCAAAGGCTAGGGAGCTAATCAATACAGACGGTAATATGTTCAGAATGATGATTCTCAAGGTGCTAGCTGGGCTCAAAAAAGGCATGGAAGACATTAGAGCAACCCTGTCTGCAGTAATAAAAGCCCTTTCTGGAGAAATAAAAGAACCAAAATCTAACCAAGCTGATTTAACAAAGCTATTGATCAAGATGCAATAAAAAATGGAGGTTCTTACTGCTAGGATAAATGAGACAGAAGAGAGAATAAGTGATAAAGAAGACCAAATGATGGAGAATAAAGAAGCTGAGCAAAAGAGAGACAAACAACTACTGGACCATGAGGGGAGAATTCGAGAGATAAGTGATACCATAAGAAGAAACAATATTAGAATAATTGGGATTCCAAAAGAAGAAGAAAGAGAGGGTGTCAGAAAGCATATTGGAGTGAATCATTGTAGAGAATTTTGCTAATATGGCAAAGGGAACAACCATCAAAATCCAGGAGGTGCAGAGAATCCCCCTCAAAATCAATAAGAACACACCGTCATTTAATAGTAAAACTTACAAGTCTTAGTGACAAAGAGAAAATCCTCAAAGCAACCCAGGACAAGAAGTCTGTAACATACAATGGTAAAAATATTAGATTGGCAGCAGACTTGTACAAAGAGATCTGGCAGGCCAGAGAGAACTGGCATGATATATTCAGAGCACTAAATGAGAAAAACATGCAGCCAAGAATACTATATCCAGCTAGGTTATCACTGAAAATAGAAGGAGAAATAAAAAGCCACCAGAACAACAACAACAACAAAATCTAAAAGAGTTTGTAAACACCAAACCAGCCCTACAGGAAATATTGAAAGGAGTCCTCTAAGCAAAGAGAGAGCCTAAAAGTAGTATACCAGAAAGGAACAGAAACAATATACAGTAATAGTCACCTTACAGGCAATACAATGGCACTAAATTTATATCTTTCAATAGTTACCCTGAATGTAAGTGGGCTAAATGCCCCAATCAAAAGACACAGGGTATCAGAATGGATTAAAAAAAAAATCAATATGCTGTCTATAAGAAATTCATTTTAGACCCAAAGACACCTCCAGATTTAAAGGGAGGGGGTAGAAAACAATTTACCATGGTAATGGACACTAAAAGAAAGCTGGGGTAGCAATCCATATATCAGGTAAATTAGATTTTAAGCCAAAGACTATAATAAGAGATGAGAAAGGACACTATATCATACTCAATGGGTCTGTCCAGCAAAAAGATCTAACAATTTTAAATATCTATGTCCCTAACATGGGAGCAGCCAACTATATAAACCAATTAGTAACAAAATCAAAGAAACACATTGACACTAATAAAATAATAATAGGGGACTTTAAACTCCCCTCACTGAAATGGACAGATCATTCAAACAAAAGATCAACAAGGAAATAAAGGCCTTAAATGATATATTGGACCAGATGGACATCACAGATATATTCAGAACATTCCATCCCAAAACAACAGAATACACATTCTTCTCTAGTGAACATGGAACATTCTCCAGAACAGATCATATCCTGGGTCACAAATCAGATCTCAACTGGTACCAAAAGATTGGGATCATTACCTGCCTATTTTCAGACCACAATGCTCTGAAGCTAGAACTTAATCACAAGAGGAAATTTGGAATGAACCCAAATACATGGAGGCTAAAGATCATCCTACTAAAGAATGAATTTTTCAAACAGGAAATTAAAGAAGAATTGCAAAAATTCATGGAAACAAATGATAATGAAAACACAACTGTTCAAAATCTTTGGGAAACAGCAAAGGCACTCCTGAGAGGAAAATATATGGCAGTACAAGCCATTCTCAAGAAACAAGAAAGTTCTCAAATACACAACCTAACCCTACACTTGAAAGAGTTTGACAAAGAACAACAAAGAAAGCCTAAACTGTGCAGGAGAAGAGAAATAAAAATCAGAGCAGAAATCAATGAAATAGAAACCCAAAAAACAATAGAACAAATCAATGAAACTAGGAGCTGGTTCTTTGAAAGAGTTAATAAGATTGATAAACCCCTGGCCAGACTTATCAAAAAGAAAAAAGGCCCAAATAAATAAAATCATGAATGAAAGAGGAGAGTTCACAACCAACACCAAAGAACTTCAAATTATAAGAACATATTATAAGCAAGTATACACCAGCAAATTTGAGAATCTGGAAGAAATAGATGCATTCCTAGAGACATTTAAGGTACCACAACTGAACCAGGAAGAAATAGAAAACCTGAACAGACCCATAACCAGTAAGGAGATTGAAGCAGTCATCAAAAATCTCCCAAAAAACAAGAGCTCAGGGCCCAACAGCTTCCCAGGGGAATTCTACCAACCATTTAAAGAATTACTCCTATTCTCCTGAAACTGTTATAAAAAACAGAAATGGAAGGAAAACTTCCAAATTAATTTCATGAGGCCAGCATCACCTTGATCCCAAAACCAGACAAAGACTCCATCAAAAAGGAGAAATAGAGACCAATATCCTTGATGAACACAGACGTGAAAATTCTCGCTAAAATACTAGCTAATTGGATCCAACAGTACATTGAAAGGATTATTCACCAAGACCAATTGGATTTATTCTTGGGCTGCAAGGTTGGATCAACATCAGCAAATCAATCAATGTGATACAATACATTAATAAAAGAAAGAACAAGAACCATATGACACTCTCAATAGATGCCGAAAATGCATTTGACAAAGTACAGCATCCTTTTTTGATCAAAACTCTTCAAAGTGTAGGGATAGAGGGCACATACCTCAATATCATCAAAGCCATCTATGAAAAACCCACTGCGAATTTCATTCTCAATGAAGAAAAACTGAGAGCTTTTCCCCAAAGGTCAGGAACACAGCAGGGATGTCCATTATCACCACTGCTATTCAAATAGTACTAGAAGTCCTAGCCTCAGCAATCAGACAACAAAAAGAAATTAAAGGCATCCAAATCAGCAAAGAGGAAGTCAAACTCTCACTCTTTGCAGATGATATGATACTTTATGTGGAAAACCCAAAAGACTCCACTCCAAAACTGCCAGAACTCATATAGGATTTCAGTAAAGTGTCAGGATATAAAATCAATGCACAGAAATCAGTTGCATTTCTATACACCAACAAGACGGAAGAAAGAGAAATTAAGGAGTCAATCCCATTTACAATTGCACCCAAAACCATAAGATACCTAGGAATAAACCTAACCAAAGAGGCAAAGAATCTGTACTCAGAAAACTATAAAGTACTCATGAAGGATATTGAGGAAGACACAAAGAAATGGAAAAATATTCCATGCTCATTGATTGGAAGAAAAAATATTGTGAAAATGTTTATGCTACCTAAAGCAATTTACCCATTTAATGCAATCCCTATCAAAATACCATCAATTTTTTCCCAAAGAAATGGAACAAATAATCCTAAAATTTATATGTAACCAGAAAAGACCCCAAATAGCCAGAGGAATATTGAAAAAGAAAGTCAAAATTGGTGGCATCACAATTCCAGACTTCAAGCTCTATTACAAACCTGTCATCATCAAGACAGTATGGTATTGGCACAAAAACAGACATGTAGCTCAGTGGAACAGAATAGAAAGCCCAGAAATAGACCCTCAATTCTATGGTCAACTAATCTTCAACAAAGCAGGAAAGAATGTCCAATTGAAAAAAGTCAGTCTCTTCAACAAATGGTGTTGGGAATATTGGACAGTCACATGCAGAAGAGTGAAACTGGACCATTTCCTTAGAAATAAATCAATGGATGAAAGACCTCTATATGAGAAAGGAGTCCATCAAATCCATTGAAATCCTTGAGGAGAACACAGGCAACAACCTTTTTGACCTCAGCTGCAGCAACTTCTTCCTAGAAACTTCTCAAAAGGCAAGGGAAGCAAGGGCAAAAATGAACTACTGGGACGTCATCAAGATCAAAAGCTTTTGCGTAGCAAAGGAAACCACCAACAAAACCAAATGACAACTGACAGAATGGTAGAAGATATTTGTAAACAACATATCAGATAAAAGGCTAGTATCCAAAATATATAAAGAACTTATCAAACTCAACACCCAAAGAACAAATATCCAATCAAGTAATGGGCAGAGGACATGAACAGACATTTCTGCAAGGCAGACATCCAGGTAGCAAACAGACACATGAAAAAGTGCTCCATATCACTTGGCATCTGGGAAATACAAATCAAAACCACAATGAGATACCACCTCACACCAGTCAGAATGGCTAAAATTAACAAGTCAGAAAATGACAGATGCTGACGAGGATGTGGAGAAAGGTGAACCCTCCTACACTGTTGGTGGGAATGCAAGCTGGTGCAGCCATTCTGGAAAACAGCATGGACGTTCCTCAGAAAGTCGAAAATAGAGCTACTCTACAACCCAGTGATCTCACTACTGGGTATTTACCCTAAAAATAAGAATGTAGTGATCTGAAGGGGCACGTACACCCGAATGTTTATAGCAGCAAAGCCCACAATAGCCAAACTATGGAAAGAAGTTAGATGAATGGATAAAGAAGAGTGGTATATATATATATATATATATATATATATATATACACACACAATGGAATACTATGCAGCCATCAAAAAACTCCAAAATCTTGTCATTTGTGATGACGTGGATGGAACTATGGATGGAACTTGTCATTTGTGATGACGTGGATGGAACTTTGCTGAGCGAAATAAGTCAATCAGAGAAAGACAATTATCATATGATCTCCCTTATATGAGGAAGTTGAGAGGCAAAGTGGGGGGTTTGGAGGGTAGGGAAGGAAAAAAAATGCAACAAGATGGGATTGGGAGGGAGACAAACCATAAGAGACTTTTAATCTCACAAAATAAACTGAGAGTTGCCAGGGGAGGAGGATAGAGAGAGGGTGGTTGGGTTATGGGCATTGGGGAGGGTATGTACTATGGCAAGTGCTGTGAAGTGTGTAAACCAGGTGATTCACAGACATGTACTCTTGGGGCTAATAATACATTATATGTTAATAAAAAATTAAAAATTAAAAAAAAAAACATGAAATACCAAACAATGTTACAGCTGTACAGCTGACTTACAATTGAAATGTACAATTGCCCATAATTAATAAAACAATGAAACCTATTTATAAGTCAATCTTTAAGCCACTCCAGGATAAAAACAAACAAACAAAAACTCGCAACTGAAAAGAAGTGGCCTTATTAACTAGAAGAGGAATACTCATGGGGCAGCTGGATGGCTAAGTCAGTTAAACATTTGCTTTCAGCCCTGGTCATGATCCCAGCATCCTGGGATCCAGCCCTGCACTGAACTCCCTGTTCAGCAGGGAATCTACTTCTCCCTCTCTCACTATCCCGGCTTGTTCTCTCTCTCCCTCTCTCTGTCAAATAAATAAATAAAATCTTAAAAAAAAAAAAAAAAGAAAAAGGAAGATAAATATTCATGAATGTTTACTTAATTCCTATTAACTTTGCTTTGAAGCAAAATCATTTTTTTTTCATTTTAGCAGTAAAATGATTATTACAGGGATAGAAACATATTTATTCCTATATCTGAGGGATATCATTATTCATTTGTAAATCTCAAAAATAATGTCCAGAGGGGAGATAAACTGAACTGCATGTTTATTTTCCTCTCAGCAAATATTGAGATTCACTTTGTGGGATCTTCTAGAATTACTCTAAATGATAACAATTCTGTTTTAGAAATTTCAAATGACAGCAGCAAATTTATGTAAATTAGTTGATAAACTACCTGCCAGATAAGTATTACATAGACACTAAATGAGTGGTATTTCTTACAACTACTTAAATTTTCAGACATTTTAGTATCACGCACAGGTGTAAAGAAGAAAGAATACTGGAAAAGGAAGAGCAAGTAAACTTTTATGGGGTTTTCATTTCAAAAGTTTGGTTTCACTACTTCTGTAATAAATTCACTAGTTCAAAACACTGCCCTGTCAAGCATTGTAAGTGTCAGTCTTTGTCTGCGAAGTAGTATGATTTCAAGTACACTTAAGGAAATAACACTGTGGATGCAGGCATTATCCTAAGCAGCCAAGATACCACCACAGCATCATAAAAATGTGGTGGCTCCTAAAAAATGAATGTAATAGAGTGTGGAAGTATAGAAGATACTGAAGTTGAAGATAATAATGATCAAGCAGGCTTCAGTCATAGGTGGGAAACTCAAAGACTCTGTTGGATCAAAGAAATCAAAGAAGTGTCTCAGATGCAGAAGCTTCTAGAATCTAATTAGTTCATTCTACAGCAATGGAAAAGATACATTATCTACTCCATTTCACTGTCAAATCCTCAATTCCCTTCTATCTACGCTGCTTTACAGAATTTGCACAGAACACAAGTCCTTTGGGTCTGCACTGAGATGCTCAAATTTACCCTTCTGGGCCAGTGGTTTAGCTTTTTTAGAACCATTGGCTTGTCATGATGAGTACTCTTCCTCTGAGTCCAATACAAATTGTGAGATTGAAGTGAATCCAAAGATACACTAGATTCCAAATGAGCTCTGTATAGAAATAAACTAAGCTTCTAAAAGAAATTATTGTCTCATCTACTTAAAATATGAGAAGAGTTTCTCAAATTTGGCAAATATATCCTATACTTTTTCTCTGCCGTGCTTTTCTCTGGATGGCCCTTTTCCAAAATGACTATGATTAGATGCCCATTTATCCTTCAGTATTGTTTTTATCCTGATTTCACCAATTAGTTGCTCTTTTTAAAATTTTGTATACTTTTTGGGGTGCCTGGGTGGCTCAGTGGGTTAAGCCTCTGCCTTCGGCTCAGGTCATGATCTCAGGGTCCTGGATTCAAGCCCCACATCGGGCTTTCTGCTCAGCAGGGAGCCTGCTTCCCCCTCTCTCTCTGCCTTCTTCTCTGCCTACTTGTGATCTCTCTGTCAAATAAATAAATAAAATCTTTTTTTAAAAATTCCGTACTTTTTTCCCCCTAATTCTAATATTGCTTCTATCAAATTTCATTTTGATTAATTATTTTGGGTTCTGTGTATATCAATCAACTCTGAAATTCTTAATGGAAAGGCTATCTCATAACTTTTATATTTTTTCCCATGTAATTCTTATTAAAGAATAGAAAATCATGTGGCGACTGATAATAAACATCTCTCTGGGTGCTTGGGTGGAGGGTGTGGAAACCCTACTTTTCATAAAATAAATGTTTCTGCTTAATTTAGCACAACTTTTCTCTTAGGGAGTTAGCTCTGTAATTTGGTGCCAGGCTTGAATACTGCTCTGGCTACCTTGAAATCTGAATTCTGGCCTTTGTGTCATGATATGAACCATCTTCTTAGACTCCAGCCTGACCTTGACTAACACCTAAACCAACTGTCTACACGGCTTGTATCTGGCCTGTCTTTGATCCACCCCCAGCTACTTACATGTCATGCCTCGCAATATCTCCTTTCTACACCTGTCATCTTCTCAGGTTGTGCCAGGAATTTGCAACATGATATTTCAACCAGTTTCCAAAATGTGTGATAAGTTATGACCTGAGATATTAATCCACTTTTCTTTTGATTAAATTGCCTCAGCTCATTTAATGTTCTCCATAGTTCACAATTTCTAATCGTGAACAGAATTTCCAATCATTTCTCTTTGTTCCTAAAAGATCTGATATAGTGATGGCTTTGTATGATCCAACTTGTCAAGTTAAATTAAGTAAGATCAGAGATCATCTGGTATTCAGCAACTAGAATGCTTCATTTAACATTCTTATATATTATATTTTCCAAATCATTAATCTGGTCTAAAATTAAGTCCCTGATTCTTCCCACCTGCCTTGCACAGCTTTCAGTATCCAATCACACTCTGCCAAATATACATAGCAGTTACTCTGTTAGGGCTTACTGAGTTGACTGAATTGACATATTTATCTTTTCGTAGAAATATAAAGAGTAATGATAAAGAGTTCATGCTCTGTATGTAAACTATGTAGTTTGGCCAGTTCCTAGCTATTTTTTTTTTTAATTTTTTTCTTATTTGAGTATAGTTGACACACAGTATTACTTTAGTTTCTGGTATACAACATACAACATAGTGATGCAACATCACTATAAGTTATGCTATGTTCACCACAAGTGTAGCTACCATCTGTCACCACAAAATGCTATTACAATATTGTTGACTGTTCCTTATGCTGTATCTTTCATCCCTGTGACTTTTTCATTTCATAACTGGAAGCCTGTGTCTCCCACTCCCCTTCACCTATTTTGCTCATCTTCCCAGCCTCCTCTTCCCTTTGGTAGCCATCAGGTTGTTCTCTGTATTTTTAAGTCTGTTTCTGCTTTTTGTTTGCTTGTTTATTCTTTTTTTTTTTTTGAGATTCCACAGATGAATAAAATCATGTAGTATTTGTCTTCCCAGTCTGACTTATTGAAACTCTGTATTTTCATGTATGACCTGCCACAAGAGGTTCATTCATATATATATATATATATATATATATATATATATATATATATTAGAATGAATTTTTTTCACAGCTACTGGGGAGGGAGGAGGTCAAAGTTACATGTAGAGGGACGAGTTAGAGTAGATTGCTATAATCTAGACTAGATAGGTACTGATTGTATGTGTGAAAGTTAATGGTAGGTTAACGTGAGAAGCAGGTGAACACAGGTTGTAGTTTGAAAGTAGAGCCAACAGGATTTTCTGAAGGGGCAGTTGAGGGGATGTGATTAAAACAAAACAAAACAAAACAAAACAAAACAAAACAAAACAAAACAAAAAAAACCCATAAGGATGAGGATGATACCAAGGTTTTGGCCTGAACATTTGAAGTATAGAGTTTTCATTTACTGAAGTAAAGAAGGCTGTTGACAGTTTAGGTAAAAGAGGAAATGAGGATGTGCTGGTGAATAACAGTTTAGTGTTAATATGTTAAATTTGAGATATATTTTGGCCAATAATCTAGTTACCTAACAGTATGATAAGGTCTCCAGAACCACAAAAACGTAAATAAACCCTAAAAATGGCAATGCTAAATTCATACTTTCTGATGTTTAGTGTTTACATATGAGCTTCAGAGAGATATTCTAAGAATAAAGTACAGGATCAAATCTTGAATTTCAATGAAATCTAGAAATATTAACTTTTTGCCTCTTCTTTGACTATAATGTTAATGTTTAGTAATTTTGCAATTGTGGGTAACATCACATGGTCTTACCCAATCTTCATGAAACATTTTTCTTTAATTCCATGTACTTGTAGTTCTTATCAAATTGATCCCATGTTTATTATAACTAGTGTATAATTTTCATGATTTCCACTTTCCATTTACATCCATGTTCATGAGAGATACTGGTCTGTAGTTCCCTTTTTTTAGTGTAGTCTTTGCCTGTTTAAGTATCAAGATAATGCTGGCCTCATAGAATGAATTTCAGTTTCCCTTCTTCTTCTTTTTTTTGGAAGAGCTTGAGAAGAATATGTATTAACTCTTCTTTAAATGTTTGGTAGGATTTGCCATCTGGTCCTGGACTTCTTTTGGGGGGAAAGTTTCTTGGTTATTGTTTCAATTTCTTTCCCAGTTATCAGTCTGCTCAAGTTTTCTATTACTTCCTGTTTCACTTTTGGTAGTTTATATGTGTCTAGGAATTTATCCACTTCTTCCAGGTTGTCCAACTTTTGGCATAGTTTTGGCATAGTTTTTAATAATATTCTCTTATAATTCTATTCTGTGGTCTTGGTTATTATTGCTCCCCTCTTATGTGTGATGTTAGTTTTGGGGTCCTTTCTCTCTCTCTCTCTCTCTCTCTTTTAATAAATCTGGCTAGAGGATTATCAATTTTATTGTTTTTTTAAACAAAGAACCAGCTCCTGTTTTCACTGATGTTCCATTTTTTTGTTTGTTTGTTTTAGTTTCTATATCATTTATTTCAGCTCTAATCTTTAGTATTTTCTTTCTTTCACTGGCATTAGGCTTTGCTAGTTCTTTCTCTAGCTGCTTTAGGTGTAAGGTTAGTTTGTTCATATGAGATTTTTCTTGCCTGTGTTTCTACATACTGCCCTCTTAGGACCACTTTTGCTACATCTGAAAGGTTTTGGACCATTGTGTTTTCATTTTCATTTGTTTCCATGTATTTTTTTAAATTTCTTCTTGAATTTTCTGGTTGACTCATTCATTGTTTGGTAGCATGTTGTTTAGCCTTTATATATTCATGGTGTTTCCAAATTTTTTCTTATAGTTGACTTCTAGTTTCATAGCATTGTGGACAGAAAATGTGCATGGTATGATTTCAGTCTTTTTGTATTTGTTGAGGCCTGATTTGTCATCTATTGTTGTGATCTATTTTGAAGAATGTCACATGTGCACTTAAAAAGAAGATGTAGAGATGCCTGGGTGGCTCAATCAGTTAAGCATCTGCTTTTGGCTTAGTTCATGATCCTAGGGTCCTGGGATCAAGCCCCACATTGGCGTTCTTGCTCAGAGGGGAGTCTGTTTCTCCCTTTCGCTGCCTCTCCCCCTGCTTGTGCTTGTTCTCTCTGTCTCCCTGACAAATAAATAAATAAAATCTTAAAAAAAAAAAAAAAAAAGGAAATAAAAGAAGGTGTATTCTGCTCTTCTAGAATGGGATGTTCTGAATATATCTGTTAAATCCATCTGGTCCAGTGTGTCATTCAAAGCCATTGTTCCCTTGTTGATGTTCTGTTTATATGATCCAACCATTGCTCTAAGATTTTTAATTAGTTCTTATTAATTGTTTTATATATTTGGGGTCTCCCATTTTGGATGCATAAATATTTAGAATTGTAATATCTTCTTGTCAGATCATTCCCTTTATTATGAGATAGTGTCCTTTTTTGTCTTTTGTTACCAACTTTGTTTTAAAGTCTAGTTTGCTGATAAAAGTATTTTTATTCCTGGGTGGCTCAGTGGGTTGAACCTCTGCCTTCGGCTTGGGTCATGGTCTCAGGGTTCTGGGATTGAGCCCTGCATTGGGCTCTCTGCTCAGCAGGGAGCCTGCTCCCCCCTGCCCCACTGCCTCTCTGCCTGTCTTTCGGCCTACTTGTGATCTCTTGCTGTCAAATAAATAAATAAAATCTTTAAAAAGAAAGAAAATTCTTTTTAAAAAAAGTATTGTTACTCCAGCTTTGTTTTGACAATGATTTGTGTGATAAATATTACTCCAACCCCTCACTTTCAATCTGTAGGTGTCTTTAGGTCTGAAAGGAGTTACTTCTAGCATATAAATGGGTCTTGTTTTTTTAATCCATTCTGACATCCCATGCCTTTTCAAAGGAGCATTTAGTCCATTTACATTCAAAGTATTATTGATAAATATGCAGTTAGTGCCATTTTATTACTTGTTTTGTCTTGCTATTTGGAGACTTCTCTGATCCTTTCTTGGCTTTGTCACTTTTGGTCTCTCTTTTGCACTCAAAGGGTTCCCTTAATACTTCTTGCAGGGCTGGTTTAGTGGTCATGAACTTCAGTTTTTGTTTATGTATTAAGCTCTTAAGTCTCTAATTCTGAATGATAGCCTTGCTGGATAGAGTACTCCTGGCTAGAAAAGAATAGCACTTTGAATATAACATGCTACTCCCTTCTGGCTTGGTTTTGGCTCTACTTTACTATCTTATCATTTAATATCAATTTTCACTTTTTAATAAGCAGTTGGTCCCTTCAAGTAATCTTTTTTCTCACTCATATATTTTGTGTTTAATTCTTCAAAAGGGAAAACAAAAACTTGTGTTGCTTCCTGACCAAGTTAATTCTATATAGCCAATAAACTGGGTGTTTAATTATAAATTAATTTAAAATAAGCAGAACATAACCCATTTTCCATTGATTAAAAACATGAGTAATAAAAATAATAAAAGAGCAAATTTCTTTGTATCAGAAGAAAATTTTTGGCAAAAGTTTTATTCCTTGTGATAGATTTTTAAAAATTGATCTGTCCTTAGAGGAAGTAAAATTCAAGTTATATAGATAAGAAGTGATGGGAAGATTATCTTTATTTAGGTTTCATAGACCTTAAGTCTAAGTGGTAGAGAAAAACTTAAGAAAGAAAAAATGCTAAGGAAGTCATAATTTTAGTAATGAGAAAGCATCAGTTTCAAGCTTATAGTGACAATTCCCATCAAAATATTTATTTTGTTTTACCTCTGACTCAATTTAGGAGCTCACTTTCTTAGAAATCAACAATCATATGTACAGTTCTGCAGCCAACCACAGACACCTCAAGCAAAATAATGCAGAGATACTGGAGCAAATCCACTGAAGAGCAATTTAAATGATTAAAGATAGATGTGTACTCATGTAGAAAGAAAAAAAAAAAAAAGAGTCTGCCCTGGCCAATAATTAAAAGAAAATAGAATCACTAAATTCTAAAACTGGAAAAACTTCCTAGCTTTCTTTCATTCCAACCATTTGACAGACATGGAGATATTCTCACCAAAGTTATGTAATCTTCCCAAAGCCAATTAGTCAGTGAAAGTGTAAGTAGATACTTAAAAATTATGTCAGGATCCATAATTAGGCATCTTGTGCAATAAACTATGTTAAGATACAGAAATAAAAGTAAGGAAAAGGAGGCAGGCTTGTGGAAAAAGTCTTCTGAAAAATATATTAAGGCATTAAATTTTAGCCAAAAATAGACCCAATTTTCTGAAAAATAAAACTTAAACCACAAAATTGAGGGGCAGAGAAGTAACTCACAGTAATAGATCTAACAATTCACATACTGAATATATATCACAACAAACTCCTAGCCAGAACTCAGGTTATTTTAAAATAAAGCTTTGACCATTTATCAGGAGGGTGTAAAGAAATTTACCTTGATAATGTACACTTGGAAAAGTTAAGAATGGTGATTAACTCCATTTTCTACCCATCCCAGTCTTTATTTTGAAGTACAGATGGACAACCCACCTCCCTACCTGTTCCTCCCCAGCAGAATTTAAAAATCTAGCAGACTTTGTTTACCTCTATATTCACAATTATTATGTAGTGTCCACTAATGAGTACAATTTAATAAACATTTTGTAATGGGAAAATATGAATCTAATGTTTAAATTAGACAGTATGATTTTTATCCACATTTGCAGGAAATAAAGGTCTACGTGAACACAGACCTATAACTCCAGAGCTAGACCATAGAGATGGGAAATAGACCCAGCATATAGCAATCTGCTGAAGAAAAGTTGAAAAAGTTGCAGAAAAGGATATATCACCAGGGTGCGTGGATGGCTTGTTTGGTTAAGCGTCTGACTCTTCATTTTGACTCAGGTCATGATGGCAGTGTTGTGAGACTGAGCCCAGACTAGGATTCTCCAGCTGGGCGTGGAGACTGCTTAAGAGTCTCTCTTTCCTCTCCCTTGGTCTCCCACCCCCACTCTCTCTCTGTCTCCTTCTCTAACAAAATAAATAAATAAAAATAAGAAAGTATCACTATTTCTAAAAGCTGCAGCTCAATCACTGGGATACATTTTGTTACTTTATTAAAAGTAAATGATGAATAAAGGTCATAAAGGAAGATAGTTAAAACCATATGATCACTTAAAATCCAATAGTGACATTAATAAATAGAAAGGTAGGATTTTTGTCAGCTCCCATTTTTAAAAATATAGATTTAAGTAAACAGTGTAGGTTTGGCTCTAACCCCTTATGAAAAGATGGCAGTCAAGGAGGTCTTTACACAAATACATGAATACATCAACTGTATGACTGAAAACACATTCAGTTTTTATTTTATTTATTTTTTAAAAGAACTTATTTATTTTAAAGACAGAGAGAACAGGAGACAACATGAGCTAGGGAAGAGACAGATGGAGAGGGAGAGGCAGAGTCCCCACTGAACACCTTATGGGAGCTATTTTCTTCATTCTTATCCTTGATAAACTTATAAAATGGACCTACATGGAAGAAACTTATTAATGTGGACTTTGATAGCTGAGTCTAGTTTCTTAATTTTTTTCAATTACTTATGGAATTATTGTTGGCAAAATGAATTCACTAAATTTATTTTCTCAAGAATCATTCTTAGATAAAATATATCTCCTCTTAGGTCATTTATCACACATAAGAATTGTAATTTAAATTTATAAATCAGCTTTCCATTATTAGTTTTGCTTGGTCAGGTTTTGACTATCCCATGAAGCAGATGGAAAATTCTTTCTCTATGTATGTTTCTATATGTCTATGTATGCATGTATAAACATGTATGTTCACATAAATGGATGATAGATGATGATGATAGATATAGATAGATAGGTAGATAGATAGATGATAGACGATAGAGAGATGATAGATACATAGATGATAGATGATAAACCTTTATAATTATGTACACTCATAAATTTCTTTATTTCTGTGGTGGTTCATCTGAAGATATATTTGCAGGTATTCTAATGAATCCTTTCTTACGTATTGCATGCTGACTTCTGCTGTAAGATGCTATGCTATCTGTCTTTCTAAGTCATGAAGCTTACCTCCATATCCATGCTGACACATTTTTTTACTTACTTCAGGTGGGTCTAATTTAGTTCTACCCATGTATCATATGATCTTGCCTTGAGGTTTGGACTTTCTGGGATATTGACTAAAACCTAGAATAGTTACCAAACTTCTGCCTGGGTCAGAATTCTAGTGTCACCCCAACAGTGTGACTACCAAAACCTCCATTTCATTCTTAGCTTTCCAGCAGCATTCTTGTCCTGTACATGTACAGCTTAGGAATTTGCCAAGTATCCAAGGAATATTTTGATGCAATTTCTGCCCTCCTTTGCAATGTTCCTCTCTAATGTCTGTCCCCTAAATTCTAGTTGCTTAGTAGTCATCTCTGTTTCCACTGCCCAGCAAAATTGTCATTCTTTCTTTGGGCTTTATTTTCCTGCACTGGTATGTCTGGAAAAATGTCTTAAGTGAGAAATCCAGAGTGAATCTATTGTCTACACCCCAAAACGATTATTTTATATATTTTGTTCAGGTCTTATTGTTATTTAACACAGGAAACTATGTATAATATCAGCAATTCTATTAAGGCCAAAACTTCTAATAGCAAAATAAAATAGTAATTCTTTAGATACTATTTTATAAGGCATATTTTAAATGATAGCTTATTAAAAAAAAAAAAAAAAAAAAGGACCAAATTCGGTTCCTTTGTCTGACATCTCATATTGGGTAAGTGATTCTCAACTTTGTCTATACATTAGAATCATCTCATCTTAGTCCATTCAAGATGTTACAATAGTACACCATAGACTGGTTAGCTTATAAATAACTGAAACTTATTTCTTACAGTTTTGAAGTTTCCAAGATCAAAGCACTAGCAGATTCAGTGTCTAGTGAGGACCTGCCTCCTGAATCACAGTTAGCTGTCTTTTTGCTGCATCTTCACATGGTGGAAAGGACGAAGGAGCTTTCTAGGGTCCCTTTTATAAGTATAGGAGTCTCATGTATAAGGGCTCTACCTTCATGATCTAACAAACACCTCCTAAATGTGCCCACCTCCAGATATCATCACACTGAGAATTAGGTTTCAACATATGAATTTGTGTGGGGCAGGGATGGGAGGTGGGTGGGGGTACAAATTATTCCCTCTATAATACACCTGAGTAGTTGTTTTTTTTTTTTTTTAACTGAATACTTCTTTAACATCTTAGACTAATTAAAATCTATTTATACAATAGGATCTAAGCATAATTAAATTTCAAATCTCTACAGATAATATTAGTGTTTACCCAATGTTGAAAACCACTCATAAATGAAGTGCATGGATTAGTTAAGTAAATTCACAAAAAAAACCTTTGAAATACTACCTTAGAATGTCTGAGTGGAAAAAAAAAAAAAGAACCTATAAGTGTAAACAATAAGAGTACTGATGAAAATAAAACAAATACATCTTTTGAGCAGGCCCCCATTTTCAAAAACACTGTAACAAAGATCCTTGGTACTAAAGGAGCAACATGAGAGCAAGATCCAACATTTGTCATTTTCTGAAGAGACAAGAAAGAGGGAGGAGTGATAAAACAGCAGCTTAGCAAAGAAGTCAGGGTGTATTGGGAGATAGATGAATGATGCATCAAACAGAAACGAAGTTGGGAGTTAATTCTGAGTGCAAGGTGGATGCATATGCATGAAAGAATATGCTTCCTTATTAGTGGTGATTTTTAAAAATTAAAAGAATAATACCTTATATTTAATAACATATCATCTATATAGATAATTTTTTAAACTTAATCCTGATTTATAAATGAACTCAAACCATCTATATAAATAGCATCTTAAAGAGGATATCCTGGGTCAGAACTCTAGTGTCACCCCAAAACTTGGTAATGACAATAAGGTCCTTGTTACACTGCTGGAGTCACTCCAACACAATAGCTAAACTATTCCATGACTAGTATCCAAAACATCTCAAATAAATGCACAAGAGACTTTTCTTCCATATATAATTATTGTGGTCCTTGCTAGAATAAATGGTTTATAAGAGCATATGTTGATATATAGTCAATGGAAAGTAATCATGTTCAATTTGATTCAACACATCTTCTAGCTGACTCAATAATTCAAATGCAAAATTCCCAACTCAAAAAAGGCTTGGGCATTCACTATACTCCCTGAAGGACTTTACATCTAGACCATTGAATAAAAAACACGGATTCCAGGAATCTATGCACAGTTACTTGCTTTGCTCTAAGAGAAAAAAAAAAATGAGTAATCTTTCTGTGACAAATAATACTAATATGTACACTGAAAATTGTTAGAAAATTTATTTCTGAAACCACTTTAATCAATATAGAGAAATGGGAAACTATTAAAAAGGCGAAGGTAATTAAGAAAAACACAGAAAAATATAAAGTTTCTTTGAGTTTTAAGACTTTTTGTGCAAGTCATGCTGAACTATGATTTGGAAAAAACTACATAAATACCTTCACTGACTTTGATGTACTAAAATTGTAATCTTTGATTTTCACTTATTTTTCAGATTAAACAAATGTTACCAATCAGAATCAACAAAGTATATTTTTTATATATGACAATACATACATTGAGGGAAGGACTGTATACTTTACACTTTTCAGACTTTGGAATAAAAGCCCAAATCCCTACTCTTTGCTTACTAATCCTCAACTCCATAACCAAATTAAATGCAACATTTTGTCATTTGGTTCACTCAAAATATTCTTGGCACATTTGCTCTAATTCAGCTACTGCTCTGCTACAGATTTGGATCTCTGTGCCAGAGATTAAATTAATTAGTTTAGATTAATTAATTAGATTAATTAGTTAGGAATGCCTCCCCTCAAGATTCTTACTCTCTGACATGAACAAAGAGATTGATTAGTCAATTACAGAAGGACAATGAATGCTGCATTCATTCACAAAATGCTCTGGGAACAAATAATAGAGAAAAATACCTGAAGATCAAGGAAATTTAGAGGTTCTGAAATATATTATTGGTGTTGAAAGATGCATAAAAAGTAGCCAAGTGAAAAGATTGTGGAAGTGATTGAAGAAAAAAGAGCGGTATATAATCTAATTATGTAGGCATGAGATAGTATGGACCATTCATGGAATTGTAAATTGTACATTAGGGGGTTTAAGTGGCCCTTCATGGGTGAAAAACATTAGTCAGAAAGGTGAACAAGGCTCAAATCTTAAACAGGTACTTACTACATTAAGGACTTTATATGTACACTATACATAATGGGGAGTTTTTGAAGAATTTTAAATAGAGTCATTAAAATTACAGAATTTGTATCTAGGCATATTTGTCACAACCAATTCTGGTTTCAACTCTGACACTAAACACCTTGAAAGTCTTCACTGTTATCCTTCAAACAAACAAAAAAAAGTGGAAAACTCTAAATCAATGACTTTCCTGTACTTATCAGAAATTTGAGATTACAGTATGAAGTGGTACTTTAAAAACTGGAGAGAGAGAATACAGAAAATGCGATTGAAATATGCTTATCCGGAGCAAAAGCCATTAGGCCATTAACTGCCTAAAAACTTAGATGGTAATTTTGAGAATTTCTGGAGACTTAATTTGCATTAGTGCAAGTGTAAGAAACTCTTCAGTGCCACAATCTTAGGGCACCCCAAAACTTATTTAGGTTTTACCTCCTGGAATTCCACCAGGATTTCACAAAGATGAGCCAAGAGAAATTCTCCTTTGGTTCTGAGAAAAGAGAGGGCAAAAAGAATAATTTTGAAATAGACAAGGGACTTCTTAGTGATAAAGCCCTACTTTTCAAAGGAAAAGCTTTATAAGAGCTGTATTTCTCCTATGTGGGAGAGAAATTCCTCAGCCCCAGCTATTTCTGGCCCTGTTGCCTCACCCAAGAGGGAGAGGAGAGCCTTGAGTTTACTTAAGAAGTCAGCCCAGGGACATATGACCATTTAGAGGCTATAATTTAATCAGATTATAGAATGCTCCCCCACCATAGCACACATATTACCACCACATCAACATGGATCCAGGATAGTAGTTTGATTATAGATGAAAGAGCTGTAAGAATCAGACTCCATTTCAAAAAAGAGTTCTTAGGTGGAAAAACAAAACAAAACAAAACAAAACAGGACAGACAAAGAGAAGAGGAAATGGAAACTTCTGATACCTACAGCTACTACAGACATTAAACACAGCCCCCTTTGAGCCAAGTCTTAATACAAAAAACTCATGCTAAAGCCCTTTTATTTCAATTTCTTTTACCAAACACATTATGTCTTTGTTTCAACAAAAAAGTACAGAGCACACTAAAAAGAAAAAAAAAATAGTCTGAAGAGACAAAGCAAGTATCAGAATCAGATTCAGATGACAGATGTTTTAGAATGATCAAAGAATTTAAGATCACTATGATTAATGTGTTAAAGTCTCTAGCAGAAAAATTCAACAACACTCAAAAACAGGAAAAGGATGTCAAAAGAGAGATAGAAACTAAGAAATAATCAAGAGGAAATGCTAGAAATAATGATTTTTAAAAACTGTAAAAGAAAAGAATCCTTTAATGGGTCTATCAGTAGACTAGACATAGTGGAGGAAGGAATTAATAAAGACATTTAGTAGGTGGATTCCTAGGTGGCTCAGTCACCTGAACCTCTGATTTTTGGTATTGGCTTGGGTCATGATTTCATGGGTTCTGGAATCAAGCCCCTGTGGGGCTCTGTGCTCAGCAGGAAGTGTGTTTGAAGATTCTCTCCCTCTGGCCCTCTCCCCACCTCATGTGCACACAGGTGCATCTGTCTCTCTCTCAAATAAATAAATAAACATTTTTTTTAAAGACATGTCAATAGAAACTTGTCAAAAGAAACTTCCTTAGCTGAAGTGCAAAGACAGGAGAAAGTGGGGGGAAAAAATTAGGGAATATCTAAGAACAGTTGAACAATTTCAAAGACTGTAATATATTCATAATTGGAATTCCATAAGGAAACAAAAGAACAAATGGCTCAGATAAAAATATTTGAAGTAATGATAGTGAGAATATTCCATTAGTTTCAGACATGAAATCCTAGTTCCAGTAAGCCTAGAGACACCAAACAGAATAAATATTCAAAAATCTATACCTAGGCATATCACCCTTAAATTGCACAAAGGAAAACACAAAAAGAAAATCTTGAGCAAGTCAGAAAACAAAACAAAACAAAACAAAACAAAACAAAAAACCTTACTTCAGAGGAAAGACGATAACAATTATAGCTTCTTGTCAGAATTACAAATTAAACAAGAGCGCAGTGAAATATTTAGTGTTCAGAAACACAAAAATCTCTCCACCTAACTAGAATTCTATATTTATATCTAGTGAAATTATTCTTAAAAATAGAAAGACAAATAACTTTCTCAAACAAAAACAGAGAAATTATTGTCAGCAAATCTGCTGTGAAAAAGAAAAAAAAGCTTAAAAACTTATTTAGGACAAAAGAAAATAATCTAGCTCATAAACTTGAATCTATCAAAAAGAAAAAAATCATCAGAGAAGAAATAAATAAATTTAAAGTAAAATATTTTGAGGGGGAGGAGTCAAAATGGTGGAGGAGTAGCAGACTGAGATAACATCAGGTCACAGGAGTTCAGCTAGATAATTATCAAATCAATCCAAACACCTACAAACCCAAAAGGAGATCAGAGAGAAGAAGAGCAGCAATTCTAGAAACAGAAAATTGACCACTTTCTGAAAGGTAGAATGTGCGGAGAAGTGAATCTGAAGTGAAGGGAAGATAGACTGTGGGGGGAGGGGTTGGCTCCCAACAAGCAGTGAAGCAGCAGAGCATAAAATCCGAACTTTTAGAAGTCTGCTCCACTGAGGGACATCACTCCAGAGGCTAAGCTGGGGGTGGAGCCCTCATGGGGACAGTGTGGTTTCAGGTCCTGTGGGGTCCAGAAGGATCAGGGGTGTCTGAGTGTAGCAGAGGTCGCAGGTATCAGAGCAGGGAAGCCAACTACAGAGACAGAGCAGAGGAGTGAGCTCTCAGCTCGGTGTTACCTTAAACCACGACCCGCGGCACAGTTAGACCACTGATCTTTGAGCAGGGACCCCACAAGTGGCAGATCCAGAGAGACCCACCTTCCTTTGCTGAAGAGCAGTGGGGCAGGATTCTGCTGGGTTTGGAGACTCCAAAATGGGCTGTGTGCCAGAGACAGAATGCTCAGTCACAGGCCGGGTGAGCTTGGAGCGTGGCCGGAGACTAGGGAGACAGGACTGATTGAGCACTTTACTCTGAGGGCACAATGAGGAGTAGGGCCCCAAGCTCTTGGCTACTCCAGGCCAGAGATTGGGAAGCCGCCGTTTTCATTTCCGTCCTCTAGAGCTATATGGAAAGCATTCAGGGAACAAAAGCCTCCGAGAGGGGTGCCTGGGTGGCTCAGTGGGTTGGGCCTCTGTCTTTGGCTCAGGTCGTGGTCTCGGGGTCCTGGGATCGAGCCCCACATTGGGCTCTCTGCTTAGTGCAGAGCTTGCTTCCCTCCTCTCTCTGTCTGCCTCTCTGCCTACTTGTGATCTCTGTCTGTCAAGTAAATAAATACAATCTTTAAAAAAAAAAAAAAGCTCCTGAGATCGAACCCAAGGAGATTACTTAACCTGGCCCCTGACAAGGGTGGCACAATTCTACCTCTGGTGAAGACATTTGAGAATCATGGCAACAGTCCCCTCTCCCTGAAGATCAGCGAGAACATCCAGCCAAGACCAAGTTCACTAATCAAGGAGAATAGTGGAAATCCAGAGGAGGGGAAAGCTAAGCATGGAATTAATGGCTTTCCCCCCATGATTCTTTAGTTTTGCAAAGTTAACTAAATTTTTTTAATTTTATTTTTTTCTTATTCTAGTTTTAACTTTTCCTCTTTCTTCTTTTAATGTCTTTTAACTAGTTTATCTTAACAACACTTTCTTAAAAAATCTTTTTGAACCTTTATTATTATAGTCATATTTTATCCTTCATTATAACTAACTTTATTTTTTGTATACATATAGGGTTTTTTCTTCTAAAAAAAATTGGGATACAATATCTTCTAATAGATGAAAATATACCCTAAATCTAGCACAGGGTTTGTTCTAGTCTCCAGCCTGAGCAAATCTCTCCACTTTCTTTTTCTTTCTTTTCCCAACCAACTTATCATATCAATTCCTTTTTAATAATTTTTTTTAATTTTCATCCTTACAGTCATATTCCATACCTTCATTATGTTTACCCTTATTATTGTATATATATATATCTTTTTCTTTCTCTAAAATTTTAGGAGGTAGTTTCTTCTAAGAGACCAAAATACATTCAAAATCAAGTGGGTAGCTCTGCTCTATTCACCAGTCTAATATATATATGTGTGTGTGTGTGTATATATATATATATATATATATATATATATATATATATATTTAATTTTTTAAATTGCTTTTTACCCCCTTTCATCTCCCCTCGATTTGGGGTCTCTTCTGATTTTCCTAGCATACATTTCTCTGGGGTCTTTGCCACCCTTTTAGTATATTATTCCCTCATTCATATATTCTTATCTGGATAAAATGACAAGGCGGAAAAAGTCACCACAAAAAAAAGAACAAGAGGCAGTACCGAAGCCTAGGGACATAATCAATATAGACATTGGTAACATATCAGATCTAGAGTTCAGAATGACGATTCTCAAGGTACTAGCTGGGCTCAAAAAAGGCATGGAAGATATTAGAGAAAACCTGTCTAGAGAAATAAAAGCCCTTTCTGGAGAAATAAAAGAACTAAAATCTCACCACGCTGAAATCAAAAAAGCTATTAATGAGGTGCAATAAAAAATGGAGGCTCTTACTGCTAGGATAAATGTGGTGGAAGAGAGAATTAGTGATATAAAAGATCAAATGACAGAGAATAAAGAAGCTGAGCAAAAGACAGAAAAACAACTACGGAACCACGTGGGAAGAATTTGAGAGATAAGTGATACCATAAGACAAAACAATATTAAAATAATTGGGATTCCAGAAAAAGAAGAAAGAGAAAGGGGGGCAAAAGGTATATTGGAGCAAATTATTGTAGAGAATTTCCCTAATATGGCAAAGGGAACAAGCATCAAAATCCAGGAGGCACAGGGAACCCTGCTCAAAAATCAATAAAAATAGGTCCACACCCCATCATCTAATAGTAAAACTTACAAGTTTAGTGACAAAGAGAAAATCCTGAAAGCGGCTCGGGACAAGAAGTCTGTAACATACAATGGTAAAAATATTAGATTGACAGCAGACTCCTCCACAGAGACTTGACAGGCCAGAAAGAACTGGCATAATATATTCAGAGCACTAAATGAGAAAAACATGCAGCCAAGAATACTATATCCAGCTAAGCTATCATTGAAAGTAGAAGGAGAGATTAAAAAGAGAGAGAGAGAGAGAGATAAAAAGCTTCCAGGACAAACAAAAATTAAAGAATTTGTAAAAACCAAGCCAGCCCTATAGGAAATATTGAAAGGGGCCCTCTAAGCAAAGAGAGAGCCTAAAAGTAGTAGACCAGAAAGGAACAGAGACAATATACAGTAACAGTCACCTTATAGGCAACACAATGGCACTAAATTCATATCTCTCAATCGTTACCCTGAATGTAAATGGGCTAAATGCCTGAATCAAAAGACACAGGGTATCAGAATGGATAAAAAAAAACAAAATCCATCAGTATTCTGTGTATAAGAAACTCATTTTAGACCCAAAGACACCTCCAGATTTAAAGCGAGGGGGTGGAAAACAATTTACCATGCTAATGGACATCAAAAGAAAGCTGGGGTGGCAATGCTTATATCAGATAAATTAGATTTTAAGCCAAAGACTACAATAAGAGATGAGGAAGGAAACTATATCATATTCAAAAGGTCTTTCCAACAAAAAGATCTAACAATTTTAAATATCTATGTCCCTAACATAGAGCAGCCAACTATATAAACAAATTAATAATAAAATCAAAGAAACTCATCGACAATAATACAATAAAATAGAAAATAGAGCTACCCTATGACCCAGCAATTGCACTACCGAGTATTTACCCTAAAGATACAAATGTAGTGATCTGAAGGTTTTGTGCACCTGAATATTTATAGCAGCAATGTCCACAACAGCCAAACTATGGAAAGAAGCTAGATGTCCATCAACAGATGAATGGATAAAGAAGATGTAGCATATAGGTATACAATGGAATACTATGCAGCCTTCAAAAGATATGAAATCTTGCCATTTGTGACAATGTGGATGGAACTAGAGGGTATTATGCTGAGTGAAAAAAGTCAATCAGAGAAATACAATTATCATATGATCTCCCTAATATGAGGAATTTGAGAGGCAAAGTGGGAATTTTAGGGGTGGGGAAGGAAAAAATGGAACAAGATGGGATTGGGAGGGAGAAAACCATAAGGGACTCTTTATCTCACAAAGCAAACTGAAGGTTGCTGGAGGGAGCGGGAGATGGAGAGGGTGGTTGGGTTATGGACATAGGGGAGGGTATGTGCTATGCTGAGTGCTGTGAAGTGCGTAAGCCCGACGATTCACAGACCTGTACCCCTGGGGCAAATAATAAATTATATGTTAATAAAAAATTAAAAAATATATTTTTCTTATTCTTACTTGATCTAACCAGCAACTATTCAAATCAATAATAATAACAATGTATTAGATAATTGTAGGATACAGTTTTGTGAAATGAATGACATCAATGTCATTAGAGTCAGGAAGGAGAACTACTATTCTGTTAAATAGTACCAACATTACATTTGCAGTGGTATAGCGTTAACTGAAAATGCATTTAGATTAATTATATATATAATATATTCTGTAATATATTATATATATATATTACACACATATAAAATCTAAATTAAAGTCTATAGCAAAAGACATAGATACATCATAAATACATCAAAATCTGTGGCAATTACTAAAAGCTTCTCAAAAAGCATGACATGCTTAGAGGAGAGAAAATCTAACCATATAAAATGTTCAATTAAAATCAAAGAATGTGGAGCACCTAGGTGGCTCAGTGGCTTAAGCCTCTGCCTTCTGCTCAGATCATGATATCGGGGTCCTGGGATTGAGCCCTGTATCATCTCTCTGCTCAGCAGGGAGCCTGCTTCCCCTCTCTCTCTGCCTGTGGCTCTGCCAACTTGTCATCTCTCTCTGTCAAATAAACAAATAAAAATCTTTAAAAACAAAAAAAAAAGATCAAAGAATGCAAAAAAAGAGAAAAAAAATAACAACTGTGAAGATGAGAAAAGCTTTATGAACATGGTAGCTGTTGATTCAACTATATCAAAAATTATCTTAAATGTCAGTGATCTATGTATACCAGCTAAAAGATATATATCATTACAGTAGATAAAAAACAGATATTTCTTACCAACAAGAAACTCACTTTAAATATAAAGACACAAAGAAGTTAATAGTAAAGGGGTGGAAGAAATACAGAGAACAAACTGTGATGGTTGCCAGAGGGAAGGGTGGGGGAATGGACAAATTGGATGCAGAGGAATGAGAGATAGAGGCTTCCAGTTATGGAAGAAATAATTCATGGGAATAAAAGGTACAACACAGGCTATATAGTCAATGGCATTGTAATAGTATTGTATGGTGACAGATTGTAACTATACTTGTGAGCATAGCATAACGTGTAGACTTGCAGAATCACTGGGTTGTAAAACTGAAACTAATGTAAGATTGTGTCAACTATACTTTAATTAAAAAAAAAACTAAAGAAACAAAGTAAAGAGATAGAGAATATTGTACCATTCAAACACTACTCTAACACTACAGAAGAGAATGAGAGTAATTATATTAATTTCCGACTATACAGACTTTAGAACAAGGAAAGTTATCAAGAATAAAAAGAAGCATTATGTCATGATAAATTCTCCAAGGATAATAACAATCCTTAGCATGCATACACTTAAAACAGTGTGTCAAAATTTGTAAAGATAAAATGAATAGAACTAAAACCAGAAATAGCCAGATCTATAATTACACTTGGAAACTTCAAAACCCATCTTTAAGTAACTGATATGGATCAATCAGGCAGAAAATTATTAAGATACAATTTACTTAAACAGTACCATAACTCAATCTAATTGACATATATAGAATATTTCATCAAATGACTGCAACGTGCACATTTTTCTCACTCTCACTTGGAACATTCACCATTTTGAATAAAATGCATAGTTCGATTGTTTTGTTTTGTTTTGTTCTGGGGTTGCATGCATAATGTGGATAGGGACTGAATATCCACTCAGGGCCAATTTGTTCTTTAGATGTTGTCCAGGCCCTTCCAGTCATGGCTCAATGTGGGGAAAGTCTCCTCTTAGATGTCCACACACATACATTTGCTAGACCCTGGGTTTTCATTCCTGTCCCTCTTATCTGGAGAAGCCATAAAAAACAAGGTTGAAATTACCTTTACTAGCAAAAATTTTAGGGCAAAATCCCTTTCTTGCTTCTCTTACTTTTCTGGGTTCCTACAATCCCTTCAGTTTTGTCCTGGTACTTCCTTACTATCTTGTCAGCTATTCAACACTCTTAATATTTTTTTAAATACTTTATCCAGCACTTTACATTATTTTCATCAGGAAGATTGGCTCAATGTGCAGAAAGCAGTGGAATAAAAAAAAAAAAAGAAACAAAAATGAAAATCAATGAAATAAAAAACTGGTTCTTTGAAAAATGAATAAAATTGATAAACCTTTAGCCAAGCTAAGACATGAAAAGAGAGAGAGAGTGAGAGAGGGGATATAAATTATCAGCATCAGGAATGAAGGAGTGGTCATCATTACTGATCCCATGGATTAAAGGGTTACTGAAGGAATACTATGAATGAACTCTATCCTACAAATTTGAAAGCTTAAATGAAATGGAACAATTCCTTAAAGCATGTATCTTTGTGGAAGAAGTATGGATGATAGATACGAGTTTAGAGACTAAATCAGGAGAAAGAAATGTTGATATTTTGTTCAATCCATGTGAGAAATTAGGAAGACCTAATAAGGCATTTGCCGAAAGATAAGTACAAATTAAACAAGAGAAAGGGTAGAAGAAGTTTTGAAGAAGAAGGAACCATCTATTCCAATGACTTTATACTTCATCCCTTCGCATCTGCTCAATCCCTTGATTATACTATTGGCTCCAAAATCTCAAGTTTAGGGGTGTCTGGGTGGCTGTCTGTTAAATGTCTGCCTTTGGCTCAGGTCATGGTCCCAAGATCCTGGAATCAAGCCCCACATCTGGCTTTCTCCCTCTTCTTCTCTGCTGCTCCCTCTGCTTCTGCACTCGCTCTCTCTCTCTCTCTGACAAATAAATAAATAAGATCTTAAAAAAAAAAATCTCAATTTTAAACAAATTTCTGACTACCAAATTCTATTTTCCCTGTTAATTTCCTCTGAACTTAACTTTTACAATTCTTCAATTTTCTTTTTTTTTAATTTTCCAAATTTTGCGTTATTTAGTCACCATACAGTACATCATTAGTTTCTGATGTAGCGTTCCATGATTCATTGTTTGCATGCAATACGTGTCCTCCTTAATACTTATCACCGGGCCAACCCATCCCTCCATCCCCCACCCCTCTGAGACCCTCAGTTTGTTTCCCATAGTCTATAGTCTTTCATGGTTCCTCTCTCCCCTCTGATTCCCCCCCTTCATTTTTCCCTTCCTTCTCCTAATGTCCTTCATGCTCTTCCTTATGTTCTGCATATAAGTGAAACCATATGATAATTGTCTTTCTCTGCTTGACTTACTTCACTTAGCATAATCTCCTCCAGTTCCACCCATGTCAATGCAAATGATGGGTATTCATCCCTTCTGATGGCTGAGTAATATTCCATCGTATATATGGGATTTTGGGTGGAGGCCTCCAATCTCTCCAGACTTTCCCAGGGTGCGCCTTGCCTGGATTGCAATTGATATTTTCGACTCTACAGTCCCCCAACCACCCCTCAACAGAATGACAAGGAGGAACTCCCAAAAAAGAAAAGAATCGGAGACAATGACCTCTCCCACAGACCTAATGGATATGGATATAAACAAGATGTCAGAAACAGACTTCAGGGTAACAATTATGAAGACAATAGCTAGACTTGAGAAAACCATTAACAGCAACATAGATTCTCTAAGAGCAGAAATGAAAGCTAATCAGGCAAAACTTAAAAATGCTATGAATGAGATCTAATTCTTTGATTTTCTAATCTAGATTAAAATCTCTAGGGGAAAATGTTTAATAACACTCATTCCAGAGTTTTGATACATTTGTCATTCATACAATTAATATGTTTTTCCTTAATGTCTATCCAAAATTACTGCTGGCATCCATGAGCAGTCCCATTTTTATCAAGGGGCATCTGTATATTGCTTTCATTGTTGTGATAATTCTACATGCAAGTGAGAATATACTACAAACAGTCATTGTGTTATACATCTTAGCTTTATATCAGTATACTGATCCCTCATGTTTTTGACTAATTAGTAAATAAGTGGCAAATTGAAAATTATTAATCTTATGTATTTCATTGCTTATTTTTCTATAAGCAAAAATTAAGAGAAGCTGTCAACAGAGATAACAATTAATGCTAGTAAGTTTTATCTCCAATTAATAAAAATGGAGGATAAAAATGAAGACTTTTTTCCATAAAATTATTTTCAACCCAAACCAGGTATTAACATTTTAAAAGATGCCTTTATAAATTAAAAATACATAATTCAACCCTAATTTTAAGCTCATATTCAAATCCCTTGCAGGTAATTGATTTCAGAAATAATATTTTAAGTAGGAAATACAATTATATCGTCACATTTAAAATATGATTTGAAAAAAAATGACTGAGATGAAGTGGCCTACTAAATTGTAATTTAGTACTAATTATTCAATTTGTACAAATATTTTCCTTACACATCCCTCATGGCATCCTGTTCTATCCTTGACATAAAAGGATTAGAATATACATGTTTTCCTATACTATATGTCCTATATTATAGTCTTAGATTATTATGAACTGGATATTAGATAAATGGAAAATTATCTACTAAAAATTTGATGAGAGCAGATAAAAGGAATTTAAGAAGGATATTGAACAATTGACCCGCTCTTCATGAATGTTTTGAGGACTCTTAAAAAAAACTAATCTTTATATTGGTAATATTTCTGAGGACTACCTTCTGGTGATTTATGCAGAAATAAAAGTATCTAAAAGATTTTCCTCACTTTCCCAAATTTTATGCTAATGGGAAAAATACAATTTAATATATTAAAATGGTAAGTAGGTCCTCAAATCTTTTAAAGCAACATGGTTTTATAAAATAGAAATCTAACTTTCTCTGTCATAAAACATGGCTGGATTTGGGGGCATATATATTTATTCACAATCATATTTTAAAAAATAATATTTTGGTAGACAAAGTAATATAATTATCTTATTTTTATGTGTATACTTTTGTATTAAACATTTAGGAAAAATTCTGTCAGTTTCTTTTATTTCTAAATTAATAAACTACTTCTAACCCCTTATATCAAGAACAGATTTGTTAAGGTCTAATTCAAAATATTTTTTTGATTATGCATTTATCATATTTTTTTTTTTTTAAAGATTTTATTTATTTATTTGTCAGAGACAGAGGGAGAGAGAGTGAGCGAGCACAGGCAGACAGAGAGGCAGGCAGAGGCAGAGGGAGAAGCAGGCTCCCTGCCGAGCAAGGAGCCCGATGTGGGACTCGATCCCAGGACGCCGGGATCATGACCTGAGCCGAAGGCAGCCGCTTAACCAACTGAGCCACCCAGGCGTCCCATTTATCATATTTCATTTCAAGCAGCTTTACATATAAGTTTGTGAACCTACTGATACTTTCATCCACTACAGTAATCCTTTGGCAATTCAAGATTTAATGTGTATAATCTGATTCATTCTCAAGAAATATGATTTGCTCCTACATAGCAGTCTTGCAATTTACAATTTAAATACATTCCAATATTGGAGTGTTGGTTAATATAGTCAAGTAGATGGCATTTGTGTTATCATGGTATTCACAAATGCGGGGATTATCATTTTGTGGTGTATCTCTCTCAAATGTCAAAATCTCTATCTATCCACTGCCTGCTGGGTGGCTTGCTGTCACCTTAAAATGAAAAAATGCACTTATCTCATTCCAAATCTGCTATCTTTTATGATCTTATTTATTGTTAATAGCAACATAAATTTTGTAAATTGCAGTTTTATTCATTCTTCTCCTTCACACTGTATTAAATCAGTCACTAAGTCCTATAGAATCCTGCTCCAAAGTATCATAACAATTGCTTCTTCCTGAGATTTTCTGTGACTCGATTTTCTTATCCCAAGTCTTGTTTATACTGTTAACTAAAAATCTCCTTCTGGATGTATTGTTTCTCCAACCACAGTGGAATTTACTGTATCCTGAACTGTATTCAATACTGATTGTAAAATGAAAACAGGGGCCATGGGCCAAGGATAGTGATGGATTCTAAAAGTGGAAAAAGACAAGGACACCAGATTTCCTTGAGAACCTCCAAAATGGCAACACAGCCCTTACAACATCTTGAATTTTACCCCACGAGACCTCTGTCAGATTCCTGACCTATAGAATTGTAAGATAACAAATTTGTATTGTCAAGGTATCCAATCTCATAAAATGTTCTGTGAAGATGTTAAGGATATGACACAAAAACTCCTCAATTAAGCCAGAAAACATCTCAGAAACTTAAAAGCATTGTCCTTCAGTTATCTCAGCAAAAAACAAAAATATTGATTAACTTATCTAGGAAAGATTTGTTAAGGAGCTTCTTATCTAATTAGTGAACACTATTACATACACAGGAGATCCAAAAGACTCTTGAGAATTTTATACCAGCAGAGACACTGCCAGCTTGGATCAAAAGGGAAAGACAAATTTCAGACCGTGAAAATTTTACAGGCGGCAAACAGGCTGATAAAAATATTCAGCAGGAAATATATGCTACCTTTTAGGGAACGATAACTCTGAGGACAAAGCTGAGAAAGTAGAGCAGAGCTATTAGCTGAAAGGGCAGAACAAGGAACCAAACAGTATGATTCTCAAGCCTTGAAAACTAATGGTGTTTGCCTGTCAGGATTTCAAATTGCTTAGGACTAATGATTCCTTTTTCCTTCTAATGTTCTCCCCTTTTGAACCAGAATATCTGCAAACGTTATATTATGCCTGCCCCATCATTGTATTTTGGAAACACAGAACTTGTTTTTTAGTTTCACATGTTCACAAATGGAAAGGATTTGTGTACCAATGTAGATTACACCCAGGGTCTCACCAATATCTGATCTAAATTATTTAGATAATGAGAATTGGTACTTATGTGTTGAAGATATTTAGATGTGATTTTAGACTTTGAGTTGATCTTTTAATGGACTGAGATTTTTAGAGACTTGGGAATACGGTGGATATATTTTGCATTTGGGTTATACACAAATCTTTGGGAAACCAAGGGAGGATTATGTAGGAAGTATAATGCCCCCCCAAAGATGTCTGCATCCTAAACTGTGAAACCCATCAATATGTTACCTTACATGGAAAAAATGAACTGTGCAGATGTGATTAATGATATAAACCTTGAGATGGGAGATTACCCAAGTGGGCCTAATCTAATAACACAAGTCTTCAAATTGGAGAAATTTTCCTGACTGAGTGAGAGAGAGAAGACAGAAGAAGAAAAAGGAAACATTCTAAGGGTGAAAAAGACTCAACATGCTGTTGTTGGCTTTGAGGGTGCCATAGATAAGGAATGCAGGTGGCTTCTGGAAACTGGAATTGGACTTCAAATGACAGGCAGAAAGGAAATGGAATTTCAGTCCTACAATTGCAAAACAACCTTAATTCTGGCAACAACCTGAATGAGCAAGGAAATGGGAAACCTTTAGAGTCTGTAGAAAAAAAAGAAAAAAAAAATGCAGCCTTGTCAGCACTTTGGTTTTAGCCTGGTAAGACCCATACAAAATTCTGATCTAATACATTCTTGTTTTAAGGCACAAAATTGGTGGCAAAATGTTACAGTAGCAATAGAAAAACTATTACACTGACAATATCAGATAATTCCAATACAACCTTGTACAATTTTTTTACATCTATTTCAGTAGCATGCTGCTAAGATCCTTCGTAATATTCCAGGATGATAGATATTATATATTGTGTTGAATTTTTATTGATGCATAATGGGTTACTACAAATTCAGCTGTTTAAAGCAACATCCATTTATTAGGTCACATTCTGTAGGTCAGAAATTTGGGACAGATGAGATCAGCTTCCCTATTCAGGATTTTTGGTGCTGAGGTCAAGATGTGGGCTGGGCAATGTTAACAATTAGACTGATTAAAGAAGAATCTGCTTCTAAGCTTATTCAGATTGTTGGCAGAATCCAGTTCCTTGCAGCTTGTCGAGCTGAGGTCCTCATCTTTTTGCTGGCTATGAGCCAGGTGTTGCTCTCAGTTGCTAGAGTTTACCCATCCTTCTCTGCTGTAGGACTTCCTCCATCTTCAAAACAAGAAATGGAGTTCTTTTTCATTCTCTCTCTTCCACTAGGAAGAGGCCTAACACCTTTTAAAGTCTCAACTGATCAGTTTAGGTCCACTGAGGAAATCTCCCTGCTTAAAATCACCTAAATTGGGAACTTGAATCATCTCAAATTCTTTCATAGAAACACCTAGATTAGTGAGTCATTGAAAAACTGAGAGAAGGTATATGTACTACAAGGGATAGGAATCTTGGATCATTTTAGAATTCTGCGTACGCTGAAAAGTCTAGAAAGGTAAATTTTTAAAAATGGTTTTGTTCCTCTCATAGTAATCGCTCTTCTATTTATGTTTCAGATTTCAAAGATAAGCCTATAGCAAGGGTTCTTTATGTTTGGTGCAAAGGTCTCAAGTATCATCCATCTAAAATTATGTAAAATTTTAATATTTATGATAACAGTGAGTATGCATTCACTATACTGCCCATATAACTTTGACAAGTTATAAGTCCTAAATGTCATTTGCCTTCAACAAATAAGAAACACCTAGGTTCCGCTGATTTAAATGGCAGAAGAATCAGGCAAAAATAGCTCTGTGATGAATATAAATGGTACATACAGATGCACAATTATTGGTCTCTAAAATCTCATTTCTCCTGAAGACAAGTGACTCTGGACAATTTAATAAAAATTTAGGCTGATAAAATTTTGTTCTTGGGCTGCCCTCCATGCAGATAAATGTGTGTAACCACAAAAATAAACAACCAGAGAGTCAGCGTGTTTGTCAGAGGCTCTTTGGTTCTCTAACAGATAATGCAGTCCACGGTAATGATGTCAGCACTTTGACCTGGCACAGGAGACAATTTTCATCCACATGCGTTAGCCTGACACATCCTGGCTATCTGAAAGATTTCCCTCATGAAAGCAGTCTTGAAATGGCTCCACATAATATGCACACCCTGAAAAAATTCCTCTGGGCTAAACAGTGTTTTAATCTGTTGACAGCATTTTAATTTTCTCTTTCTGAAGAACCTCTGAAGGAGGCCCTGTGGAGAGAGAAAGCGGGTCAAGAGGAAATTAAAAGTGAAGATCCTGCTTTCTCACAACTAGGATAAATCTGTTAATTAAGCCGACCCAGTAAAATGCAGGCAATTTTTAATTTACAAACTGCGGAAAGCTTGCTATCAAATAAATTGATTAGCAGTACTCATAATCAAAAGCTCTGGATTAGTAGTTAATTTGTGGAATCAATTAATAGGAGCATTTATCAAATAATATTGCCTCCAGAGAATAACAAATGCATTGCCCTGTGTTCCTAGAGATAAGAAACCCTGGACTCTGGGATGTGCAATGATTCCTGGGGATATGACTCTTCTGTGAATTTGTTCTTTTCTTGATTTCTTTTTTCAAGAAATGTGTTATTAAACATCCAGATTTAAATTTTCCTTTCTATAAGCATAATATTAATGGATATGTGAAAAATTATTTACAGCTAGAATATTTCTCATATTAATTTATAAGTGTTCTGTTGGACTGTTTGTCCTAGATATTTATAATTAATTCACTGATGGGTGGATAAATATTTTTCCAAATTAATAAAATTACAAGTGGCCCAAGGCTCAATTATCTGTGGTTGACTCTCAAATGAAATGGATTCTTCTAATTATAATTTGGGTTTTCCTGAGGCTTGTTTTTTTCTGGATATAAAAGTTTTATTCAAATAGTTAAACTATGTGATATACTATCCTAGTATTTAGGACTTTCAAAATAAATATTGGGTATGTTAATGAAGGATCTAATTCCATCTAGTACGTATACTTATGAAGGTTTTTTTTTTAAACATATTTTATTAATCAGTCATTTCCTTAAATCAAACTATAATTCCAACTAATCCTATATTGTGGCATTTGATTATACATTAAGAGAGAAGATAGAGCACTATTACTAGATCTATGAGAAAAATATAATTAAATAAATAAATATTTAACCCTTATTTTTAAATTTTCAGAATAAATTTGTCTATACTCTCTTTTCTAAAGTGAAAATATATTACATCAGTATGTTTTTTATTATTCAGTTCTTTTCTACAAAGATAATTTCAAGCAGTGCCTGGTAGAAGGATCAGTTATACTTTATTACTCTTGGGCTAACATTTTAAAAACCTCTTTTAATGTGTTATGAAGCAACTTAAGCAATGTGATATTTCTATTTAAAGCCAAGCTTTCCTTTCACTGGAAATATAATTTCATAGTATCATGTCTGAAAATTCCCATCACAGTTTTGGTTTTCTTTATTGTGTACATAAATATCCCACAGTGTTGCAAAATTGTGATTGTTTCATAAGCCAAAAGAGAAGAGTTTTCAAAAAATTGACTCATCGTGTTAGAAGTTGGAGGAGGGAAAGGAAAGTAACTTCCCAACTGAGAAGGCACTTTGAGATTGAAAAATGAAGTGAGCCCCCTACCTACCATTTATGTAGACATTTATTCAGGGTAATTTACCAGTGGAGGGATTGGTATTCTTGATATTGGTATTACCAGCTAGGGGCATTGTGGTTAGGTCTAAGGGTAGTTATCTAATGTGGGACCATCTGTGCACCAGAGGATCTCTACTAGTTATCTAAAGTGGCACCTTCTGTGTGCCACTGTAGGGAAGATCCAAATAAGCCTTTCTGCATTTTATTAGTGTTAGCATTAACCTCCATGAGACCTGGAACATGTAGCCCCAAGGGAGGTCATTGTATGGACATGAACAAGATGGAGATTCAAGATGGGAGTTAGTGTTGTCAATATTTCCATATGATATATAGGTCATATGAGCTTTCTTAATTTAAATGAAAATATTTATTAAAAATTGAGCATTGATTTTTACTCCCAGCCAAGCTAGACTAACAGGGACTGACTCACCCTCCCACCTGAAACAAACAAACCAACCCACAATATAGGAATATAGTTTTTAAACCTATGCACATTAGAGAATTAAAGATAGTGACACTTTAGAAACAGGAAGCATGAAGTGAGTCCTATGATTGCACTAGCTTACTGCCTAAAGAAAATTTTCACCTGAGGCAAAGACAGGGGAACCTAAGAAGAGATATGAGTTTAGGAGCTAAAGCTGAGGGTCCTGAGAATCCAAAAAAGCTAGAGTTCACAGGATAGAATATAAAGAATGAGTTGCATAGATAGAGGACTCTGGAAATCTGCACAGCAGCCCCCTGGAGTCCTTGGCTGAGTACTAATACATCTATGGATTTGAGGAAACTACCACCCAAGGAAAGAATCACTCACAATCAATAAAGTCTGCAGAACTAACAGAGAGCTAGAAATAACACCACTTCCCACAAATCAAACTGGAAACACTTATAGAGCATTGCGTAGAATACTCAGAAGATTTGTGCCTTAGCAACAAGGAAAATTGGTACTCAACTACCTGCTGCTCTTACTTCACCTCACAATGTTAAAAACAAGACCTGCAATGACCAGACTGTTTCTGAGTAACTTAACTGCATACTAGAATATAGGTTAAGAGCATTTATTAGGATAAAAATAATCCAGTATCAATAAGTTTTCTATTGCTCTGCATTCAATCAGAAATTTTTGGGAATGCACCCAATGCTCATTCCATCAACTGCCCTCCTTAATGGTCATACCCCAATTACCTCATCCCCCACCTACCTCCCCTCCAGCAACCCTATTTGTTCCCTATAGCTAAGAGTCTCTTGTGATTTGCTCCCCTCCCTCTGTTTTTATGTTATTTTGTTTTTCCTTCTCTTCCCCTATGTTCATCTGTTTTGGTTCTTAAAATCCACATATGAATTAAATCATATGGTCTTTTCTTTCTCTGACTGACATTTGCTTAACATAATACTCTTTCTTTCTGCCCATGTCGTTGCAAATGGAAAGATTTCCTTCTTTTTTGATGGTCAAGTAGTAATCCATTGTATCCATATACCGAATCTTCTTTACCCATTCATCTGTTGATGGACATCTGGGCTCTTTTCATATTTTGGCTATTGTGAACATTGCTGCTTTAAACATTGGGGCTCATATGTCCCTTTGAATCAGTATTTTTGTACCTTTGGGTAAATACCTAGTAGTGAGATTGCTTGATCTCAGCATAAATTTATTTTTAACTTTTTGAGGAACCTCTATTTTGTTTTCCAGAGTGGTTGCACCAGTTTGCATTCCCACCAACAGTGTAAGAGGGTGTTATGTGTAACTAATGAATCACAAAATTCTACTCCTGAAACTAATAATATGCTACATGTTAACTAACTTGAATTTAGGTAAAGTAAAATTAGAAAAAGAAACCATTTTTGGTGTTCTAAAAACAAGATTCTTTAGGCAGGTAACATTATCTTTATTATTTTTTTCATTTACATTTGTTAATTGTTCATTTAAAGAGACAATGCAGCATAATAGAAAAAGCATGGGAAAATCCCTCCAAAACACTTGTTCAAATCCCAAAAAATACTTGTTATAATGTTTATGATCTTTAAAAAAGACTAGATAACTTATGTTGCAGTCTCTGCATGCAAATTAGAGCTAAATATTTATCCCACTGATTTGTTAGGATGAAAAATCACTGCACCTGTTACATATTATGCACAAAACAAATTATTTATTATCATCAAAAAAAATTATCGGGAACTCAAATAAGCAAGAAAATGCAAGCCACGTGAGAAGAACCAATCAATTGGAACAGATCCAGAAGGATACAAATGATGGGATTAGTAGACAAAGACCTACAAAGAGTTACTATGAATGCATGCTATATGCTTAAGAAGCTAGAGGAAAAATTTAAGACTAAAGAGAAAAATAGATATTTTAAAAAGGACCCTATTCCAACTTGCACTGATGAAAACTACAATATCTGAGAGAAAACAAATTTTTTCCATGTACTGACAGCAGATAAGATATTTCAGAAAAAAACAAAAGGCTTAGTGAACCTGAACACATATGACTAGTCACTGCCCAAGACAAAACATAGTGAAAAAAAGCAAAATTGGAAAAAAAGTGAATAGAGTATCAGTGAGTTGTGTGGCAATATCAAGCAGTGTAATGTATAAGTAATAGAACTCCCTTAAAAGGCAGGCAAGACCAAAAAAAAAAAAAAAGGGGGGAATGATAAAAAATGTAAAAAACTTATGGCAGATGTTTCCCCCAAATTAAAAAAAAAAAAAAAAAAAACTATAAAGCCACAAATAAAGAAGCTCAACAAACCCCAAGTACAAGAAACAGGAAGGAAATTACTTAAGTTACGTCATAAGCAAAATGCTTAAAATCAGAGAAAAAGATGTCATGTTAATAGAAGTTGAAGAAAAAATATATACTACATTCAGAGAACACAGATGAGGGTGACAACAGTGTTTTGTCAGGAAACAAAAAGGTAAATAGTAGATACTGGAGCACCATCTTTAAAAAACTGAGAGAAATCTGTCAATTTATAATTTTATTACATGAAGAAATACTTTTCAAAACGAAGATAAAATAAATACTTTCACACATAAAAATGCTAAAGAAATTTAACACTAGTAGACCTGCATTATTTTAAAAAATTTTTAAAAGTTTCATCAAAGAGCTTTAGGCTGCAAAAAAATGATATCATGTTGATGGTATAATCAGTGATTTTCAGATTAGGTGAAAAAGCAAAACTCAACTATATGCTGCGTGTTAGAATGCCCCATTAAACAGAAAGAAACAGATTAATTTTAAATCAAAAGTTGTGAAGGGACTGAGATGTTACTATATTTGCAAAATTATATACCTGGTAGATGAAAAATGATAGATAGATGATAGATGATAGATAGGTAGATGATAGATGATAGGTAGATGATAGATGATAGATAGATTGATAGGTAAGAGATGATAGGTAGATACTGGCAGAAACTGTAGGTATCTGAGTCAAAGAACACATCTTTATTAAACTGATCCTCCAAGCCTAGTATCATGAAGGTGATCTGATGAGAGCCAGAGGAATAATCTTACTTTTATGGTAGAATTTAACTATAGGAAATAATAGATAAACAAATATGACTCTCTGATAGAAGGGCAACTGTTCACACCTCTCCCTCCTGATGAAACCAAAGAAGGCTTTGCTCCCTATTATAGATCCTGGGGTCTTACCCTTTGTAATTTAAATAAATGCCTCTAAGGGGAAGATAAGACAATCATCTTCTAGGTTTACAACACAGTTTTATCACTCTTTCGAGGTAAGCACAGAGGGAAATATGTCCCTACATCCCTATGGATGTTATTTTCAAAACTTGTCCCTTAACCCAGTCACCTGGAACGTAAACTTTTGGTTACAGGGGAGATAACGGAAGGGGTATTTGCGTGTGTGTCTGTGTGTGTCTGTGTGTTTTTTGAGAATGAGTGGGTTTCTTTGTTTTTTGATCTTCTGAATGGGAGCAAATGTTTCCACCACGAAGAAAGCAAATGGACACAGGTTTGATACACATGCCCTGTAAAGAGCAAATATTTCTGGGGAAAGGAAAGGAAACATGCTTTATTATAGCATATAAATTTCCCTGGCTTAGGAATACTGAGAAATGCAGGGAAATTTTGATTTCCCACAACTAATTAAAATAATGGAATGAATATATATATATATATGTATACATATACACACACATATGTATATATGTGTATATATATGTAAATAATTTGTGTTAACAGTAATCTGTGATCAAAATAGCTGGAGTAGCTATTTTGGTATTATATAACATAATTTCAGAGCAAAAAATTTGTATTAATAATATAGAGAGTCATTTCCTAACTATAAAGGGATCATTTCATCTAGAAGACATCATAATATTAAACATTTAAAGATATAACAGAATATCCTCAAAATGCACAAAGCAACAACTGTTAGAATTGGAGGGAGAAATAAATGAACTCTGATTATAGTCAGATTTCAACACTATCTCAATAACTGACAGAAATAATAAACAGAAAATTAAGATACAGAAGATTTGAACCACGCTTTCAATGAACCTAATTTAATCAGGCTTTGTGTAGACATTCCCTGAAATAGAATACACAATCTTTTTAAGTGGGCACAAGACATTTATCAGGACAGACCATATGTTAGGCCACTAGCAAAGACTCAGTAATTTCAAAGCATTCAAATCATACAAATTAATTCTCTAAGCAAAACCAGGACTAGTAATAAAATTGATAATGGAAGGATCTCTGGAACTACTCAAATATTTGGAAACAACACATTTCTAAATAGACATGGGTCAAAAAGAAATTAAAATTAAAAAGAACTTTGTACTGAATGAAAATGAAAACAATGTAGCAAAATGTGTAAGATTATCAGCTGCAGCTGAATAGCACCACATGTCTGTATTGGCAGAAAATTCCTTAAAAGAGACAAACCAGCAAAGCTCACTCAAGAAGAGATAGATGGCTTAGGTAACCTTAAATTTGTTAAAATTTATTTTATAGTTAAAATCTTTCCCAAAATGACAAATCAAGACACGGATAACTTAACTAGGGAATGTCCTCCCATTTTTAAGGGTGAGTTGTCTGTGCTCCTAGCTAAGAACAAAAATCTCTGCTAATGCACTAGAGACCCCCTTTTTAATACATAAAGGGAAACTTGTCACTAAAACTTCTGTGTTGTATGCATCATAAATGCTCCTATTTTACTAGGTCATTCTTCATAGCACACAGATATACTATTGTTTGTCTCTACTTTATTTTTTTAAAGATTTATTTATTTATTTTAGTGGGGAGGGGTAGACAGAGAGGGAGAGGGAGAATCCCAAGCAGACACCCTGCTGAAGCCAGAGCCTGATGGCGGCTCCATCCAGGACCCTGAGATAGGATCTCAGCTGAAATCATGTCAGATGCTTAACCTTAAGCCACTTAGGTGCCCCTGTTTGTTTGTACTTTAAATAAAAATCTTCACATCTTTTTCTCTTGACGGCCCACTGCTTTCCTTCCCTTCACAGAAAACCTCCTTGAAAACGTCTGTATTAGTGCTGTACAGTAGAACTTTATGTGATGATGGAAATTAAGGAATTAGATTCCATTTCATTTCTACAGACTGAATAGAAAAAAAGGCTGATCATATCAAACATCAGTCATAACATGGCATAACCTGAATATTTTTAACATGTTGGTAGCTATGTAAATCCATACAATGCTTTGGAGAAAGTGAAGAGTAACATATAGCAGATGTGCTGTTTTCCTTGGCTTCACCATTAGAGTGTAAGTAAGCCAGGTGCTCAGCTGCCAACATCTCCACGTTTATATTTCAGAGTCTTTTCTCTGCTCACACTTACCCCCAGGCATGCATAGAGTGCCTGCAGGGCAGGCCAGAAGTGCTAGAGAATTCAGGGCTCTAGGAGCAGCCCTCAACCAGCTCCCTCACACTTAACGGCTGGATCACTCTGAGATCCAACCACATTCTATACCAGTTATCATAGCTTCTCAGCAGAATTAAGCACCAGTTGCCCATGATGGTCAGCTTGCTTAAAAATTAATCTTTTACTGGCTGCTTTCTTATTTCAATTCTTTCTGAGTCACTTCCCAGATAAACTACTTGCAATGGATTCTTTGTCTCACAGTCCGCTTTTTAGGAACACAAATTATGATAGACTTTTTCAAGTAAATATGAAGATGTGCATATCCATGAAATCAGCAAATATACCCCTAGGAATTTGTCTTAGAAGAGCTACTGATATGTGCAACAGGAGACATATACAAAAAATGTCCATAATACCCCTCTTTGTATTAGCAAACAACTACAGACAAAGGATAAAGAATTAGTACCTTCACACAATGTAATACTAGCTACCAGTAAAAATTAACAACTATAAATGTAAACCCCATGAAGTAAAAAAATCTCAAAATATTCAGAGGAAAAAAAGTGTTTTAAAGATTAAATGCATTATGACTCTTTTATAAGGTGAAAAACATGCAGATATAAAAAGTGTATAGGAATACTAACATGTGATAATATTAAATATTACTCTATATAGTAATACAATAAGGAAAAATAAAGAATAAAATATGCGAAATTTAGGACAATGCCTACTTTTGAGGAAGGAGGGAAATGGATTGGAATAAGGCATAAAGTATTTTCAAAGATGAAGATAATAATCTTTAAAATTAAACTGGACTTTATCATCAGAAAGATAGTTTCTCCACACAAAATCTGTTCCATATATACTGAAAAGTTATATATTTAGTCCTATATTATGTAGGATCAATGTAAAATGAGTTTTCTATGAATGTTGGTAAGTGTTTTAATGTCAGTTCTACATTACAGGAAGATTTTCTCATTTAATAAATGAAAGGTAAATAATTGCATCTGAGTTTGGGCCTGACATCTGGAATTACAGTTGACTCTTGAACAACATGGGTTGGAGCTGCATTGGTCCACTTATAAGCAGATTTTTTTTTTTAATAAATACAGCACAGTACAATACCGTAAATGTATTTTCTTTTCCTTATGATTTTCTTAACAACAGTCTCTTTTGTTAGCTAATTTTATTGTAAGAATACAGCATATGATAAAGATAACATTCAAAATATGTTAATTGGCTCTGTTATGAGTAAGGTTTCCGGGCAATAGTGCGCTATTAGTAGTTAATTTAAGTCTTTTGGGAGTCAAAAGTTATACGTGAATTTTCAACTGTGCAAGGGTTGACACCTCTAACCCCCAAACTGTTCAAGAGTCAACTGTATTTACATTTTCACAACAGCATGATGAGTATTGACTCAAGCGTTCACACATGGAAAATATTCCCCAGGAACATACTTTAACTGAATATTATACAAAATGTAAAGTTGCTGAAAGACTACACAATTTATCAAGCACAGAAGAGAGTTAATTAAATGAACTCTGGCCAAGAACTTCATGGACTAAGAAAAAGGATCACAGTGCCATGTATCTAAGAGACTTCTATGCTACTTTTTTTCCTACTGCTGTGGAAAGGAGAAGGTGTTTTTCCTGCTCCTTAGTTTGCCCTTACCACACTTCATGTGTTTTGCTGATTTTCAAGTCATCTTCAACTATAAAATTAAACAAAACAAAACAAAATGCCGTTACTCCTAAACTTATAGTTGCTACAGAACTTAAACAATAGATGCTAAATGTTTTGTAAATAGTAAAACATTCTACATACAACCAAAGCATTTTGAGGAGTATTTTGCTGATTCTTGTTGAGAGTAATGTGAAAGGATTTTGTCTTCTCTAGGCTTAATGCTCTACCAATGGAGAAATGAATAGAAAAAGATTTCTCACCCTTACAAGCAAAAAGTGTTTTTTCTTAGGTGTTTTAATCTGACATTTTAAACTCAACACCTCAAAAAAGAGGGTGTAGGGTTATGGACATTGGGGAGGGTATGTGATTGTGAGTGCTGTGAAGTGTGTAAACCTGGCAATTCACAGACCCGTACCCCTGGGCTAATGATACATTATATATTTATTAAAAAATTAAAAAAAAACAGAATATTGCTCACAGACCCCTTATATCACCCATCACACCTCTTTTCTAATTTCATTTTGTCAAAATATGGTAAACTTCATATTTGAGTTACCTTTCCATCCCAAGCCCAGGGAGAGGCACATGACATGAACTAGTGAAATGGACTGTTTTTCCTAATATTCCTTTTATAGAACCAAATAATTCAAGAATTGGAGGAAGTAGTTGGGAAATCAATAGCTGTCTAAATTCCTAAGATACCTGTGTTCTTGTGCCAAATCTGCTCCAGCTGGTCTTATAGCCTTTTCGTCCATTTTCTGAAGTTCCACACCAACTTAAGTTTTAAAAGAATAGTTTTTTTTTTAAGTGAACATATCAAAAATTACTTTAGGTGGTAACTTTATTTATTTTATAATTGAAATTTTTTTCTTTTCACTATTTTGAGATAAAATTGACATATAATATTATTATGTAAGGTCTGCAAGTTGACAATTTGATATATGCATCAATTGTGAAATTGTACCACAATACGATTATACCTTCATCACCTAACATAAGGTGATAATACCTTCATCACCTAACATAATTACAATTAGGTATATGTATACATTTAAAATTTACCCTCTTAGCAGCTTTCAGGTATTTGAAAGTAGTTAACTGTACTACAGTCACCAGGCCATACATTAGGTCCCTATAATTTATCCATCTTATAAATGGAAATGTGTACATTTTGACCAACATCACCCCATTTCTGCCAACACCAGCCTCTGGGAACCACCATTCTACTCAGTTTCTGTTAGAAAAACAAAAACAAACAAACAAACAGAAAAAAAAAATAAAAAACAAAAACCAAAAAAACCCACACATAAGTGAGATGATCCAGTATTTCTCTATTTTCTGTCTTATTTCACTTAGCAAAATGCCTTTAATTTCCATTCATAGTGATGCAAATAGCAGGATTTCTTTCTTTTTAATGGCTGAATAATATTCTTTTGTATGTGTATACCATATCTTCTTTATCCATTTATCCATAGAAAACACTTAGGTTGTTTCTATGCCTTGACTACTGTGATTATTCTGCAATTAACATGGGAGAAAATATCTCTTCAAAATTCTGCTGTCATTTCCTTTGGATATATACCCAGAAGTGAAATTGATGGATCAGGTAATAGTTCTATTTTTATTTTTTTGAGTAACCTCTCTATTGTTTCCCATAGTGGCTGAACAATTTGTATCCCCACCAACAGTGCACAAGTTTTGCTTTTCTTCACATCCTCATCTAACTTATCTTGTGCCTTTTTGATGATAGCTTTTCTAACGAGTATGAGGTGATAGTTCATTGTGATTTTGATTTTCATTTCCCTGATAATTAGTGATATTGAGTATCTTTTCATGTACCTATAGACCATTTATATATCTTCTCTGGAAAAAAAAATTCTATTCAAGTAATCTTCCAATTTTTAATTGGATTGCTTTATTTTCTGCTGTTGAGTTGTATGAATTCCTTATATATTTTGACTACATGGTTTGGAAATATTTTCTCCCATTACATAAGTTTCCATTTCATTTTGTTGATTGCTTCTTTTGCTGTGTAGAAGATTTTTATTAGATATATCAACTTTTTAGAAGAATTTATGAAGAAATATGTTAATTCTTTACAATTCTGATATAATTCACCAATGAAAAACCATCTGGTCTTGGACTTTACTTTGAAGGATTTTTATTCTAATTTATTCTCCTTAATCATTTGGTCTGTGCAATTATTTTCAATTTCTTCATGAGTCAGTCTTGGTAGGTTGTAGGTTTCTACAAGCTTACTCATTTCTTGTAGGTTTTCCAACTTATTGGCATGTATTTGTTCAGAGTAGTCTTTCATGATCCTTTGCATCTTGGTTACTTGTAATATTTCTTTTATTTCTGACTTTTGTTCTGACTCTTCACTTTTTCTTTGTTAGCTATAGCTTGGTCAATTTTGTTTATCTTTTAAAAAAACAGCTCTAAGCTTCGTCTGTCTTTTCTGATTTTTTTCTTTCTGGTCTCTATTTTATTTATTTTTCTTCCAATCTTTCTTATTTCCTTTCTTCTGCTAAATTTCAGATTAGTTTGTCCTTTTCTCTAGTTCCTTGAAGAGCTCCTTCCTACTTTTCTAGTTCCTTGAGATTTTTTTTTCCTAATGTAGGTGTTTATTGCTGTGAACTTCCCTATTAGAATACTTTTGTAAATTCCATCGATTTTGGTATGTTGTGTTTCTACTCATTTGTTTCAAGATATGTTCTGATTTCCCTTTTGATTTCTTTTTAGACCCCTTGGTTGGTCAGGAGTGTATTTAATTTTCACATATTTATGATTTTTTCATGTTTCCTCCTGTTATTTGATTTCTACTTCATGTCATTATGGTCAGAAAAGATACTTGGTATGATTTCAATCTTCTTAAATTTGCTAAGACATGATTTGTGACCTAACATATGACATATCTTGGAGAAGTTCCATGTGTGCCTGAGAAAAATATTTGTATTGTTTCTTTGGGATGTAATATTTTATACATGTCTGTTAGGTCTCTTTTGGTCTAAAATATAGTTCATAGCAGTGCCTGGATGGCTCCGTCAGTAGAGATGTTACCCTTGGTCTCAGGGTTGTGAGTTCAAGCCCCATATTGGGCATACAGCTTATTAAAAAAATAATAAAATATAATCCAAGTCTTTATTTCCTTATTGGTTTTCTGCCCGGATGATTTATCCATTGTTGCAAGTGGAGTATTGAAACACCCTACTATTCTGGTATTTTCTATTTTTCCCTTCAGATCTTTGAGTATTTCTGTAATATAGTTAGGTGCTCAAATGTTGGGTGCATATATATGTTTATGGTTGTCATGTCATCTCAGCAAATTGACCCCTTTATTTTTATAAAGCCTTATCTCTTGTGACAGCTTTTGAGTTAGAGGCTATTTTGTCTGATATAAATATAGCTATCCCTGTTCTCTTTTGATTTTCACTGGCAATGGAATGTCTTTTTCCATCCCTTCACGTTGAGCCTACATGTGTCCTTAGTTGAAGGGAGTTTTCTGCAGGCTGCCCATAGTTGGGTCTTTTTTTTTTTTTTTTTAATCCACTCATCCATTCTATGTCTTTGATTGGGTAATTTAATCATTCACATGTAGACCAATTAATTACGGGTAAGGACTTACTAGTGCCATCTTATTAATTGTTTTTCAGCTGTTTTGTAGTTCCCTTGTTCCTTTCTTCCTCTCTTTTCCTTTGTGAACTGATGATTTTCCATAGCAGTATGTTTTTCATTCCCTTCTCTTTGTCATCTGTGTATCTACTGCAAGTTTTTGCTTTGTGGTTACCATCAAGTGTAAAGAGTAATTTTAAGTGATTAATAACATAACAATGAGCACAAATTGGAGCAATGAAAGAAGAGATTGTCTAAAAATGATGAAAACAACTTGAAACATAACTGAAGATATAGAAAAACAAGTAAGCCACTTGTGTTGATTATGGTTTTGAATGTTGCAGTATCCTCATTTTTGGTGTTTGTTCAAAAGGTCATAGAGAGCAATGTAAGAGCCTCAATTTTGGATTTTAAACAGATCCTGTATACATGCAATTTTCAAAGTGTTTCCTACATATTTTTCCCCTCTGGAGAAATTTATCTAAAAAAAATTATTTTCATCTGGAATACTTAAGAAACATTAAAGTTCACACTGACATAACTAATAAGCCACTCACTACTCATACAAATCTATTGCTTGGACAGTCAGGATACCAGATAGTATGAAATTGTTTTATGGGGAATTTATCTTACTAAAGATGAAAGTATATGCAGCATTTCTAAAATTATTTATGAAAAATGAATTTATGCATCACTTTGTGTCTGCCAACATTTCTTTCTAGCTTTAACAAACAAAGTGCAATCAAAATGACCCCAAAATGCCCAGAAAATGTTCATTAAAATTGATTTTTCTATTCAGTTACATTGCTAGTGAAAACATATGAAATACATATATTTTTATTTAGAGGGCCAGTTTTCTTTTCTTATAATGGAGTGTCCTTAATAATATGTTTTGTCCCTAAAATTGGACAAGGCAAGAAGTCCTGATTTTTCACAGAAATTAAGCAAAAATCTTTTGCTTAGATAAAGAGAAATGTATGGAGTTTCTGCTTGTGAGTTTTAATCTTTCAAAAGATGTGGAGTATCTTTCTATATTGAATAATTGCCTGCTTCTCTTTATTTTAAAGAGAGCCAAAAGTAAATGTAGTTAGATGGTAAACAATGGTAGTAGAAGGAAAGAGGGAGACTGAATGACACTCCATTTGTCATCACATGGAAGCTGAAATATCATGGAGAAGGAAGGGTAAGAAGGAAAATAGCAATGGAAATTAACTCAACCTATATGAATTAATAGAAATATTAATTTCATATTCTTTTTTTTTTAGATTTTACTTATTCATCTATTTATTTGAGAATGAGAGAGAGAGAAAACACGAGCAGGGTGAGAGGCAGAAGGAGAAGCAGATTCCCTGTTGAGCAGGGAACCCAATGTGGGCCTTAATTCTGGGGCTCCAGGATCATGGATCATGACCTGAGCTGAAGGCAGACACTTAGCCGACTGAGCCACCCAGGCACCCCAGTAATTTCATATTCTTAAAACTATGTGAACTCAGAAAGAGGCAGGTTTTATAATTCTCATTTTATTTGTGACACCCTCAGTCAGAAACACAGGGATATCATAAAATCATTAACTGCAAACTCAACTCAGCAATTTATTTATATATCCAGTGTGTGAATTCTTAGAAGTTATCTTACTTGGAGAGACTGAGGTTCCTTCTGATTTCCAGTGCTATTTATCCACCCTGAACCAATCACAAACATTTCATAGTAACTGTACTATATAGTGTTTTGTTATATATTAAGAAATATGCACAAAAACTTGGTCCTGTTACTGGATTGAACTATTTCTGCATTTCATATAAATTGGTTCTCATGGAGGAGATATGGAGAAGCTGCCTGACTAAAATGGACTATAAGTGAGGGCTGCAATCCAGTAAGAAGGGAAGCTGAGAAAGCACCAAGAATAGGAAGTCTTCATTTAGCAACAGAATTTGATGTACATCATAATAGTTTTCAAGAAAACAAATTGCTAAAGCATCTGTCCCCAGCATTATAAAAGAGTAACTTCCAGCTGATCTATCAGTTACAGAAGACAACATTATGCCAGGATTGTTGTTTTTGTTTTTGTTCTGCTTTGTTTCCAATTTTAATTTTATTGTTTTACTTACACACACTATTGTATTTGTCCCAGGACAGCCTGTTGCAAAACTGAAAATAGTGAGGTGATGCTATAGTTCACCAGCATCTTCAGCTTCATTCTACAGAATGCTTCTTTAGAGTTTTATCCCCTGGCCATTTGTTTTGGCAAAAGATTTCAAGATTGTGTATCAGCTGCAGATCACAATAGGAAAAGCCAACATGGTGGTTTATAGAATTAACAAGAATAGCTATCTTCCTTGACAGATTGCTCTGTTTAATTATAGCTGTTGAGGATTGAATCAGCTGCTTGAACAGGGAAAATCAGAGGGTCATTAGGATGGCTTATTAATTTTCTGTCATGAGTAGCAGCATACCCATGATCTGCACATGCAGTATGGCAGAACACTTGCCAAATCACTGGCCCTTGAAACCCCTATGGCAATTTTTTAAATCCCTGTGGTAACACAAGGGACAAGAAAGCTGGTGATTTGGGATGCAAACTGATAGTAAAATTTATCAGATAGATAACTTTCTGTTTCAAAATTGATTTGAAATATTTTTTAGAAAAAGAAAATCAATTCAATATGTCATCTTCTTCTGGCAAAATCTTATTCTTGCATGTAACAAATAAAGGACACATTATATTAATTCCTTGGCTCTTTTTTTTTTTTCCATTGGAAGAAGAGACTTCTTTTATAATATTAAAATAAATGTTCTCTGAAAACAAACAAACAAAAATTCCTCTACTCTCTGCCATTCAGGTGGGACCAGAAAAATAAAAAATAAAAACTCAAAGTATCTATTGCATGTGAGGAAAATCATTGGAACTGGAGCTGATATGATATTTATTTGGTGGCAATATAGACTCTTAAGGAATGGCCTATGAAAACAAAGCAACAACCAATTCATGCTATCTTTAAAAGCATCCTCCAGTTCATCCTTAAGTACTGTAGTAATCTATAAGAATATACCTCAGGACCACTCAGCACCCTCAGAATGCTGTAAATATTTCCAAGTCCTACATACCAATATGAGAAGAGAACTGGAACCGAACCTGACAATTTATGACTAACACACATTGTCCTGGAAGTTCAGAGATCTTGAAACTCCCAGGACACACAATTCTTAGTAGCGGCAAAGATCAGTTTTATGCAGATTGCTTTCAGGACATACATCTCTCTTCGCAGATGTCAAGATTGGATAATTAGCTTTACTAGAATCTGGAATTGAGATGGGAGGTGTATATCAATTTAAGAGGACTTTCTAATCTATGTGTCTGACTATAGAAAAGAGAATGCAATCCCTATAATTAATCCCTGTGTGTCTCAGGAATACAAGAGCATTTAAATGCCAACCTAGTAGAGTAAAAGAAGAAATCAAAAACAATGGCACCACTGTAGTGGTCTCATTATAGCCAGTGCATGAACAAAAGGCAGAGCTAAAAAGTGATCTAGGTTCCTAGAATTTAATCTGAGAATTAAGCACTACAACATTCTCTAATAAAATAATACCAAATATAGTTAACACTTTTTAAAGTATAATACATATTTTTATTATAATTGAACTGACCATGCATAAAACAATCTTAAGGAAACCTTCCACGCCTTTCTTTTAAAAATGGATTTAACTTATTATTTATATACCAAATATAAATGAATTCCTCCTTATTGAAAATATCTCTATAGTGAATTTTAATTACATTGCTTCCTTTTTTTCTTTTTATAGAGTTACACTGAAAATTATTTATCTTCAAAAGTGGGTTAACCCTCTCTGAACTGAAAGTAACAAAAAAACCAAACACATCAATTCTAAACACATCTGCTTGAAGAAGTATAGATGTTGAACATAGATATTTATACATGTGCTTATGTACTTATGCAACTCCATGCTGGGAAGCTACAGGCACACCTCATTTTATTGTGCTTTGCAGATACTGAATTTTTTACGAGTTGAAGTTTTATAGCAACCTTGATCTGAATAAGTCTATCAGTGCCATTTTTCCAAGCATCATTTGCTCACTTTGTGTCTCTGAGTCACATTTTGGTAATACTTGCAACATTTCAATTTTTTTCCATTGTTATCATATTTACTATGGTGATCTGTAACTAGTGATCTTTGATGTTACTATTGTTTGCATCACAAACCTCACCTATATAAGACAGAACATTTAGTTGATAAATGCTTTGTGTTTTGAGTGTTCCACTGACCAGCTGTTCTCCATTTCTCTCCCTCTCCTCACGCCTCCCTATTCCATGAGACATATTGACCTAATGTTGAAATTAGGCCCATTATAACCCCACTACGGACTCTAAGTAAAAAGAGAGGTCACACACCTCTCACATTAAATAAAAAACCAGAGATGATTAAGCTTAGTGAGGAAGGAATTTTAAAAGCCAAGATAGGCTGAAGCTGAGACTCTGGTGCCAAACAGTTAGTCAAGATGTAAATGCAAAAGAAAAGTTCTTTAAGAAAATTAAAAGAGCTACTTGGGTTAACACATGAATGATAAGAAAGCAAAACAGCCTAATTGTAGATATGGGGAAAGTTTTAGTGGTCTGGACATAAGATCAAACCAGCCACAACATTCCCTTAAGCCAAAATCTAATCCAGAACATCGCCTTGAGTCTCTTCAATCCTGTGAAGGCTGACACAGCTGAGGAAGCTGCAAAAGAAGTCTGCAGCTACCAGACATTTGGTCATGAGGTTTAAGGAAAGAAAATTTCTCCATAACATCAAAGTGAAAGGTGAAGCAGCAAGTGCTGATGGATAAGCTGCAGCAAATTTTCCAGAAGACCTAGCTAAGATAATCAATGAAGGTGATTACACTCAACAATAGATATTTAATGTAAATGAAATAGCCTTCTTTTGAGGAAGATGTCATCTAAAACTTTCATAGCTAGAGAGGAAAAGTCAGTGCCTGGTTTCAAAGCCCCAAAGGTCAGGCTGACTCTCTTGTTTAGTGGGTAATGCAGCTAGTGACTTAACGCCAATGTTCATTTACCCATCTGAAAATCTTAGGGCTCTTAGAATTATGCTTAATTAGATGTCTTGGGTGACAGAAATCAGATATGATTAGAAAAAAGATCTTTCAAAACATTAATGCTCATTGACAATATCCACCCAAAAGCTCTGATGCCAATACACACTGAGATTAGTTTTGTTTTTGTGACTAACATAACATTCATTCTGCAGTCTTTGGATCAAGAAGTAATTTCAACTTTCAAGTCATATTATTTAAGAAATACATTTGTAAGGTGTAGCTGCCCTTGATAGTGATTCTTCTGATGATCTGGGCAGAGGGATCAGAAACTTTCTGGAAAGACTTCATCATTCTACATGACATTAAGAACATTTGTGATTATGGGAAGAGGTCAAATATCAATATTAAAAAGAATTTGGAAAAAGTTGATCCTAGCCTTCACAGTTGACTTTCAGGGGTTCAAGACTTCAGTGGAGGAAGTCACTGCAGATGCGGTAGAAATAGCAAGAGAAATAGAATTAGAAGAGGGGCCTGAAGACATAACTGAATTGCGGCAGTCTCTTGATAAAAATTGAGCTGATGAGGAGTTGCTTCTTATAACCGAGCAAAGAAAGGGGTTTCTTGTGATGGAATCTATTCCTAGTGAAGGTCCTGTGAAGATTATTGAGATGACAACAAGTGATTTAGAATATGACATAAAGCTAGTGATAAAACAGTGTCAGGGTTTCAAAGGACTGACTCCAGTTTTGAAAAAAGTTTTACTGTGGGTAAAATGCTATCAAACAGCTTTGCGTGCTACAGAAAAATCACTCATGAAAAGAAGAGTCAATGGCTGCAGCAAACTTTGCTCCTGCCTTTTTTGAAGAAATTACCACAATCATCTCAACCTTCAGCAACCACCACACTGATCGGTCAGCAGCCATCAACATTGAAGCAAAACGCTCCTCAGCAAAAAGATTAAAACTGGCTGAAAGCTCCAAAAAATAGTTATCATTTTTTCAGCAATAAATTATTTTTAATTAAAATATGGACATCACTTTTTTTTTTAGATTTTATTGATTTATTTGAGAGACAGAGATCACAAGGAGGCAGAGTAGCAGGCAGAGAGAGAGGAAGGGAAGCAGGCTCCCTGTTGAGCATAGAGCCCAACACACGGCTCCATCCCAGGCCCTGGATTCATGACCCAGACCGAAGGCGGAGGCTTGAACCCATTGAGCCACCCAGGTGCTGCTGGACATTGCTTTTTAAGACATAAGAGCTATTGCAGACTTAATAGACTACAATATAGTATATTCACCAGGAAATCAAAAGAATTGATTTAATTTGTTCTATTAAGATACTCACTTATTTGCCTGTAACTGAACCCTCAGTATCTCTGAGGTATGCCTGTACAATATTTGTCTAAAACATTAATGAGTGCTATCTGAGAGATAGTAATAAGGATGATATATCATTCAAGCCATAAATCAAATCTTAAATGGCATCTGGAACACTATGAAAAAACAATTAGAAGTATTTAGCTAAAAGATCTCCATGACTCCATGAAGCAAATTGTCATGTCAGAGGAAATAAGACCTGATATTATGGGTGATTGGAATTCACCTTTGCAATTAGCTTCTATGCCTTCCCTAGGACTGTGCAAACAAACATAATGCCATAAAAGTGCACTGATCATGGAGCAGAAAGGAAAAAAAAATAAGTTACTAGATGAATATATACATTTAAAGCAGCTCAAATCTTAGATAACTTTATTAGACTACTGGTGCTTGTTGAATAGCATTTCTTTTATATTTTTAATTTAATAACTAAATGAAACACTTGTACACTGACATATTTGCAAAGCAGATAGTTGGAAATGAGAAAACAAGTATTCCAAGGGTACAGCTAATGTTCCTTTCTCCATATCTCAAAGAGAATAGAACGGTTTTAAATACTGTTTCTCCCAATTAGATTTTTAAATAGGTAAAAAAATTGATTTCTTAGGCATTTTTTTTTAACCACGACCCTTGAGAACCCTTTCAGCTAATTCCCTATGAGCTTTTTTATGAACTGCCCATTTGTTTGAGGAGTGTTTTGTATAAAATGGTTTAAATTACTCTATATAATTTGTGTTTTTAAATATTTATCAGAGGATTATCTTTATTGATTGATTTTTTTTTTAAATGGACTTTAAGGGGCGCCTGGGTGGCTCAGTGGGTTAAAGCCTCTGCCTTCAGCTCAGGTCATGATCTCAGGGTCCTGGCATCCAGCCCCACATCGGGCTCTCTGTTCAGCAGGGAGCCTACTTCCTGCTCTCTCTCTGCCTGCCTCTCTGCCTACTTGTGATTTCTTTCTGTGTCAAATAAATAAAATCTTTTAAAAATAAATAAATAAATAAATAAATAAATAAATAAAATAAATGGACTTTAATTTTTCCTGTGGTTTTGATTTCACAGCAAAATGGAGTGGATAATACAGAAAATTCCCAAACACTTCCTTTTCTCACACAGACACAGCTTCCCCGACTGTCAACATCCCACACCAGAGTGGTGAATTTGTTACAGTTGATGAACCCACAGTGACAAATTGTTATCACTCAAAGTCCATAATTTACATCAGGGTTCACTCTTAGCATTGTACATTCTATGGGTTCAGGCAAATGTATAATGATACGTCTTCACCACTACAGTGGCATACCCATTAGTTTCCCTGCCCTAAGCTCCCCTGTGCTCTGCCTATTTATCTTTCCCTTTTCCCAAACCCTGGCAACTACTGATCTTTTTAGTAGTTTTCATAGTCTTCATAGTGTTGCCTTTTCCAGGATGTCATGTCATTAGAATTTTACAGTATGAAGCATTTACAGATTGGCTTCATTCACTTAATTAATGTGCATTTAAGCTTCCTCCATGTCTTTTCATGTCATGATAGCTCATTGCATTTTAGTGTTCAGTGATGTTCCACTGATGTATCATAGTTTATTTATCCATTTCACCCACAGAAGAACATTTTAGCTGCTTCCAGTATCTGACAATTATTACTTTTTAAGATTTTAATTATTTATTTGAGAGAGAGTCAGAGCAAGCATGAGTGGCAAGAGGGGAACAGAGGGAAAGGGAGGAGCAGACTCCCTACTGAACAGGAAGCCTGATGCAGGGCTCCATCCCAGGACCCTGAGACCATAACCTGAGCTGAAGGCAGATGCTTAACCAACTGAGCCACCCAGGTGTCCCAAGATCTGACAATAATTAACAACATTGCTATAAACAGACATGTACAGCTTCTTATGTGGACAAAATTTTTCAAATCTTTTGTGTAAATACCAAGGAGAGCAATTGTTACATCATATGTTAAGTATGCTTAGTTTTGTAAGAAGCCATCACACTATCTTCTTAAGTGGCTGTATGATTTTGCATCCCTACAACCAATGAATGAAACTTCTGTTGCTCCTGGCCAGCATTTATTGTTGTCAATGTTCTGGATTTTCCTCATTCTAAGTGCATAGTACTACTTAATTATTGTTTTAACTTCCAATTCCCATGATGTTAAACACCTTTTCATATGCTTATATGTAATCTGTATATCTTTGGGTGACGTGCCTCTTCAGTCATTTGTCCATTTTTTAATCAGGCTATTTGTTGAGGGTTTTTTGTCTTTTTTTTTTTTTTTTTAAGTAGACTCTACACCCAATATAAGTCTCAATCTCACAATCCCCTAGGTCAAGAGTTGCATGTTCTACTGAATGAGCCAGTCAGGCACTCCTTATTGTTGAGTTTTCAGAGTTCTTTGTGTATTTTGGCAAATAGTCCTTTATCAAATATGACTTTTGCAAATATTTATCTGGCAATTTGTTTTGTTCATGAAGTATATTTTGTCATATCTGTTTCATTTGTGACCATCAGATTCTTTTCAATCTATACTTTCAAAGAGATCTTTTTTACATTAAAAAAATCACATGAAAATATACCTTTGAGAATGTATTATATATTAACTTTGTGTTTGCTTTAATTTCTATGACATTTTATATGAAATGTATTTCTTCCATAACAAGTGTTTTAAACTAGTATTCTAATACATATTCTAATACATAATTCTAATACATAATTCTAATTCTAATACATAATTCTAATACATAGTATTCTAATACATAATACAAAATAGTATTCTAATACATAATACAAATAGTATTGTAGGCATCATTTGACTTTCAAGGCAGATTTTACATACATACCTATTGAAGGTCATTGTGGCAAATTTAGTTGAGGTTTTGAGGATAAAACAAAAATTTCACTACCTCACTACTTCTTAAAAGCTGTATTTAAATATGGCAGTATGAGGGATTAAATATGATCAAAAGTATAAGCATAACATGTCATGCAAATTATACCCAATATTAAAATTCAATGATATGTTCTCATAGATTTTTCACTACTGAACTTTGAGTACTTTCGTGAATTCTTATTATTCTCAACTTCAAACTGAAGTGCTCTACAGTTTAGTCCTTGGTGCTAATCTATCCTAAAGCTCCATTCACTTTCTCAATGAACTAATTCATTATCATATCGTAAAATGCCATTATAGGCCAATGACTACACCCATTTTTTTCCAGCTCCTACTTTACTCCCTATACTTCACTCCATACTTCATATGACAATATCTTTATTTTTCCAGCCTATAGCATCCCCATCAATTTTCTGATTCATTGTTTTCCTCTCACACCTCATATCCAATCCATTAGGAAACCGCTGGCTCTGTCTTTACTCCATGTAGAGTGTAACAATTCCTTATTCTAGTACTACCTATCCTTCTCCAAGCCATTATCTTTACTTGTTTGGGTTACTGAGATAATCTTACTGCTCCTCCTAAGTTTGCCCTTCCTTTCATACTTTCTATGAAACACAGCAGCTGAATTGATCATTTTTTTTCATTTTTTATTAATTTTTTTATTTTTTATAAACATATAATATATTTTTATCCCCAGGGGTACAGGTCTGTGAATCGCCAGGTTTACACAGTTCACAGCACTCACCATTGAATCTCTAATAATGGCCTGCGACGGCCCCAATTACTCTCTAAATTCACATTTTAGTACTTTCCCTCTTTATCACTCGACTTCATATAAAATGGAATTGTTGTTGTCCCTCCCTTTAACACATCAGAAATACTCAAGCCTTAGAGGAGTCTGCACTGATTATTTCCTTTGACTGGATTTTTCTTTACTCATCCACTGTGGTGTCTACTTTTCTAACTTTAAGTCTTAGTTCAAATGCTGTATTTCTGATAAAGCTTCTCCTTATCACCCTTTTGAAAGTTGCAGTCAACTCCCTCTCTAGTGTTTTCAAATGCTCTCTGTCCTACTCTACTTTTTCTGCTTCCTACACCATTTTTTGATGTAATATGTTTACCTAAGTAATTTCTATTTTGTGTTATTCTTATATTTTTACGTCTGCCTTTTTCCATTGAAATGTAAATTCTACATAGACAGTAATATTTTTGTTTTTTGTCCACTATTCTATCTTAGAGACCGAGTTGAGTACCTGGATGTATTTTCTGCTTAACAAGTATTTGCTGAATAAATGAAATATAGAAAATTTTCAAAATAATTGTATTCTCCACCCTCGATCAGAATTGCAGATACAAATATAAATTTCTTTAAATTATATTTTGTTACTACAACCCCATGCAAACACACAAATTATTCTGTGTGTGTAATGAACTAGTTACCTGTAATAAATCACTCAGTAACCATTCAATTGAGTCAAATGGTCCTGTCTATAGCAGAGTCTGTGCTGACTGAATAAAGTAGCAAATATGCATGACATGAAAAATAGTCAAATGTAACAAACTTAACTGTTAGGTAAGGCATTAATCTCTATAACTATAAAAGTATTACAAATAAAATATGGTACGGGAAGGGCAATATAATTCATTGCAGAAATACAAATACACTTTTCCATTCAAATACATATATTAATACATTTTTAAATAACCTTCCAAGAAGGATTGTTGAGACAGAGACAGAAGGGATCATGTAAAGAGGGTGCTATTTTATAAAAGAGACTAGTAAAGGGTGAGTGCTCATAAATCAGATCATCTCTCTAAGATATATCTTATGATCTCTGTCTCCAGAGTACAGCTAAAAATCTCTTATTATAAAATTGTCCATGAGAGGATAAAGAACTTTTTTAAATTTGATATATGAAAACCCATTACAATAATTTTTCCTTGTTAACAGAACTTTAATATTGTTTTTGTGTCATCCAGCCATATTCCACAGGGAATGAATTTTGATTAGCTCAAGCTAATCTGATAAATCCATTCCCTTGACAGAGCTAGTAATGCTCATGAAAAACCATGTTGGCCAATTATAGAGGACAGTAATTCTATTAGAATTTTCTGATAAATTTCTCTTACTCTAAACGTAGCTCTGGAATTTTTTGCTGTTAATTCATTTTAATTTAAATAAAAATTGAATTAATATATACATACAAAATGTTCACAACTCATAAGAGCATAGTAGATTGAATTATCATAAAGAGAACATATGCAGGTATTACCATCCATATCAAAAATTAGAACATTACTAGTATTCTAGAAGTCATTTCTCTGCCTCATTCCATTTGCCACCACATAGAAAGTAAACTTTTAACACTATACATTAGTCTTGATTATGCTTGAACTTTATATATTTATACAATAAATTTCTTTTATATTTATCTTCTTTTGATTAACATTATGAGATTTATCCGTGTGTTGAACATAACAATAGTTTTGAGTTTTGGTGTGTTTTGTTGTTGTTGTTTTTGTTTTCATTCTCATAGTTGTATTTTATTCTGTTGACATACCACAATTAATTTATCCAGTCCATTGTTGATGGGTTTATGGTTATTATAAATAAAGTAGCTAACAATACTGTTTAAACATGTTCTACGAAACATACATGAAGTTTTCTATTTTCATATTTCCTTATCATTCTCCATGTCTTACCAAAACTTGGTACCTTCAAATAGTTCCAATTTTGGTCATTTTGGTAGTTGTACAGAATACTTAATTTGATTTTTTTTTTCCCAAAAAGGTTAATGTTGAACACCATTTATTTTTTTCTTTTTCTTTTTCAGCCATTGGCATATCCCCTTTTGTGTAGTATCTAGTAGTTCTTTATATATTCCAGTTAAAATTAATTTATTGAAGATAAATATCAATTTCTATATGTATATGTGATATATAAATATTTATAAGCAACATATATGCAAATATATGCATGTTGCAAATACTCTTCTGACACTGTTGTTTAGCTTCATTTAGATTAAGAATTTTGGGGCACCTGGGTGGCTCAGTGGGTTAAGCCTCTGCCTTTGGCTCAGGTCATGATCCCGGGGTCCTGGGATCGAGCCCCGCATCGAGCCCCGCATCGGGCTCTCTGTTCAGCGGGGAGCCTGCTTCCCCTCTCTCTCTGCCTGCTGCTCTGCCTGCTTGTGATCTCTGTCAAATAGAAAAAAAAAAAAAATTTAAAAGTCACGAAGTTGGCTTGTAATGCCTTTTTCTATCTTCTATTGTTACTGCTCTGTCTTTCATATTTGGGTCCACAAGTTATTTGCAATTGATTTTGCATATGGTGTGAAATAATGGCCCAAGTAAGTATACAAGTTATTCAGAAAAGTTACTGAAAAATTATGTATTTTCTACTGTATTACAGTGTTCTCTTTGTTATAAGTTTTATATCATGTGACTTTTTTGTTTCTGAATTGATTATTCTATACAATTTGTTTATCTATCCTTTATTCATGATATAATCGTCATTATTTTAGCCCTATAATATATTTTATTCTGAAGTTTTATTTTTTGTATTCAAGATTATCTTGGATATTCTAGTGTGGGAGGCCACGGTAAGGCTTGAGGCGAGAACCAAACCATGCCCTGACTTGTGCCTCCTTTAAAGGCTGAATGGCCGAACAAAAGGCTTAGGTGATAAAGTCGAGTAGCCCTGAGAAAGGGTCTGTGTTATGTGTTGTGCGCTCGCCTACGTGACTTCCCACACATTTGCTAGTCAGATAGAGATGATTTGGTTGGGGTCAGAAATTCTTGGCTGGTCCTTGCTGTCCTTGCACGGGCTACAGACTACACCACTGTAAGACTGTGCTGTGCTTGCATAAACTATGTCTTGAGTGGCCTTGAAGTCAGTACATCTGGCGCTAGAGGGTCTGCTATTGGTGCTTGGGAAATAGATAATGGGAAAGCTTGAAGGATTTTCTGTGCATGTTGCAAACTCTTTAGTAATCAGCTAAAAATAGATACTTTCTTATGATTGTTTCTGTTAGCTATATAATGCCTTGCTGCCTTGAATAAAATTGGCACTATTGGACATCCTCCTTGGTGCTCCTCCTGCCCCCATCTCTTTGTCTCTTAATTTCTTTTCAGCATCCTCTTACCCTCACATTTCTGGTCAATTTGTCGCGCCAGATGTGACATTCTAGGCCAGTTTGAATTTCTATATAAATTTTGAATTTTTTAATATTTTACCGGGGTGCCAGGGTGGCTCAGTGGGTTAAAGTCTCTCCTTTGGCTCAGGTCACGATCCCAGCATCCTGGGATTGAGCCCAGCAACGGAAATCTCTGCTCAGAAGGGAGCCTGCTTCCTCCTCTCTCTGCCTGCCTCTCTGCCTGCCTCTAGGCCTATTTGTGATCTCTGTCAAATAAATGAATAAAATCTTTAAAAAAATATTTACCACTAAAAATACCGCTGTATGTTTTCAAATAGAAATGCATAAATTTTGTAGATTAATATAATTAGGTAATTATATTTTAATATTGATTGTGCCAACATAAATATTACACATCACTCCAGTACTCTCTAGGGGAAAATTTACAATAATTCATTAAGTGTGATGCTTGCTATAGATGTTTGTAGATATTTGCAATGGGGTTAAAAAAGTTTCTGTTTCTAGTCTGCTGATTTTTTATCATGAATGGGGATTCTGCATTTATTATGGCTATCATTCAATTTTTCATATATTCTGTTAACATAATGAACACAAACCATATATTTCCAAAACAATTTTACTATATTATTTGTCAAGTTTTGATACCAAGTTTATTCAATCCACATAAAATTAATCACAAGGATTTTTTTCTTTTTCACTTTCTGGGAAAAAAAATTGTTTGAAATTGACATGTTTTCTTTACGTTTTGGGGATCAAGCTGTGAAGATGTGAGGACTTGAAATTAAATTTATGGGAAAGTTTTTAAGCATGAATTCAGTTTATGTAGTAGATTTTTTTCAATGAATTTATCAACTTAACTTAAATTTTTAAATTTTTTGGCATGTTGTCCATGACATTATCTTTGGAATCTATGACACTTTTTTTGTCTAATCATGTTATTGGAAATTGGCCCCTTTGTTAGATTCATCCTCTGACAAGCAGACACCAAGACAGAATTAATAAATTCTACATTGAAATATGATTTCTTAATCATATCAATAATATTTGTATGTAGACTCCTAACAGTAAAGTGCTAACAAACTTATTTTATTTTTATATCTAAGGCTAATATTCTTTTTTTCCATTTTAATTTATTTTATTTCTCTTCAGTGTTCCAAAATTCATTGTTTATGCACCTCAACCAGTGCTCCATGCAATACATGCCCTCCATAATACCCACCACCAGGCTCACCCAGCTCCCCACTCGCCTCCTCTCTGAGACCCTCAGTTTGTTTCTGAGTCCATAGTCTTTCATGGTTTGTCTCACCCCCCACCCCCCACCCTGATTAACCCCATCTCACTTCTTCTCTCCATCTCCCAAAGTCCTCCGTGTTATTCTAAGGCTAACATTCTTAAAAACATTTCATTTCCTCCAGTGACCAACAAAACACATATTTTCCCAGCCACTCACAGTTACTGGCAGATGCCAACTCATGCAGAAGAAAATGATACCTTGCTCTATAATAAACAACAGGACTTTCTCCTTAGAATGCAGACAATTTATCACAAATCAAACCTTCTGAGACATCATCAAGAAGAAATCTACCACAATTCTAATGTATCTATTGTGACTCAATGACTAATGCAGTAACACCCCTTTCTATTTTTTAATATCCTCTTCTACTATAATCCTTAGTCTTTCTTGCCTTGTATCCAATTTCTGTATCCTGTTCATCCTAGCTAAATCTTCCCTTGTGTCTTACAGATTTTCTGCTGCAAAAACCTTTAAAAACTTCTCTTTCTGCTGTACCTTTGAATTTTATTTCTATCTCTGAGCTTCAAATGTCAACTGGCCTTCACTACCACCATTTATTTTGCACTCTTTCAAGTGTAAGTACTGTATTCTTTCACATCTCATATACATCAAGGTCTTGACTCTAAAGCCATTCCAATTATATTAATGTCTCTCCATTGAGACTCATGGTTATACAAATACATTCTCCTTCTTATTTCTGTCACTTAGTCTCTGTCACTTTTCCTCATTATTTAAAGACTTCCATTCTGAACTCACATTCTCTTTCTGCCCACCACAATTTTTTTTTTTTTTTTTTTTTGCTATCCTCCTAGGTCTGCTCAAATTTCACACTGATAATCTATTCAATTCAAATCTCTTAACCCTTTGACCACTTTGTCCTCAGTGAAGTTATCCTTTCTTACTCAGTATTCAAAACTTATGGCCCATAAAATCGCTAATCAAAACAGCTGACTCTGGAAAGTATGTTATGTTCCTTACATTTTAAAGGCATTGCTTAAACCTTTCAAGGCCTTTTTCTCACTCTAATTAATTAATTAATTAATTAACTAAAACTTAAGTCATGAAGAAATCTTGTTTCTGAGAAATTATACTTGGACACCTTTTACTATAGTCTCTTCTCTACAATAGAAGTCTTTTCTCTGGGCCTCAGTTCTCATAACAGGAAATCCTTGTTGGGCTTCAGGCTTATTTGTTTCAAGGATTCAGTGATGTGTTATCAAACACTGGTTCTTTCCAACTCTTGCTCTGCCATCCATGGTATAGCTTCCTCCTCAGGCTGGTTGCAACATAGCAGCTATTTCAGGCATTACATCCTGACACAACAGGGGAAAAAGAAAGACCACCTTTACCTACACTATCTCTAAGGAATCCATCATCACTTTTTTTATTTGGAGTATTTCAATAACCTACTAACTAGTGTATACCTATACGATGCTGTCTTCTCCATAGAAAAACTAGGTTAAATTGCTCACAAGCAGATAGTTCCATCTCACTCACTTGTTTGCAGTCCTTAAATGCCTTCCCATCACACCTTCCAATTTCTTAAAAAGTATATAAAAATATTTTTAAAGTATGCTTCCTGCCAAACACCATGGTTATATCATGAAATAATCTTTCTCTTGCTTACTATCCTCATCAGACTTTCTGTGTAAGTTATTTGTAGACAAATTCTTTTCTATTTCATTGCCTTCTTTGTTAGGCTTTATTGCTGAAATATTATTTTCTCTGACTCTATGATATTTTATTTTTAGTAACTGCCAACTTTTCTTTTCAGTTTTCAGGTATTGTCTCCAGGATATGCCAGGTATCTATATTTCATGATTTCACTATACATTCTGCCTTTCTTTTGAGATACTTATCACAACTATAAGTGAATAATTATTTGTATAATTCCTATCCTTACAATATCTGTCTCTCCTCATAAATTCTAAGCTTCTTGAGGGTAAATGCCATCTGTCTTCCTTTTTCTGCTGTGTTCCCAGAAAATGGCATGTATGGTACATATTAAAATGCACATACACAGACAAACATACATGTATGTTGAAATAGAGACAAAAATAGTCAAAGATAATTTCTATTTCCTATAAAAATAAAAAGATAAATTTTATTTCTCCCATATTCATTTCCTGTTATGACATTTCTTACACTCTTTCCACTTTTGCAGCAGGTAATTTGGCTCCTATTTCATAGAAATGAATGGGCAACTGAGAACACTAACATGGTTTCCTGTTTCCAAAAGCAAGATTATTTGTTTTGGAGGCACCTGCCTTCAGCTCAGGTCATGATCCCAGGGTCCTGGGATCAAGTCCCGCATGAGGCTCTCTGCTCAGTGGCGAGCCTGCTTCGTCCTCTCTCTCTCTGCCTGCCTCTCTGCCTACTTGTCTGTCAAATAAACAAAATCTTTAAAAGAAAATATTACTCATTTTTACATTTCTTTATTATTTTACCTTTGGCATTAGAGATCATATTTTTATAATATAATATAATATTTTTATAAATACATATTTATATATAAATATATATTATATAAAATATGATATTTTTATAAAGAAAATGTATAATTTTATCCAGTTTCATTTAGTATTTATGTGTAAAAGCAGAAGTGGTAAAACTTGAGTCAATCGGGGATAAAGTTTTCTTTGGCAAAATAATGGAAGTCTAGAAAGTTAAGAAGAATAGGTTATTATCAAAATAGCCATTGAATTGATAGTATACTGGGCCTTTGTAGATATGGAAGAAAAATAGTCCATTCATAGTGTATAGGGGATAGTATATAGGTATAATTAGAATGAGGAGGAGACTGATAGATAAAATGAAATGGAAAGAATAGTTTTAGAAAAAGATTTTAGGGATGAAACAATTCTGGCTGATAACAGGTTCTATTATTCTGCCAGTCGTGTAGTCTAGAGGGAAATAGAATTAAAGGCCAAATAGCTTTTATATATATATATATACACACACACATATATACATACATATATGTGAATTATATATAATTCATAATATATATAAGATTATATTAAATGTAATATATGAAATATATACTGACTATAAATAATCGAATGTGTATGTGTACACATAATGGGACAGTTAGAGCATGAAAAAATGCCAATCCTTAAAATTTTGGACTGACCAATTTGACTATTTGGGAGCATTAGAACTTTATATTTTAGTTAGGACAATGTTTTCTTCTATAATTGCCAAAATTTTCATTGTATATGGGAAGAAAAACTCTCTAGAAGTTTCTCTTTTACCATTATAAAACCAAAAGGTATCATTTGGGGTTTGGGAACTTGCAATTGAGAATCCTGCTTTTATGTTGAAATGCTCTTCCTCTAGAGTGACATATTTTTCTAGGACTCATCAAGAGTGAGTTGGTATGTCTGCCTCATAACAAAGAGATTCTATTTAATTATCATATAGTCACATTCATCAAACACCTGAAATTCTCCTTTGTGGAAGCACTTCTCAACTATAATGTCAAAATACCATATGATTTGTAAATAGCAACAGGATAAATAGAGGACACATCTTCCACCACAAGGTTCTAAGGTGCATAAGATGTGGGAAAATCCATCCTCCACTTCAGAGGGCTGCAGTGAAAAGGAGACCCAGCATACAGTCAGGGCTCAATTGACCCAACAGCGAAGGAAACTTTCAGAAAAGAAATTGAGGGTATATGGTACCTTCAATGATAAGAGACCATTCACTTCAGAGATTAGAGTGTAAAGACTTAGGATATTGGAAAATGAAATTTATGGAACCAGATTAGACAATATATAAAACAATATGGTAATAAGTGTCCTTGTGATATAAATGATCTGGGAAACTTGGGCTTCTGATTATAACAAAAGTGAACAGAATGTAAGGAACCAGACTTTTAGATCTCTAAGGTAAAAGTTGTTATTCAGTAAAAATGAGAGAAGTTCCCAGCTCTCATAAAAGCTCAGGTTCCAGATCACCTTTTGAGAAGGACTGTTGTCCTTAAAATCCTGTTCTTTAAATACTCAGGCATAACCAATGAGCTCTATAATTAAATACATTCCTCACTTTTAAACAGGTACTTGGAATGATTTTGACAACTAGACCCAGATTTTAAGTCAAATCATGGATCTCTCTCTCACTCTCTCTTCTTCTCTCTTTCACACACACACACACACACACACACACGCGCACACTATTCAGCACACACATACTCTTATATCTTTACTTTCGCTCCTGCATATTCACATATGTTTCCTTCAGTGGAATAGAAAGACTTATACAAATTAGTATCACTAATACTCTATTGTGCTTATGGAAAGAGGTCTAATTGTGGTAAGAGACTCTATAGGATCTAGAGAACTAGATTACCTTGGTTCAAATTTTGTCTCCACTACTTGACAGCTACATAATCAGTGATTGTATACAACCTTTCAGTGACTGAGTTTTCTCTTTTATAAAATAGTGATGGTATTTTCAACATGTAGTATTGTTGCTGGACTAAATGAGATAAAATATATCAAAGAGATAAATAAGATAAAAGCATCTCAAGCAGTGTCTTGCATATGGTGATATTCAATAAATATGAACTCTTATTTTTGTTGTTCTTATACTGGAAAGGATTTAAATCTACTCTTACTGATATTTTCACCTATGTGGAGAGAAGCTATATAAAAATTAGACTAAAGACTCAGGAAAGTTACTTAGTCTGTTTGCAGCTTGCTTTCTTTAGCCATATAAGGAATTGAGATAGGTGATTTCTTTCAGTTCTCAGATTCTGTTATTCCATCACTAAGATTCTATGCACTGTAAAATAAAATGATATTAGACATATTACTAATTTATTAGTTAGGATTTTAATATAATTGTTTAAAAAACTCAAACAAACTATATACACATTCTCACATACATGTCTTTTCCAGAATCATGTGGATAATTATTTCAATTACCAATTCTCTTTTTTATCCGACTAATAAATGCCATAGTATTGTAGTAAGTTGTAAAATGAAAGGAAATACAGAGTTTATTAATGCATTCATCAGACATAAGAATATCTTACTTTTATAACTTACATGTTAAGCAAATCCTGAGGCATGCCTTATGCTGGCCCAAATCTTTCATAATCAATCAAGGTGAAGTAGGTTAATGTTTTCCTAGTATTATTTTGGATTCCTTCTCTCCAGGCTATGTACTAGCAACCATTAATAAGTTAGTTTTCATTTATTCTTTATATATAATAATTAAGCATTCATTTCCAATTGTCAGTAAGCTGAGTGCTATTGCCCTTAAGCTATGCCTCTGGTTGATTTTTTAATGTTTTTTAAAAACATAATCGTGATAATATTTTTACTTTCCTATGAAGTATCTTCAGTATTCATTAGTAAGTAAACATACATATATATATTCATGCACATATATACACATATAATTTTACATATAATTTTCACATACATATATACCTATAATTTTATGTGTGCATCACTACTAAATCTTACCTAATAGTTACCAAGGAATTTTTGATAGACACCTTTTAATAATAAATTGCCACTATATACCACAATGAAACAAATTAATTAAGCATAAGTTTATGCTGTCTCTTGTATAGTAAACCAGTTTTTCAGTTTCCCTACAGCAGCGCTTCCCAAACTCTTATACATTGTGGCACACAGAGAAAATGACTAAGAGTGTCTAATTCTGGACTGAACCATAAGAGTTGTCTACATGTGGTTGGCCTTAAAATTCATTTCATTTTGGATATATTAAATAATTTTTAAATAAAATATAAACATATTGGAATGACAAAGTATGGGCCATTAACACAAACATAAACCTTTTACAACTGGCTTTATGCTTGAAGTGGTTATATTCAATGCCTACCCAGATTTTTAAGTGATTATATTTTCAGATTCTTACTGTTAACTACCTTCAAGGAACTCTGCATAAGTAGATGGTAAAAAAGTTATCATCCAATCTTTGTCACCCTCCAAAAATATAAGGAAAAATGATATATAAAAATATATCATTTTTTCTCCTTGTTCAGTTAGCAATATTGAGTATTGGTAATATGATTAGACTTTGAATGCAACAAAAGTATTTTGTATCAAGTTCTTAAAAGTAATAATACTGACCTGACTTAAGGAATGGGCACTTATTTGTAGAGTAGTACCTCTAAGTGTTGATTCTCTTTCCCCCTAGCCGCCCCTCAATCCCATTGGCAGTCAGTTGGATAGTGCACCATGTTTTTCACCGTTTTAGAACCTGGAATAACCTCTCCGGTAGCAGTATAGACTCCTTGCCCGTGAGAAGCAAGAGACCATCTACAGCTGGCTGATGAAGTAGGTATTCAATTTATATAACTTCCTTGGCCATGCATCAATGTAGTGGGCACTGATTTGTTTCTCCTTGCTGCCTGCAGGTATTTGCTGCCTATAGGTAATGCGTGTGGCAAATTCTGCTTGAGCTTCCCTCTGTGAAGTTCCTGATAAAGCTAGAAGAAATTTGCCAAGGTCTATGGTTACTCTTGAAGAGAGTCAACCCTGTAACCTATTTGTGGCATTTTAGTGGGGAAGCTCTGATTCACAGTATAGATATTTATCTACCTTGTGTCCACAGAAGTCAATCATAGAAGAGAAGATAACCTATATGAAATAAATGATTATTTTATTTGCACTTTATCAATAGATCATCTGCATTCTGAACTGGTTTTTTTTTTGTCAATTTGAACAGAATAGTCTTAGAATAGAAAGCTTTGTTATTCTACCAATTTTCAACATTAAATAAATTTTTGAGTCTTTACATGTTATATACTAGGCCCTATGCTAGTCATGGAGTTAAAATGGAAAACAAAATTATGATAGTGATGCATCCATAAGGTGTTTTTCCAACATGTTTTAAAATATGTAACCATTAGAACATCATAAAGCTAGAGATGCATGCAGAGTTAAACTCTTAGTCTCACTGAATGGCAGTAGAACCAACTAAATTAAATGTACAGAGATAATTTGACAAACTGATATTTGTTATTATATTAATCACAGCACAAATATTTTCTGCATCAAGCAGGGAAAACTATTTATTTGGTTAAAACTACTTTTATTTTTTATTTTATTTGGTTAAAATGTTGTATACTGCAAGGTAATTCCATTCATACACCAATCAACAAGAATTAATATTAGACTCCACAGGTTAAAGAGTAAAATTCCCAATGAGACGGCCCTCACACCAGATTCTAGATGCAAGGTACATGAACTTCTGACCACCTGGTACCAAATCCCAGAAGTTCCCACAACCTCTTAGTTTCTATAACTCATTAGAACAACTCCAGAATGCAGGAAAGTTCTTCATTTATGATTACTATTTTATCATAAAAGATACAAATCAGGAGTAGCAAAATGAAGAGACACAAAAGGCAAATCTAGAAGGGTCCTGAACACAGCTTCCATGTTCTTTCCCTGTGCAATCATGGAATAGTACCCGCTTGGCACATTGTTGTGTTTACCCTCAGGATGTTCCACCAAGCTGAAGGGTCCAGAATTTATATTAAGGTTTCATTACTCAGGTAAGATTGGCTTGAATCACTGACCGGTGTTTAAACTCAAATTCTAGCCCACACTTTCCCTCTCTAGAGGTGGGGAGGTCAGACTGATATCACATAGTTCAAAGTTGCAACTTCTGATCACATGGTTGGTCTTTGTGGCATGACTTGATTCTATTCTGAGTCATCTGTTTGGCATAACTATCAAAAAGCCAACCAACAGTCATCTCATAGCTTAAGAATAAACTCCTAGAGCCTAAGAATGATAGAGATGCTCCAATCACTTAGGAAAGTCCAAAGATTTGAGGTTTCTCCCCAGAAACTCAGGATAAAGACTGGAAAGGTTCTTTATTATACCACATGAAATTTGGCAGAATGGAAGCAAAACAAAACTCCTTCCTTCCAATCACAAATCCAACCTAACATATTCACCCATTCTGTAGAGTAGCATGTGCCACTTGGTATAAGTAGAGAACTATTACAAGATATTTCCTCCTGTGGCCAGATAAGACCCATGAAGTATTATGAAGGGATTGTGGGGTATATGTCCAGGAGGCAATGATTGGGAGCAGAACATGGTAGATTCTATGAAGAACTCCACTCTGGGAAATTTCTGGGGAAAATAAAAACCGTTTTCAGAGACCAAGTCCACTTTTTCTGTCTCCAACTAACTGAGGAAGAACCAAATAAGTTGGTTGAGTCTACTTCATCCCAAAGGAGACTTTGGAAGCTGGGAGACTCCCTTCTGGTGCCTGGATGGAATCTGAGAACCTGGTTGTATTGTTTTGTTCCAATAAGGATAACACATCTGGGATACAGATGAAATTGGATTTTTATATTATTACATTTTCATTGGTATTATTTTCTAAGAAACATGTCTCCTTTAAGTATAAAGATGGTACTTAAGTATAGATATGATAAGAATCACTACTTTGCATGTTCCAGTGCATTAGTTGTGATTCTCTAACAAAACATGATATATCTACTGAATGAATAGTATCATAGGAAAGAAATGATGCAGGGATTTCCACTTGAGTCTTCCTATCCTGATGGCCCTTACTCCATGGTTCGGGGAGACAGGGTGAGTACTCTGTCATTTACTATAAATCTATATGCATTATGCTTGTTACTAAGGAAAAAACTCAGTAACAGGATGAACAGGATGCACTAATAAGTCTCATCTATACTATGAAACCCATGTGAGGCAAGCTTGGATTAAAACCACACTTAAATTTCAGAAGCCCCCTCTCTGTTAAATACATCATCATGGCATTCATAATCTCTCTAACCATCCCCTAAATTTTGTTTATTTCTCTTACTTCATTGCATAGTTACTCTGAAAAATACCACAGCTCCCTCTGAAGGTGAGTAAGAACATTTGCAGAATGCAGATATGTTGTTATTGAGGCTATATCAAGGGTAACTGGCCTCCCCTTCATTCAGAGGGATCTTTGTATCTCAAGAGCTGATGGTTTCCTACATTGCATTCTTTGTGCAAGTTAGAATCAGTAAATTGATTGCAATGACAACATCTCCCATCTTTTTTTCCAGATGATAGAGGATGAATGCAGTTTTCCATGTCATTGAAGATCCTTTCAAGGATGCTTATACTCCCTTCTCCAGGGTATTTTTAAGGTTTAGTAAAGAAAAATTTTCTCTGGGTTTTCCAGAGAATAGAGTTCAGTGTGGATAGAGGTACTCATGATAAATCCAGTGTAACATTCTCATATAAATCCATTCTTCAACTTGTACTTCTAACCTTTCTCACATCATGGTAGCACAAATAGAAAATGATAATATTGTCACACTGGGCCTCCAGCCACCCCAAATCTCACCTTCACTCCCATTCTGTGGCCTGAGGGGATCAATATCTTTGTATATCTGGATTTTTACAGGAGCAACTCAGGTTCTACAGTAAAACAAAACTAAATAATTCTAGAACCTTAAATTCATTCAACTTTCACCACAGTAAGTGTAGATTTGACTAATCAACAAAAAAAATAATGAGACCCATCTTACCAGGTAGGTTAATTCAGAGTCTTATAGATTAATAAATATTTATAAATTCAATTATTATATAAATATATAATATATAAATTAGTTATTCATATTAATAAATTCAGTCTCATCTAGCACATGGTCCATCCTCTTCTGTCTAGTAAGTAGTACATTTTTGTACATATTCTTCAGTGTCAGGGTTATTTAAGTTAGCAGAACCCAAGTTTTCCCCCTTCTAAGTAAGCATACCTTGTAATTTGGTCCTGGGGCATCTGATTCCAGTTATAAATTTGGAGGTTTTGCTAAGGAGGCATAAAGAAAGTTGTCATCGTCTTACAAAGTTACTGACTTAGGTGTGGTTTTAATGATTTTTCCAGCAAGAAAGGACTAACACCCTCAGACAGGTGAGAAAGGGCTACGTCTGCCACTAATGGGGGAGTAATGGAAATTGGGTATTTAGGATTATCTCAGGTTTTCCAAGTGTCATGATTTAAGTTCTGTGAGTTCCAATATTTCTTATTCATTTCTCTCTTTTTTTTCCCACACAAGGAAATAGAAGAAGTTGGAAATTAAACTTCATGTGTGGAAGAAACAAACTCTCCTTCTGATTTTAGTTCCAGTGATGAGTTTCATTCAGGGTAATTAAAAATAAAACAAAACAAAAATTCCTTGCTCTGTGACTGAAGTAAACTAAGAAATTAAGGTTCTGAATCTAGTAATTTCCTTATGTAATTTGCTCAATGTAGGCAGCAGTACCAACACTCCTACAATGGCCAATTTCACTCACCAACATGATAAAGTAGAGAAGAAATAGGCACAATAAGCCCTGATCAGGGAATGTGAGATGGCACCAGCACATCACTGATCTCCAAAACTGCAATTCAACCGGCAAGACCAGAGAGCCATGATCAAGAACTTGAGAAATCAGGACAGTGCTGTCAAAGCTGCAAACTCCAAAAGCTCACTGTCTCTGCCCTGAAACATGTCAGCAAGGTGCTTGCTTTATACATAATTTCTCTCCCATTTCAGAACACTAGCTACAGAAGATTCAGGAAAAGGCAGTGTTAGCTCTTTAGCCTCTTCACTGTAAGAAGTTATGCTTGGGGCACCTGGGTGGCTCAGTTAGTTAAGCAACTGCCTTTGGTTCAGGTCATGATCCCAGAGTCTCAAAATCAAGAGTCTCACATCAGGCTCACTGCTCAGTGGGGAGTCTGCTTCTCCCTCTGTCCCTCCCTACCTTGTGCTGTCTCTGTCTCAAATAAATAAAATAAAATCTTAAAAAAAGAAGTTACACTTGAAATATATTAGCCTTATTGTGGAACTAACCAATATAAATTATACCCATTAATAGGGGCTTAGATTGTTTTATATAAGTATTATACAGTGAAGAATAGACATATGCATGCTTGTATCTATGTGTATAGATATATGAGTGTGTTGAAATGTACCAAATAATATACACTGAATTGTTAACTCAAGTCCATTGGCTTGAAGGAGGACCAAGAAGGAAAGAAGCAGGGAGCCATTTCAAAAAGTTTTTGTTTTTTTTTAATCATCAATACATGCAGTACTCTATATATATATACTTATTACATGCATGAGGAATTAGAAAACACTGAGTTACGGGGGCACCTGGGTGGCTCAGTCGGTTGAGCATATACCTTCCACTTCAGTTGAGATCCCAGGATCCTGGGATCGAGCCCCAAATCGGGCTCCTTGCTCAGTGAGGAGCCTGAATCTCCCTCTGTCTGCTGCTTCCCCTGCTTGTGCTATCTCTCTAACAAATAAACAAAATATTAAGAAAGAAAGAAGAAAGAGAAAGAAAGAAAGAAAGAAAGAAAGAAAGAAAGAAAGAAAGAAAGAAAAAGAAAATACTAAGTTGTGTCTATATCTACTAATCTGCAGATATAGGGGATTCATAAAACATGATAAGCTAAATAAATAATATTCAGGTGTGCTAGGGTGGTACAGTTGGTTAATCCTCCAACTCTTGGTTTCTGCTCAGGTCATGATCTTAGAGTCATGAGATCAAGCCCTGAGTCAGGCTCCATGCTCAGTACGTAGTCTGTTTGAGATTCTCTCTCCCTTTCCCTCTGCCCCTCCTGCTCATGCTCTTTCTCAAATAAGTAAATCTTTTTTTTTTTTTTAAATAGTGTTCAGGTAATATTTGTAGCATAATTCAATTTTGGGGGAAATCTACAAACAAAAGTCCTATATAAGTATATATGGCTTGAGTATGTTTAAAGAAAGTCATGAAAGGACATAAATTAAGTCCTATCATTGGTAGAACTGTGTGTTTTATTCTTATGATAATAATACATTAACTTTATAATTAAACAATTTTAAGTACAAATAATTCAAAATTCAAAAATTTCATGGCATTCAGTCCCTATGATTGGTTGAACCATATAAATGAAATGAATACTTCCACAAGTTAATATTGCCTATTTTGTGAATAGACTTTCAATAGTATATGCATTTTTACAAGAATTTTATTTGAGCCACCATATAGTAAGAACAAATTGTAAATAGTAAGAAGCAAATAAAATAAATTGCCCCACGGGAGTTTTGATTAGATAGTGAATGAACATTTTTAGGGTAAAAGAGGTCAACAGCTTCTATTTATGTGTATGTAATACATTCAGCAGATGACACAATTGGGAAAGAACCAAAATTACTTTGAAGGAAGGAACAGTGACAAAGGCAATCTTTTCTTTAACTTACTATTTGTTGTATTACATTACATCTTCATTCTGTTCAGTGTTATAAGTATTGATGGGAATGTTTTATTCTGGACTAGTATGATCCTGCTGAGATTTTTGAATAAAGAAATAAGTAAAATGCTTATAACTAAAATATATCAGATCTTCTTTTCAATTATTTAGAGGAGATGCAGTTGTAGCAAGGAAGTCCATTATATTCTTATCTGCCTTCCCTAGCATGGTGTGGGCAAATAGTCAAATTCTTCCTCTGTCTCCTTACCCTTTTATTGCAGCTGTTTTAAACCTTAGATATGCTGAGGAAATTGTAGATTACACCAAATATACCATCTCAACAGAAAAACTGTCATGCTCTTTGGATAGAGAAGCTGACAATCACTTAATGATTCCTATAATTTCAGAATCCTAAAGGCCATTTTATAAAATATATTTTGGATTTTTTAACTTCTAAAATATCAGGCTATATGACATTCTCTGGTTTGATTTAAAATCATTAACAAAACATATATCTTTTATTTTATTATTCTCTTTTCATACATGTAATCTGATGCTGGCCTATTAGGAATAATAAGTCTGTGATGCCTCAAAATTTTTGAGGTAAATATGTAATAATAACAAGAAGGATTGACAGCCATAATAATGATAAACACAAACACTGTAACAGATTGTATTTGGGAATAATAAAGACAGGCATATGTCTTACAAATTGTGGGGAAAATACATCAAAATACCATAGCTTATTCTTTTTCATCAATTAAGGGAAATAGCACAACTTTGATAGAAAGCATGCTTTCAAATATTACAAAGCAGAAACCAAAATATTATTTGTTATAGCTGAGAACACTTCAAAGCTTATGCAGGAGGAAGAATTAAAAATATAAAATGTGCTTTGTTGGTATTTTTCAGGTGGGAAATAGCTGTTTAGGTATGTCAAATTTAGGCTGTGAAACAAAAGTAGTTTATGAGGCTTTTGATTTAAATGTGGTTAACTTTTGAATTCTTTCATCCTCTTCCAATGTTTTTGGAGTCTTGTCTGTTTAAAATGTACATTTTAAATATTGATGGGTTTTCAGTCTGTTCTGTGTTTCTTACCTAATTTGGTCATATAGGTAGATAAATAAATGGATATCTAATTTAATATTCTTTCACTGTGTATGTAATAGCAAATTAGCCATATATAAATAAAAAGTTAGACCCATAACAGATATTTTGAGAAAAATGAAGATGATTAAAACTAAAGAAGTACTTTTCTCTATGAATAGAATTTTTTCCCAGTATATGTGCTGACTTAATGGGGTTTGGGTGGGAGAGGAGCTTCTTTTTTTTTTTTTTTTTAAAGATTTTACTTATTTATTTGACAGAGATCACAAGTAGGCAGAGAGGCAGAGAGAGAGAGGAAGGAAAGGAGGCTCCTTGCAGAGCAGAGAGCCCAATGCAGGGCTCGATCCTGGGACCCTGAGATTACGACCTGAGCCAAAGTCAGAGACTTAACCCACTGAGCCACCCAGGTACTCCCCTTTTGCTGTATTTCTTTCTTTTTTTTAATATTTTATTTATTTATTTGACAGAGAGAGATATCACAGGTAGGCAGAGAGGCAGGCAGAGAGGGAGGGAGAAGCAGGCCTGCTAAGCAGAGAGCCCGATGTGGGGCTTGATCCCAGGACCCTGAGACCATGAACTGAGCCGAAAGCAGAGGCTTAACCCCCTGAGCTACCCAGGTGCCCCTGATGTATTTCTTAACATTAACACTTTTCCTACTATATATATATATATATATATATATATATATATACACTATAAATGTATATACATATGCATATATATTTTTATATAAATACATATATGTGTATAGTTTGTATAGTTGACCCTCTAACAACATAAGTTTAAACTGCACAGGTCCATTTCTATGTGGATTATTTTCTGATAAATATAATATGGTACAGTAAACATTTTATTTTATGATTCTCTTAATAACATTTTCTTTTTTCTAGTTTATTGTAAGAATGTAGCATATAATACATATAACATATGAAATATGTGTTAATTGACTGTTTATGTTATGGGTAAACCTTTTAATCAACAGTAGGCTATTCATCACTCAGTTTGGGGGAAGTCAAAAGTTATTCACAGATTTTTTATCAGAAGGCAAAAGAAATAACACTTCCTCTAGTTAAAGCTCAATCAAAGGGCAATGGGATCAGAAGAAAATATTTCAAACTCCCTTGCTTCAGACAGAAACCTCTGAGATGGATGCTGAATACCCCTCAGGGAAGTATGGTGAGTTAGGCCCCCACTGCAAATGGAATTATCTCAAAAACACACTTGGGCTTTAACTACTTCCCTAATTATTCTTCCTCTAACTTTACGAATCACTTCCCAAATAATTTAAACTGCCCTTAAGTGCTTATCTTGGTTCTGTTTTAAGTAAAACTCAAAGTAAGAGTGTTGGTACAAGAAATTATTCTAGAATGCATCTGTGATGAGGTTCTAGAAATGTATCACTCATCAATTATGACAATAAGTACAGCCTTGTTCGTGGTGCTAACTTCTAGTGTATTATTAAATGTGAAAAGAGCTGAAAGACCTATACTCTGAAAAATATAAAGCATTGATAAAAGATATTGAAGATGACACAAACGAAAAGACATTCCATGTTCATGGATTGGAAGAATCAATATTGTTAAAACATCTACACTACCCAAAGCAATCCACAGATTTAATGCAATCCTTACCAAAATACCAGCAGCATTTATCTTTATCACAGAAGTAGAATGAATAATACTCAAAAATGCTTGGACAAAAGAAGCCAAAGAAATCTTGAAAATGAGAACAAAACTAGAGGTATAATAATCCCATATTTCAAGACATACTACAAAGCTGTAGTAATCAAAACAGTCTAGTACTGTCACAAAAATAGACACATAGATCAATGGAATAGGATAGAAAATCCACAAATGAACCCACACTTATATAATTAATTAACCTATGATAGAGGAGTCAAGAATATGCAATGAAGCCATATCTAAATGGTGTTGGGAAAACTGGACAGCCACATGAAAAAGAATGAAACTGGACCATTTTCTTACACCATCCTCAAAAATAAACTCAAAATGGATTAAAGAACTAAACGTGAGACCTGAAACCATAAAAATCCTAGAATAGAGCACAGACAGTAATTTCTCCGACATCTGAAGTAGCATTTTTAAAAGATGTCTTCTAGATATCTAAAGCAAAAGCAATAATAAACTATTGAGACTACATCAAAATAAAGAACTTTTGCATACGGAAGGACACCATCAACAAAACAAAAAGGCAACCTACATTCACTAAGGGGTTAATAGAACTCAACACCAAAAATCCCAAATAATCCAATTTAAAATTGGGCAGGACGTGAATAGATATTTTTCTAAAGAAGACCTATAGATGGCTAACAGACACATGAAAAGATGCTCAGCAGCAGTAATCATCAGGAAAATGCAAATCAAATTCATGCAGCTACTGTGGAAACCAATATGGAAGTTTCTCCAAAAATTAAAAACAAAATTACCACATGGTCCAGTAATTTGACTACTGTGCATTTACCCAAAGAAAACTAAAACAATAATTTGAAAAGATATATGCACCCCTATGTTTATTGCAGTGTTATTTACAATAGCCAAAATATGGCAGCAACCCAAGCATCCATCCATAGAGGAATGGAAAAGAAGTGGTATATATTTAAAAAGTGGAATATTGCTCAACCATGAAAATGAATGAAATCCTGCCATTTGCAACAATATGGATGGACCTATAAGCTATAATGCTAAGTAAAATAAGTCAGACAGAGGAAGACAAATGCTATATGATTTTCCTCATATGTGGAATTTAAGAAATTAAACAAACTAAGAAACAAACAAACAAAAGACAAATGAAAAAACAGACTCTTAAATACACAGAACTAACTGTGACTGCCAGTGGAGATGTGGGTGGGAGATGGGTGAAATAGCTGTGGGGATTAAGAGTATACTTGTTAGGGGTGCCTGGGTGGCTCAGTGGGTTAAAGCCTCTGCCTTCAGCTCAGGTCATGATCCTAGGGTCCTGGGATCGAGCCCTGCATTGGGCTCTCTGCTCAGCGGGGAGCCTGCTTCCTCCTCTCTCTGCTTGCCTCTCTGCCTACCTGTGATCATCTCTGTCTGTCAGATAAGTAAATAAAATCTTAAAAAAAAAAAAAAAGAAAAGAAAGAAAGAAAGAAAGAAAGAAAGCTCCATTAAGCATCTGCCTTCAGCTCTGGTCACGATCCCAGGATCCTGGGATCGAGCCCCAAGTCAGGCTCCCCGCTGGGGGGGAGGCCTGCTTCTACCTTTAAAAAAAAAAGAAAGAAAGAAAGAAAAACGAGTATACTTGTTGGGATGAGCTCTAAGTAATGTATAGAATTGTTAAATCATTATATTGTACACCTGAAACTAATTAACACTTGTATGTTAGTTACATTTCATTAAAAAGGGGGATGGGGACCTAAAGCCTCATGGTAGTGAATATGTTAGAATTGCTTTTTTGCTTGAGACCAAAGAATCCACCAGATACTGGAAGGTCTCAGAGAACATTTCCTTTATTAAATCAATAATAAACAAATTAATATGGCAGCATATTTGAGAAGCTTTGTGGTGGTTGTGTCCTATAACCCAGAATGAGATGGTACCTTGTAATAGATTTCATTAGTTCAATGTGAGTCATAGAATTGTGACTAGATGAAGACACTGAAGTTGCTTAATATGACAGGTGAATATAATTGGACCCTTGGTCCAAGGGTGAAATGATAACCAAAGATTCATTAATAAGCATGTTACAAGATGAATGGCTAGTCAACAAGAGTAAGCTTAATTGTAGAACCAAGGAAAAAACAAAACAAAAACTAGTGAATGGAAGTTCCATCTATTTCCAACTTTTGGTCAGTTCTGAGTCAGAGCACATGAATTAAAATGGAGTTTGACTTCTCTTAAAAAAGAACCTTATAATACCATCACAAGTTAGTAATCTCCCAATCCTTCTACAAATGTACTTGCTGTTATTTATCAGACTATATATACTGGGGCAGAGAGAGTATACACATCTTTTGAAAGTCTTAGCATGCAATGTACAAAATGACTCCACTCCACCATATGAAACACTATGGTGACCACCAAATTAGACTGGTGATGTGTGAATAATAAAAGTATGTTGCCAAAATTTTTCTGACAGAGAACCAATCAATCTATAGCTCCATTCTCTCTTTATTTTTAAAGATTTTATTTATTTATTTGAGAGAAAGAGTGTGTGAGAGAGAGATCATGAGCAGGGAGCAGGGGTAGAGGGAGAAGCAGACTCCACACTGAGCAGGGAGCCCAATGCAATACTTGATCTCAGGACCCTGGGATCACGACTTGAGTTGAAGGTAGATGCTTAACCAATTGAGCCACCAAGGCACCCCGTAGCTTCATTCTGTGGTTATTTATCCGTGTTCTGAATATAGAATTGGAATAGATATATGTTGCAGCTAACAGAACCCTCACTTTGGTTCCCTGACCTATAGAAAAAGAAATGTTAAGAACATTAGGTGAATGCCTGAAACTGGTTTCTCTTCGGCCAAGAAAACTACACTACATGTGGGGTGGCATTGAAGAGATTAGAGCCACATTCAATAGCTTGAATACAGAGTGGTGGTTCACAGAATATCGTTGTTAATTTTACCTGCATGGCCTCTGTAAAAATAGATCATGATAGGCTAAGAAGGACTAGTATGATTTACTTAAGTGGCAGCCTTATGATGAATATTGCACTAGTTGTGATTTCTTTATGGAAAGAGATAAACAAAACCTCTGGCTCTTTTCATGTGGTTATGGATTGGAGAAAATACCCCCCATCTGACCCAAGAGAAGAAACATCCATCCAATAGCCCAGAGAACTTTCTAAGTCCTTGGAATGAAGATGTGGGGGGAGACATCAAGAGGAGGTGACAGATGGTTGATCCACGAACCTGACTAGCCAACTAGAGGCTCCTTACTCCCTCCTCTCTCATTAGAATGTGCCCAAGTACTTGCCTTCTCAGCTCCCAGAAGCTGCCCAAAGGGCATACATAGCCTTTGGATGATGATGTGAGGTGGAGGCCCTCTAGAAAGTATATGTGACTGAATCCAGTTAAGACTTATATACAAATTTTTAATATTTGGCTGGCATGCCCAAGATGTTCTTGTCTTGTAACTGCCCCAGACAAGCCTAGTATATAAGTTCCCTTGCTTATGAAAACTGCCATATACCAATCTGGAGTGGTCTGCCTCTTTCTTCAGTCTCTCTGCATAAAGCTGGTTTGGATTACACACAGGAGGCACGCACCATTGCAAAGCAACAAAAGAGGGGGGGTCCTCATCTACCTAGGACACTAATGGAAGCAAAAAGAGAAGTTCCCATATCTGACATATTTTGACTAGATTAAAACAACTTTGGAAGTCTCACCAAGATAGAAGAATAATGGAACACATATATATTGACATCACCTATGTGGTTCATTGCCAAGATTCAGTTTCCAGTTTGGATTCTGAATGAATAAATGAAAGAATAAGTAATATCAAAAATACGAAATGAAGTTATGAAAAGGGAGGCAGCATTGTAAATATATAAAAGAAAAATAAGACTAACCAACAATTTTTACTGGATTTGTAGCAGTCTGCTTTTCAGCATCTATTAAAATTTTATACTATAATGAAAGCAAGTAGAGCCCAAAGGAAGTTGTAACACACAGTATAAATTAAGAAATTTGTCTCCATGTTGAACATGGAGTCTTCTGTTCAGCCAAGAGCTATCATTCATTAATAGTGAAGTGCATCACACTGAATGGGAAAGGTAGTGTTATTCATGAAGGATTCCCAAACTAAGTGAACTGTCATTTTACACATTACCTTGTTAGTAAGGAAGTCCATTTATATTATCTGCTTGACTAAATTAGACCAGATGCTTAGAGAGTGAGTTTGGTACATATCCAGAATCATAAGATAATCTTCTGAGCCCCAGACAAAAAAAATAAATAAATAACAACTGTTTGCCAAAAAGTAACATCTGGGGTGTCTCACAGCACAATCCCCATAACAGTGAAAATGGGTACAACATCCAATTTTCATCTGTTATATGTGCTAATTCTGCAAATACATGTGGCCTCATTTGCTACTTGAAATAAAAGTACCGGAGCATCTGTTCAGGTAAACACCATATCCAAGGATGTTAACTGTGCTCCTTGGAGCCAGATTTTCTGCTTTTTAAATAAATACTATTTCTGCTATAGAGAGTCTTTTATCAACAGGATTTGAAGATTTTTGCTTGGCTAAGAAATTCTTCCTAAGAATTATGTCCTATAGAATCATCTAATTCTGACAACGGAAGGACTATTCAAAGTAATATTCTGATTATCTTCAAATAAATAACATTTTATAACATCTTTCTATATGAATAAAGACAGTTTGGATAACTTCAACTCTTTCCATCTTTCCTAGTTGCTTGCTCCTTTTATTCCTTTCTTGGGCTTCACGAACTCTCAGGCTCCTCCTTTCACTCAACCATACCAGCCCTTGACACCTCTTTCTCAACAGAGGTCAAAAAGTAAGTCCCAAGACTAACAAGATATATTGAAGCTATTCAATTATATTTACACATGTTTTTACATTTGATTATTTTTTTTGTCATAAATCATGTCATAGTACTGTGATTAAAGCCATCCCTCCAATAGCTCAGCCTCTCAATTACTGAGCCTCCTCCCTCTCAATGATCTCATCACTACTCCATCTTTTTTTTTTTTTTTTATATTTCAACTGTTTTTAATTTGGGGCCAAACTTTAATTTACATTTGTCAAGTAATTTTGCATTGCTAGGTGTAGTGTTATTAGGTCTAGTGAGTATATGATTTTATGAGCAGTGCTATGCAGTGGCAAGAGCATTGAAATTCAGTTAATACCAACTGAGAGTTCCCGCCATGCTTCTGCTGTGTGACCTTGGAGAAGGTCACCTTCTGACCTTCTGTTTGCTCATCTTTTTTTTTTTTTTAATTTTATTTTTTATAAACATATATATTTTTTTTTCCCCCTCAGGGGTACAAGTCTGTGAATCTCCAGGTTTACACACTTCACAGCACTCACCATAGCACATACCCTACCCAATGTCCATAACCCCACCCCCCCTCTCCCAACCCCCCTCCCCCCAGCAACCCTCAGTTTGTTTTGTGAGATTAAGAGTCACTTATGGTTTGTCTCCCTCCCAATCCCAACTTGTTTCATTTACTCTTCTCCTACCCCATTAACCCCCCATGTTGCATCTCCTCTCCCAACAGACGAATGGATAAAGAAGATGTGGTCTATATATACAATGGAATACTATGCAGCCATCAAAAGAAATGAAATCTTGCCATTTGCGACAACGTGGATGGAACTAGAGGGTATCATGCTTAGCGAAATAAGTCAAGCGGAGAAAGACAACTATCATATGATCTCCCTGATCACTACTCCATCTTAACTACCATTCAATAGACCATACCCCAACTGTATCACCTCCAGCTCAGTTAAGGAGCTTCCTAGGATTCTTCAAAAATAATTTTGGGTACAACTTATCTCATAGTATATTTTGTTGTACCCTGCCCCAAATACCCTTCAAATCAGGGAAGATTTAGAGCCATTTTTATGAAACACCAAATCAAAAAAGCATAAACAGAGATATTAAGTGATCATTTAGTGAGTACTTAAGCCAAGATTTGTATATTACATGCAGAAAGATGCCCCTACAATAAAATGTTTGAGACAGTATTTTTGTTCTGTTTTTATTATTTTTTATAGTGAACAGTCAAAATACTGTTTTCTAAAGTTACTTAGATCACCTACTTTCCTCCTCAGACGCTTCAGTGTTATTATGTGATTCATTTGTGATGCAGTTAGATACATTTGTCACAGCCTGGTTTATTTTTATTGTGTTTGTTGCTGTTTGCATATACTAAAAATTACTCTGTGGTGTATAGTTCTATGGGCTTTGACAAATGAATGGAATCCTTTATCACCACCATATTATATTCACTTAGACATGATCTCATCATAAAGGCTGTGTCTTTATGAACAACTTTATTCCCCATTCCTAAACTTTTTGAGTGTTTTAAAGACATTTCACCTGTCGTTTAGCTCGTATTATTTCTCATGAGAAATGTTCCTTCATCTGCATCTTCATTCCTCTGTATACTGCATCTTTTTTTCTGTATGCTTTAAGATTTTTTTTTTTTCAGGATGCCTGGGTGGCTCAGTGGGTTAGAGCCTTTGCCTTCGGCTCACGTCATGATCCCAGGGTCCTGGGATTGAGCTCCACGTTGGGCTCTCTGCTCAGCAGGGAGCCTTCTTCCTCCACTCCCCGCCTGCCTCTCTGCCTACTTGTGATCTCTCTCTCTCTCTCTCTCTCTGTCAAATAAATAAATAAATAAAAATCTTAAAAAAAAAGATTTTCTATTCATTGTTGCTTTTGATTATGACATGAGTTGGTATAGTTTTCTTCATATTTCTTGTTCTTGGAGTTTATTGAGGTTTTTGTATATATGAATGTATAATTTCCATCATGTTTGTGAATTCACTGGCCATTATTTATTCAATTTTTTTTCTGTCCTTCCTATCCCTCCCACTGAAATTCTATAGTTTCATATATAGGAATCTGTTTGAAGTTATCTTACAAGTAACTTTACATTTTTTTCCATTTGCACTTTGTTTTGAATAGTTTCTATTGATATATCCTCATAATCATTGATATATTCACTTGTAATATCTAATATGGCATTTATTCTATTCAGACTTTTTTATTCTCAGATATTATAGTTTTCGTATTTTAGTAGTTTGATTTTGATCTTTCAATAATATCTTCTATATCTCTACTTTTTAATCTAATTTTGAAAACTATTTTTAATGACTTTTTCTGATAATTCAGGTATCTGTGTTATTTCTGAGTCTTGATTAATTGATTTTTCTCTTCATTTTGGGTTGTCTTTTCCCCCTTCTTTGCATTCCTGGTAATCTTTGAAGGATTCCTGACATTGTGAATTTTATTTTGTTATATGCTGGATAATTTTTTTCCTAAAATTCTTCTTAAGCTCTGTTCTGAGGTGTAGTTAAGTTACTTGGAAATATTTTGTACTTTTGTGTCTTGGCTTTATGATCTGTTATGTGAGCCTGGAGCAGTGGTCAGCCTAGGACTTATTACATGTGAATCAAGACCTTCCCTCATATTCTGTTCAATATTCCATTATTTAATGATTTGTTTTTTCCAGTTTAGCTGGTATGAAAGGACACTGTTCATAGCCTTGTTTGAACATCGGACACTGTTCTCCTATTTTATTATTAGAAAGTTATTTTCCTGCAGGGATTTTCCTCATGTGCATGTGTGACTAAATGCTTGCTTAGTATCTTAAGAGAACTCCCTCCAAGTCTCTTAGATTCCCGGGGCACCTGGGTGGCTCAGTCGTTTGGTGTCTGCCTTCAGCTAAGGTCATGATCCCAGGGTACTGGGATCTAACCGTGGGATTTGGCTCCCTGGTGGGTGGGAAGCCTGCTTCTTCCTCTCCCACCCCCCCCTACTTCTGTTCCCTCTCTTGCTATGTCTCTCTCTGTCAAATAAATAAGTAAAATCTTTAAAAAAAAAAAAAGTCTCTTGGATTCTCCTCCCATGATTATCTCCCCTCTCTCTTACTTTGTCTTCTGAATTCTGGTATCCTTGATCTCTCCAGATCCTCAGCTCTGTCTCTTCAACTTTAGGAATATGCTGGACTCCACCTCAGTTTCCACTCCCTGCACTGTGATCAGGAAACTCAGTACAGTGAGTTGGGCAATGACAGGGTTTACCTTACTTGTTTCCCATTTCCCTTTTCTTCATTGTTTAATGTTTAGTGTTTTTAAAATAATTATTTCATTTTTTTCTATTCTTTTACTGTTCTGTTGTTGTTGCTTTTATTGTTTTAGGCAAGGTAAATCCAGTTCTTCTTACTCCATATTGATCAAAAGGAAAAGTTTCTGGTCATACTAAGACAAAAAACAAAACAAGGGATCCATTTTTGCCTATGGGCAGAGTATTCTTGAATTTAATTTAATCTCTTACTACTTGGGTCATTTGGCATCTCCTGAGGTAAAATTCTAAGCCTTCTGCTATTTTTCTTACAAATACATATAAGAGGCTATGGCCTTTTGAAGGAAGGAATATTTTAGGAGGTATAAACCATATCCCTAGTTAATCACAGACTTGATGGCTAACCCTAAATGATTAAAAATAGGGAATGGGGAATATTATTTCTACTTTCATCATATTTTTCATATGGAGGGCCCTCCATCAGGATAGAACTCCTTGCCATTCTCTCCAGCTGTATTTTCCTCAGTGCTCGAGGAGTCATTACTTCATTGATAAGTTTAGGTGTTAGGACTCAAAGTTCTTTTCTCCTACTCTTTTCCTAATAGCTCATTTTTGGAACATACCCATACTCTTAAATCTCCCATGATGTAAGCTTTAAAAGAACATATCTCTATCTTATATTTTTCCTGAGTTTTCATTACAAGATGTATTATGCAAATCCCAGGAGCAAATCTCCTTAAAGGAAAACCAACCAACCAACAAACCAAATTTTCTACATAATTCTCTACCTGTCTGTAGTCTTATTTCATTGATCTTTTTCCTCAAACACTTTAAATTTTGCATAAATAGAGAAGCAATATTCTAGACAGGCAGGAAGTTCTGTGAATAGGAAAACTGTGAAAAAAGTAGGGAAAGGGAGTTAACTGAGTCTTTTTCTAACCATTCATTTCTCTAGTGTCTAGTGGTAGAGGATTTCAAAATCTTCTGAGCCTTTGGGGCATAGAGACAAGAGGCAGTCGTTGGTAATAGGGAGTTGACCAAATTTTAGAATGGAGTCACATTTTTAAAATTGATTTTAATGCCTATTCTGAGAGTTTTCCTCATTTCGAAGAGCCTGGGGACACTCAATGAGTATAACCATTTTGTGAAACAGGCAATAAGGAATTCTACATCTATTCATAGTTATCAAGAGAGCATTCAAAACTTTGAGTTAGAGAATACAGATGCAGACAATGTTTGGAAATCCAAACAGGGATGGAGAGAAATGAGAGAGAAGCTTTCAAGACACGGCACTCATATCGAGAGACAAAAATTCACTTGCCAGCAAGAATAAGGAACAGCACTGTGACAGTGGTGTTCACCAAACTTGTCATTTCCTCCCTCCCTTCTCTCAACCTCTCTGCCAACTAGATTGGATCATGTTGCTAGTTCTGGCCAATGACACATGAGGAAAAGTGATTTGACACTTCTGGCAAAGTAAAGCATTGAGAACCCTGTGCATGGTTCTCCAGGTTTATTTTTCCAAGTCTACATGCCAGAGAAAGCTGCTTATTCCAAACTCACCTGCCTGTAAGGTGGTGGTGCTGCTCACTTCCTGGGGATCTGAGTGTTCTGTGGACCTAAGCACCAACCTCACCCATGTGGATACTGTAGCATGGTAGAATGAAGTTTCATAGTGGAGAGCCACTGATATTTTTTTATTTGTTTTCTTTCCAGAGCATATATTAGTCTATACAGACTAACAGAGGCCCCATAGAGAGAGGGGGTGCCAAAAAGATGACTAGCGAGAAATATACCTTGGCTCTGACTCTTGCTTCACTTCATCTTCCCTTATGCCTGTTTTTCGATTTTCCCCACATTCACTCAGGTTTTGTGTGCATGGCAGTCTCTATTGAACATTTAGAGTAACTGGATTTTATTATCCTAACATATTGAAAATAAATTATAATAAAAAACTAGTCACTTTTGTCCATAAAAGCTCTTGGCCAGCAAGAGAAGCAAGAATGTGAAGTAAAAACTATTAAGGAAGACCTAAACACACAGAGATGTACAGAAAATTAGAAAGACATTAGACATGACATAGAATTTGTGAGTTCAGGTCATTTTTTTTAATTAAATTTTAAACAATAGCAATATATCAACTGATATTTCAGTTAAATAATAATAATAGCCACCATTTTTTGAATGCCTACTATGTGCCATACATGCCTATAGATATGCCCACTATGAATAAAATGGGAAGAAATATATTATTAAATTTCATGATAAAAAAAAAAGAAACATACATTGGAGAAAAGATAACGATAAAGCCAACAAAACTTTTGTGTAAGGTCAGGGCTGAACTTAATATTGCACTCAGAATTCAAGATGCAAGTTTTGTGTATATTTCCTATTTATATTCTATACCATTTTAATCAAAATATTAAAATAAGGTCCAAGAGACCTAAATGTGAGGGTAGGAATATATTATATCAATTGAGTTTTCAGAAAAGCTGGTCAAGAAGAATACTGCACTACAATATCAATAATATATTAATAACCAGAATATATGTACAATAGAGGGAATACAGTCAATAAGATTGTAATAATGTTGTAAATTCAGTGAAATGTAGTACTATAGCAGTTGATGATACAAAGTGTATTAGAATCAAGCTGGAATAATTCAAAATGTGCTCCAGAAATGAATGCAGGTAGCTGAATCTGCATGTCAGGAAGTGAATATATGTATAACTATGAATTCTCCATATTACCTTTCACATAGGATGCAATGTTTCTTAGTAGGTAACATGTGACATTAAGTATAAAAAATAAAATAAATGAAATATAAAACAATAATAAATAAATTGATAATAAATTAAGTTTTAAGAATTAAACAAACTACTTTGATATTGTATATATACCACTTAAATTCAATAGTAACTGTAGCAATTGTCATTATAATTTGAATAAAATATTACTCTTTTCAGGGAACAATATTTTCTCAGGGATGCTATTTAGAATGTCCAGTTCCAAAAAAAAAAAAAAAATTCCAGTTCATGGTCATCATAAAAAGCAAAATGATTTATAGATTATTTGACTATTCTCAAATTCCCCACAGTGGACCATCTTTTGAAAACAGCAGAAATGCCAATAAAATTCTAAATGTTGTTATATCAAAACTCAACTATGGCAAATATAAGTACCAACAATTTGAATTCTGAAGCTCTATATATTGCATTTTTCCTGCAATTTGCTGTAATATAACTATGATTATTGGACAACTGAATCATCCATGCAGGAATGCCTCATATGGTTTTGCTGATTTTAGGAGGGTGTCCAGCTGATGGCCCATGAAAGATAAAATTTAGCCGACATTTTGCTTGGCAGGCTATGAGTTCATGCATATGACTGCATCTGCCCAGAGAAAGTAGCACTTTTTTTTTTTAAGATTTATTTATTTTAGAGAAAGAGAAAGAGTACAGGGGGTGGAGGTGGAGGGGCAGAGGGAGAGGAAGAGAGAGAATCTCCACCAGACTCCCCACTGAGTTTGGAGTCAGACACAGGGCTGGATCCCAGAACCCTGAGATCAGAACCTGAGCTGAAACCAAGTGAAGGATGCTCTGCCTCTCAATGGACTGAGCCCCCCAGGTGCCCTAAAAGTAGCACATTTTATGAATCAGCATAAAGATATCTTTTTTCTTAAGGTGTATCCCATAGTGCTGCATTTACACAGATGGAATACCATTTTCTGTTTTGTACAAATATTCCCTTAATCGAATATTTGTAAATAAGAAAGTTTAACTTCCACTTTTCTCCAAATCAATTTTCTTAAAAATTTACCCAGGACTTTCTTAGGATTTTTCTCAACTTTTTCTTTCCTATCTAAATCACATATATACATAGATAAGGAATCAAATAATACAGAAGTTCTCTTCCCTATCCCTACAACTCTGGAGAATTTAAATCACTGTGTTTTTGTTTGGTTTTGTTTTGTTTTGACACTTCTAATAACTAACATCACAGCAATAATATTTTTTTCACATTTGCCACTACTCATTATATAATAAATGAAAATGACTTTCTAACATTACTATTTGGATATTTTTGTAAATTCTTTTTCTGCCTCTTTAGTATCTAACCTTCTCCCTATTAAGTGAGAGACATCTATCCAAAATAGAGAAGATGAGGATTTTTTGCAGAAAAGATAGTAAAGAGAAAGAATAAGGTAAAAATCAGCTCTTTATCTGCCAAATAGGATTATTTAAAAAGACTCTTATCTTGAGATTCATGCAATTATCTTAAAAAACATTCCAAATTTATTTAACATCTTTCTTGTTACCTTTTCTTTCTTTAACATGACAACATAGAGTTCTCCAAATGCATAAAGAAAATATGCCTATTCATCATAATGACTCAACAGTAATGGTGAAGACAGGAAGATGGAGCAAATGACATCTGGGAAATCTCCCTTTTAGATTCTAGGAATTAAAGGAAGGGGACATTGAGGAGGTGGCTGGAAAGCAATCCTGTCAGAGAACTATGCTTCCTGGGATGGAGTTATAATAGAAATGTAGAGACAATTAGTACAGAATGGACTTTTAGCCTTGGCTCCTTAGCAGGGAAAATAGTCTCCCAGAAATGTCCATACTCTAATCCCTTTAATCTGTGAAGATGTTTCATTACATGGTAAAAGGGACTTTGTAGATGTGGCACAAATTTGAGATGGGGAGATTATCCTGGATGATCTTTAAATAGGATTATTTAAAAAGACTCTTATCTTGAGATTCATGCAATTATCTTAAAAAACATTCCAAATTTATTTAACATCTTTGTGAATCCAGTGTAATGACATGGATCCTTAAAAGTGGAAATGGAGAGAAGAAAGCAAGAGATGTGAAATGTTATTCTGTCAGTTTTGAAGATGGAGGAAGGATCCAAGAGCTAAACAATCCAGAAAATGCAGAAAAGGTAACAAAATAGATTGCCCTGAGAGCCTCCAGAACAAATGTCTACCTACTGACACCCTGATTTTAATAAAGTGAAACATATTGCAGGCATCTGAATTTGAGAATTTTAAGATAATAACTACATTGTTTCAAACCACTAAGTATGTGGCAATTGGTTATAGCAGCTATAGGATACCAACACAGATCTCTATAGAACCCTCCCACGTGACTGCAGGCCACCTCCCCACCATATTATCTTAACATTGCACCATCTTGTTTAGGCAGATGGGAGTTTGAAGTTGGGCTTTCCAAGCCCCCTACTAGAGATAGAATAGACCTGCTGCCATAAGGACTCCAAAATTAGCTAATCTACATCAGAGTGGTGATGCAGACGTTGATGACAAAAAAAAGGACTTAAACTCTCTCTGTCTACCTCCCCTAATAGTTATACAGGTATCCCTAGTCCCTCTTCTAATTACCTCTACCACTTCAAGTAACTTCAAACATTTGTTCTATAAACCACAAACACTATCTTTTGACTCAACATTATTAAAGGAGAACATTAGCACCTTCCTCCTTTTCTATACTCTCACATTTTTTTCATCTCCTAAATGGTCACCAAATCCCTTTACTTTCATATTCTCTTTTTATAAACATAGTTTTCTGAGATTGATTCTAAAAGCTTAAAAGTAATAACATTATATGGGTAATTTTGACCACATAAATAAGATTTTTTAAGGTAGTTCCAAGGTAAGTTCCAAGGTAGTTCCAAAGTATAATCATATTTTGTTCTACTGTCACCCTAATTCTGAACAACCATATTATTCAACAAAGACTATGCGCTGCATCAAGTTCAAGTAAATTTCCATTTTCATCATCTGTTAATTCTCATTATCCTAAATTCAGGTTTTTCTAAATTCTCATCATACCATTCCTTTTCAAAAGCTGCTGTTTACATATGGTTTTAGAGCTTCCCTTTATTTTTTTCTAGGTTGGATCCAAAGTTTGTTCTCATATCTTCTTTTTTGGTTTAGTGCCTTATTTTGTTGTGAATAAATCTTCCAATCAAATCCTAAGTAAAGGTTTAGGCATGGTGAGCTTAGTGAACTACCATGACTGAAAATGCCTTTATTCTTCCTTTACAATTAATTGTTTCATTTTGGACAGAATTCTCAGTAGAAAATTGTTTTCTTGTTGAAAATTAAAAGCCTCAATCCATTGTTCTCTAATATCCAGTGCTACTGATGAAATGACTGATGTTATTCTTATTCTAGTTCATTTGTATTTAATTTTTTTATTTTATTTATGTTTTAGTTTACTTACTTTTAGTACTTTAAATTTCATTTATAGACCCTCTTGGATGTTCTCTTTAACTTTTTAAATTTCAACTTCACAAAATGCACATTCATTACACAAGGCTCTGGGTTGACTCTTAAGTGTTCCCTCTCTTGCTGTTTCTCTCGGTCAAATAAATAAATAAAATTTTTTTTAAAAAGAAAAAAGAGAAAAGAAATTTCACACAATTCACAGTATAATGGCATTTAAGTAAATTAAACTATTGTATTCTTCATGGGCCCACTTATATAAAGTAAAATTTATAGAAAGTACTGAAAAATATATAACAAATACATGGTACTAGTTTTTTTGTATAGAAAAAGGGAAGTGAATGACTTGGGGAGGGAGGCAGGTAAAAATTAGGTCTTTGACTTCGTCTGTGGTGTTTTATTTCTATCACATAAAAAAAATCAAAGAAAGAATTTTAAGGAAAACTGTAAAATTGTTACTGTTTATTTATTATGTTTGGATACATAGATATTTATTTCACACCTACCTATACTTTTATAGTTTATTATCCAAAATTTTAGAGCTTAAAATTTAAAAAAGAAAAAATTAATAATGTTAAAAAATGTCCTTTTGATTTCTATTATCTATTTCATTATATATATATGTATTTTTTTATTAACATATAATGTGTTATTTGCTTCAGAAGTACAGGTCTATGAATCATCAGTCTTACACAATTCACAGCACTCACCATAGCACATACCCTCCTCAATGTCCATAACCCAGCCAATCTCAACCTTATAGAACCACTTAGGATGTAGTTTTTTTGAATTATAGAGTAGTCCTGCAAAGGTAAATAACTTTTAAATGATGTTGCAAAGAATCACTTAATAACACTGAGAGAGTTTATAGCCAGTCACCCCTCCGAAGCTTAATTAGCAGCCAGGGCTCAGAGAACTTTTATCCACTCTTGCTGACACTGTCAACACCTAATCTGGAAGAGATGTGTAGTAAGTAGGCAATGGAAGGTAGGTGATGGAGTGAATTTAAAAAAAAAAAGTTAAATAGTGATTTCTGCATATTTGAAATGTTAGAAACCTGCATCCACAGGATTCAATGTAACAGCCACTTTGAAGTTTCTGCATTGAATCACATCACATTAGTTTGTAATGACTATATCCCTTCTCACTACCTGAAGAGGTTGTACTTTTGTGTTTTCTAAAGCTCTTGATGAACTTTCCAGTTCTACTGTGACAGATAGTTAGAGAAATGAGCTTAAAAGGAAGAGATGAGCACCCTGAGGAGGGACCAGGATAAAGGGGTGTCCAGTTGAGAACTATTCTAACACATCGCTCCATCGTGAAGATAGAAAGGAATGGACTGAGGAACATCAAGATTAGTGGGGAATATTATGAGTTGCCACCCAACAAGATTCAAGGTCCTCTGCCTGTAGCCTCCAGGCTCTAGAATAATGTATGAGAGCAGATAATACACATGTAAATGTGGTTTGACCCTGTCTGTGATTTAAGACTTAGACTGCTGACTATTTGGTCGTTCCATGGGTTGCTTCAACTTCTGCAGGAAAGATCGACTAGTTAAACCTCAGGATACTTGTAAATTTTAGGAAACTACTGTGTACCTCTTCATAAATTATTTTGGGGGAAGAAAAATTGCATTCTGCAAAGCAAGTCCCTGATTTTAGAGATACATCTTTATACTCACTTGAAAAATTCCAGAACTAAATAAAATTGGCATTTTTTAGTCCTATTTTTCACATGCTAAAAATGTGCAGCAATTATGAATTTTATATTTTAGGAATTATTTTATCTCCTATTAATCTGATAATCAATTCAAATTCAGTATCTTAAGAGAACTGTGGTTCTGCTACTACTAATGTGATGCGATTCAATGCAGAAACTTCAAAGTAGATGTTACATTGAATCCTATGGATGCAGGTTTCTAACATACCATTAACATAAGTGGTAAGACTTATTTTAACAAAATATAATTGTGAGCCCAATAGACTTTTAATAAATAAAGAATTCCATGAAAAAGACAACATTTGAACTAAATTAGAATGTCAGAGCATACCAGCTACAGGCAATACCTGTTCAAAGACCAGAAAGGAAAACATGCTTGTAAAATCAATAGTTCCAATTTTTCTAACTGCAAATAAGAAGACTAAGTTTCTATTTCCTTTTTAGTATAACTGTAGGATTTTAAATTATTTTTAATAGTTCTAAGATCTTTATAATAGGACATTTAATGCACACCTCTTAGGTATACAATCTATCTAAATACACATGTTGATCTAATTGGAAATCACTTTGCTTTTTTGTAATCAAGTGCTCTATGATTTTGTAAAAGTGTCATAAATTATTGTATTTGTGCAACATTATTAATTTTATAGACAAAAACTACATTAAAATACTGTTAGAGATTTGCACATGTTATCCTACTTATCTCTAATTTGGTGACTTCTATTGTTGTGTAGAATTGAAGAACTAGGTGTACGAATAGTATCCAATGTGGGTCAATTACAAGCAGCACTGTTATCAATACTTGTACTTGTATCCTGTTGTACAATATTACCTAAGAATGAAATCAGTGGGTCTTAGGGTATTCATATTTTTAACTTGATGCAAAATGCCACAATTAAAAATGTTTAAAAGGAAATTTAAGAACAATAGTCTTTTATAATTTTGAAATTGAGCCAGAAATTTATGTCAATGTGTCAGTATGTTGGAAATTTTAATAATGATTTAGAAAGTGTCTTTCTAAGCCACATGACTGGCAACTGTCAAAGATAGGGCTTGGAACTTTTAAGAGAAGTCAAATAGTAAAATTGAGCTCAATTCCTCTTCAATCAAAAATTATTCAAATGAATGAAAACATCATCAGGATACAAGAAATATTAAAATTTATCTATAAAATCAGAGTGAATATTGAGCCAGTTATAATTCATTTAAATCAAATTTTTACCTAAATATGGATGTACATTGTTTCAGAAAATTAACATTCAACCAACAATTTAGTTCCCTAAGCTTTATAATCATATATCCTGTTGGTAGCCTATTAGTACAACAAAATAATGCATTTTATATTGTAGAAACAATTCCTATCACTTATTTAGCACTAAAGAAAAATAGGGCTAATAGAGAATTATAATGGCTGGTTCATTTTTGACATTTTCTACTGAAAGCCACAAAGCTTATAAAATTACAGGGAAAAATAAGACTACTTTACTTGTGACTGATTTGATAAATAATAAAATGCATAGAGAAATAGAATCACACTTTAGATAGGTGAATCAATGAAATACAGATCGTTTTTTATCAGAGTATAGTATTTCACCAAAACAATTTTTAGTTTTTCAAGGAAGAGTGAATTTAAGAATCTAAGAAAAATAAGTATTTTACTCCTTATTCTTTGCCTCATCTTTTCTGGTGAGCTGGAAAGCTAATATCAGATATTCCTCTGGAAGTGCTTAGGCCTGAGAGTGCTTTTTCCTATCATATGGATGTGTGAGAGACCAATGTTTAAAAACATTTCTATAAAAGATAAAGCAAGGAATTTTAATTCTTTATATAGGTTTGGATAAATATGTATTAGAAATGTAATCTAATCTTACCAAAGATAGGTACCTATGGTCAATTCTCATCAAATGCTTACTCATTCAAAATGCTTTTTTGTGCTCTAAACTTTCAAGTGTCTATTATTAAATTCTTAACTTTCTCCATAAGAAATGCATATTATAAATGCTTGTGAGATATTCACAAAGCTTATTATCAGGGAAGAGATCTACATGTGAATTTTAGTAGACTTAGGCATTTGACTCACATTCTATGTTTTCCAGCAATGTTCTGAATATTTCCAAATTCTCATTAATGGTTTTTCTTCGGATCTTGCTCCCAATTAACCTTTACAGTTTCTTTAATACAAAAACATTGCACTTTCTACCATTTGCATTTTTGTCTTACTAATAACATTTTTCATCTCCATCTTTTGATTTCAAATCTAATTATTTTGAGATTACTATCACTTAAGTGTTGTAAAACCCTTGTTATCAATCACGGTTTTTCATTACAAAATTAAAATTTACCTTATCATTGTTCAGTGCAAAACATTGTATTGTAAGCATTGACCCCGATTAGCTTTGTAAACATGGCTGCTATTTCAGAAGACTTAGCCTATGATTCTTTTAAAACACCTTCATGGTACTGAGTCTTTGGTTTAATCAAGCTGAAGAGTTTTACTCCTAGCATATGCCACCCAAATTTAAGTTTTTTCCATTTAAATGTATCTATAAATATACATGTCAAAACAAGGAAGCAACATTTCTGTTTTATTTTGAATTTTCTTTAAGATTTAATTTTATTTATTTGAGAGGGATAGAAAAAGCACAAGAGCAGAGGGAGGGAGAAGCAGATTCCTTGCTGACCATACTCCCTGTGGGGCTAGATCTCAAGACACTGGGATCATTACCTGAGCTGAAGGCAGAAGCTTAACTGAGTCAGCCCCCTCAGGTGCCCCAGCATTTCTATGTTTATAAATACACACACTCATACCTGCACACATACATATGGTAAATATTTTGGAATAATAATAGTAATACCTAGTTATTTGCCAGGAAATATGATAAGCTCTTTGAGATATAGAGGATTACTCCATTTAATCTTCACAGAACTGCATGCTATAGGTGTTATAATTTATACTATACTACAAATAAAGGAACTAACTCTCTACATTAATTGTTCTCCTCAAGGATATTTGTAAAAACAAGGTGGGTTAATGGACAGCTATTTAGAAACAGTTTCATGAATGGGTATTAGGAGCACACTTGTGTTTAGCACTGGGTATTATATAGGTGATGAATCACTAAATTCTACTCCTGAAACCAATATTACATTATATGTTAACTAACTAGAATTTAAATAAAATTTTGAAAAAAAAAAGATGTCAAAAAAAAAGAGAGAGAAAGAAACAGTTTCATGGATTTCTGTTGATTTCTTTTTTTATTTTGTGAATTTCTCCCATGATAGTACAGGCAATAGAGTTTAATTTATTGACCATTGTAATGACTGGCATAGAACAGAACATGTTTTTCCTTCTTGGGATTTTATAATGGTAAAGGATAAGAGTTCACCTGCTGTTAAAATCCTTGAAAATCTTTACTTCCCTTAAAGCTCTGTTTATCTGATCCTGTGTGAAGTTACTTATTTTATTATCAAAACATCTCATATTTTTTTCTAATGCTGGCTAAATAATTTAAAATTATAAATTGCCATTTTGACAAAAAAGTAAATCAGATGTTTCCATCTCAATCAGATGTATATTTAAAATATATTAAGAATATTTATATATGGATATTTTTAATAAAGTAACTCAATCATTTCTATGACACTATTTTTTCTTTGTAATAAGTAAAAAGTTTAAATATTAGAATTTCTCTTTTAATAATAATATCAAAATACGTCCATCCAACTGAGAGCCTAGAATTATTCAAAAACATAGAAATCCTGTATTCAAACAATGTTGCCAAATTTTAAAACATTCAGAAGTGCGCTTTTGGAATTATCACCAGAGCTCTCAAATTAATTAATTTTAGTTAAACAAAAAAGAATCTTCTACTTTAAAATAAGAATATAATTTTCAATATTCTTTTCATTTACTCCTTTCTTATCAGCATCTAGTTCAGCTTGATTCCACCCATCCCATTTTCTTAGGTCTTTGCAGACTCAGCCCCAAAAGAAGTTATATTGTGGGGTTATATGAACCACATGCCTGAAGAAAATTAATAAACATATGGTAGTTATATGATAAGTGTAGTTAGTTGATAACATGGTTATAAATAATAAGTAATATATTTAAATTTCCAGAGGTGAAAAGTTCCTTGTATCATCTACATAAGAGGTAGTATAATGTAGTCAATGAATCACTACATTTATTTGAAATTGTTCTAATAATTTCTGAATATGTTTTAGGGGTAAAGTTAGAAAATGTAAGTCAAAGTGCAAGGCAAATTATGAAAGACAGTAATTATCAAAGGTAACAACAATAAAAAGCCAGAACTTAAGCATAGAACAAACTGGGAGCTGTCATATCAGTACATGAAATATTTTACAGGACATCAACAAACCTGCTACCTTTAAAGTTGAGCAGACTTGGGGCACCTGGGTGGCTCAGGCAGCTAAGTGGCTGACTCTTCTTTGGTCAGGTCATGATCTCAGGGTCATGGAATCAAGATCTGCCCCCAGCTCCCCCTGGAACTCCAGGTCAGGTTCTGAGCTTGTCTGGGAATCTGTTTGAGTTTGTCTCCCTCCTCCTCTGTCCCTCTCTGCACTCGTGCACACACACTTTCTCTTTCACTCTCTCTCCAAAATAGATAATTGTTTTAAAAAAAAAAATTTTTAAATAAAGTTGAGCAGACTTTAGGAAAACAGATGCACAATAACATTTAGATGAATAATATTGTAGAATATAGGAACTGACCTCAAAAGACAACTTTTCTGTGTCAAGTATGCAATAGTTAATAAGAGTAGGGAAACAAAGTTGGTATGCAGTATATGTAACATATGAACAATCTTTGTAGCAATTTATATTTTTTATTTCTTGAACCAATAGGATTTTAAGAGTTACTTATTTTATATTTATGGGCCTCTTCTTCTTCAGCTCTGTCTTCCTTTTAGGGGTCCTTTCCTCCTCAAAGGAAATATTCTTCCACTCTAAAATTCTTTTTTTTTTACAATACTTTGTTTTATTCACCTTGAATTTGTAAACTTTCATGTCATTTCTGTTTCTGGCTGATTCTAACATTTCATATGTATTTATTAATCTGTCTGACTGACTTTTTATCTAAATATAAAACAAATTTGAGAATGAGGAAATAATTTTGCTTTTGAGTTCTTGCACAAAATGTAAATCTATTAACCCATCTCCTGCTCTGTAGTCTAATTGTGACAAGATTTCACCAGCATACTTTATACTGCTTCTCCTGCAGAATAGCCATGTGTCTCAAAATCTGTTTAGTTTTTTTGTTTGTTTGTTTAGTTTAAAAATTGAATATTAATCATTAAAAAAAACACATTTAAGTTTCAAATTAGGTATTATCATCTGGAAAGCTTTCCTAACTCCCCCAGAATTGTACAAAGATTTCTCTGTGTTTCGGAAAGGTTTTCTATATCATTAGAGCTTTGAAATGGCTCTACTCTATGAGATTATCTCACTATTTTTATTTGCATTAGTAGATTTTTATTTCCTTTAATATGGAAACTGTTTTATTCATCTTTTATCTCCAGTGCTTGACATGGTACTTGGTATATAGGATATTTTCTGCTGATGCTTAATAAGTATTGAGTAAATTGTTATATGATAAATTTCTTATAGTTTACATATCTCTGTTATAAATTAAATTAATGATAAGAATTAAACTGAAGGAAATTTATGAGATAATATTAATTTATTTTATAATAACAAAATTAAACATGATGACTTATAAATTCTATAACAATGTATAAGCCTAATTAATTCTGCCATGTTCTATCTCACAGAATACACAGGTACCAACATGCCATTAAGTATAACCTATTTCTAATTGAATCCTATAAACCCTAGCCTTAGACAAGTAGATCACCACTTTCCACAGTAGACAGAAAACAGAATGGATATTTCTTCACAAATATAATTTTAGTGAAGTACCTATGTTATTACAAATTAGTTTAACATTACATGTAAATTTTATTTATTCATGCATGCATTCATTCATTCATGTATTTATTTGAGAGAGCGGGGTTTGGGCAGAGGGAAAGGGAGAAAGAGAATCTTTTTTTTGCAGGAGGAGAGATCTTATGCAGGCTCCACACCCGGCACAGAGCCTGACTTGGGGCTCCATCTCATGACCTTGAGATCAAGACCAAGGCTGAAATCAAGATTTAGACGCTTAACTGACTGAGCTACCCAGTCACTCCACAACACATGGAAATTTTAAAAATCATATTTTTTTAAATTTCATCATGAGAAAATGAATTCAATTTCAAAGAAAACACAGTTCTGTTTTAAGGATTTCATATGAATGATATAGAATCTCATAAACACCAAATGTTTTAGAAGTATAGAAACATTATATTTCCAATGGTAGCAAGGCATTTGAAAGTAACAGAGCACATCAGGGCAAGGTTTATAGAATGAAAGAAACTATATATACCTATTATTTACAGAAATGAATATAAGTAGGTCACTTACCTATAGAACCATGTTTAGGAAAATCATATGGAAAAATGTGTCCATAAATAAGCAGATTTCAAAGCAAAAAATTAAGAAACTATGATTATGACAAAAAAAAGCCAGGAGGTCTATTTCCCAAATATTAAAAAATAAATAAAAAAATGAAAAGTAGTAAACTATGCACTTCATTTAGCAAATGTTCATGAAATAGCTATTTTAAAACACTTTAAGACCTGAAAAGGCACTAACAGCTAAAAAATGGTTCCTACTTTTAAATAGCTTTGTTTCCACTGGAAGAGAAGATAGGCATACACACAAAGATAACTTGAATATAAGATAATGAATGATAACGTTTAGGGAAGCACCCAACATGCAATATCCCAACATAATCTGTGTTTCTCCCTTTTTCTGGCAGTAGTAGAGTTTGATGTGGGTCTCGATTAGTGAAAATCACTAGCAATCCCAAATTCACTGCTAGTCCAGTAATCCAGGGCTGGTCCAGTACACAAAATCAGTGCAAAGATTTCCCTGAGTGTTGGTTATTGGTTTGGTAGGGCATGTGAGCTAGCTGGCATAATTAGACTAAAGGAAAGGAATGGGAATGAGGAGTTCTCAATTTCTCTTCTGTCAGATGTGAACTAGGCAACCTGTAATCCCTGGAAAATGACAGTCTTTCTATAACCAGATATAGAAATAAGCTGAGGAAATGTACAATATGGACAATAGACAGAGAGGCTGACAGAATCTGGGGCCTTAATACTATTTTTGACTCACTGGATCAATCAATCAAGAAGCATGCTCTACATTTTATATGAAACACTACATTTTATTACAATTTAAGCAATTTTGGCTTTTCTTTTATTCACAGTCAGAAACATCTTAATGGATAAAAATAATTGGTTATTTTCTGGCATCATATTGTATGATTATTTCTGTCCCTCTTGAGTACTATATAGTGACCACAATAATTCATTTCCTACAAATTTACTTATTGAGAAATAGTATGAACACATAAAACATTTAAAATAAAATATGCTTATTGTTATTACTTTACCCAAATAAAAGTATAATTTGATAATGGGAAAATTAATTCCAAAAGAAAACAATAATCAAAATTATTCTGTGAGAGTACTCAAGTCCCATTGGAAAAAGCCTATTTGTATATTCAGAATAACATTAGTCTTTTTCCATTACCTGAGGGAATTTTTACTAATTCCAAATTTTTACTAATTTCAAAAACAATAATGGAAGAAAAAATAGAATTATAGATCCCTATGTGTTATAAAACAGAAAAAAAAGCTTGAAAATGAACAAAAAGAAAAATTCTTCTTACCTTCTGCAGTGTCTGTCAGATTAGATATTGAAGGTCTATATCCCAGAATATGGATGATTGGTCCTCTACCCTGGGTCCACCTTTGTGTGAGTCAGAATCTAGAAACAAAGTAAGACTTGTCAATGATTTTCTGTAATTCCGTAGGAACTCAATCCATCAAAAAAGTAAGTTATAGAGTTAATATAACACCATTTTAGATGAATGTCAGATAAATGATTGGCACAAAGATGGAAAATATATTCATTAAAAAATAAACATCCATTTTTGATAAAAACCAAAATAATAAAATATTCAATAATAAAAGAAGAAAGATGCTTTTGATAATAGTACACCTTAAATAATATAATCAATATTAATAGGGAATACAAACTATTTCATTCAGCATAAGATTATATTATAACAAGAAAGCATATCCATTATAATGTGGTAAGATACAATAATAAATGAATAGCTAATGAGACAAAGTCATATTACAGAGAAATGAAACAAATTTTAGTTAGCTGGCCAATCACTAAATATAGTTGGAAAGATCAATTGCTTTCAAATTGAAACCAGAATAAAACAGCTAGAAAATACAATAAATAGTATATAAAAGTATAAAACTATTAGTTATTATAACAATAAATGATACATTCTATATATACAAACTTAAGTAAAAATCAAGGACCTGAATGAACAAAGAAAACTACAGAAAGATATTAGAGATACTACAGAACTATAGAAAGATATTACAGATTAAGTAGATATAAAGACACTGTGGATGGTAAGAGTGAAATTACAAAGATATAAATTATATTTCCAACTCATTTGCACACAACATGCTCAATGTTTATTTTTTAACTTAACAACTAAAAATTATACATGAAAAATGTTTAATAAAAGCAACAACTTATAATATTTATAAAATATTGTTAATAAAAATCATCTTGCTATAGCAGAAGTTTCACAACAGATGGGTTCCAAATATGTAGACAATGCTTTAGATCTTATGTTAAGTCATGACTAGTTTAATTACTAATTATATTAAACATTAAGCCTGTTAGTTATACTGTACTATACATTATTTTGCATGTATGTATGTAAAGCATTGAGCAAAACTGCATTCTCAGCAAATGGATAAGTCACCTGGGTAGATAAAATTTGAGAGAAGACAGACATCTGGTAGACATACGCACAGAGGATCAAGCTTGCTAATAATTAAACTCATGTAAATTAAAGCATCCAGACAATTAATTTTTCTCACTCATGGAATCATCAAAAGAATAATAATGAAATGTTGGAGGCTAGGATTTACTAATAGGTACACTTTCGAGCATCGTTAGTGAATTGGTTCAACTTTCTGAAAAATTACTTTCCAATTTATCTTATGAGTTTTAAAGTACCCATTGACATCTAAGGCAGTGACACTTTCTGAGTCTATCCTCAAGGGGAGAGATAAAACAAATGCAACAACACTAACAAGTTAGAGGTGTAATCAAGTATTTATGGAACAGGATGTCAGAAGTGGATGATGCTGAGACCTTAACATAATAGATGCATTACAAAGAAGGATATCAGATCCCTACATATATAGATTTGAAAAGAAGGTAGTAGACAAAAAGGTTGTTAATCTTTAGATGACCTCCCACTTACACCCAAAAACTGGTTCAGAAGGGATGAAAACTGAGTGCTTGGCAATTGGAAGACAACAGGTAAACCTAAACTGTCATCTTTAAGCATCTGCTAAGTTCAGAGGGAACTAATGCCAGCTCACCTTGATGTTCATCAGGAAAGAACAATTCTTTTCCCATATCTCCTCCCCACAATCCTTGCTTCCTCAAGTAACATAAGCCTAAACATTTGAT